>NC_081324.1:62550677-62867087 GCF_026419965.1 Kogia breviceps | reverse complement strand
GAGGAGAATTAAAACCAAAGCAAAGTTACACCAAAGGAAACTGAATTTCTCATTAAGAACCTCAATGTCCCTTTTAGGGACAAATAAGGAAAAGATGAGTCATCACGCCTTCAAAGGCTTCATTAAGTGGATAAATCCTGAACCCTGACCAGAGCCAAACTTCCCTAAAGAAAGCTTTTCACAGTCACAACAAGAGTTATAGAAAGAAATCAGAAATTTAAATGAAACCCTCACCCTTCACATTAAAAAAAAAATCTATGAATGGAAAGCTGTATTTTGCTCCCATTTACACTATACTGTCCCACTCTTTAAAATAATTCTTTAACGGTGCTTGGTCATCTGCATAACTATCCACATACATTAATTTGGTTTGAGATAAATACAAATGTATTCTTATCCTCACTTCACAGGTGAAGAAATCAAGGATCAAGAGCATGATCAAGGTTACACAAACTATATTTATCCTGGATTGCAGCAACCAGGATGCCTGATGAACTTGGTCGGGAAAACCCTGACTTGGGCTTCCCTGGTGGCACAGTGGTTAAGAATCTGCCTGCCAATGCAGGGGACACAGGTTCAAGCCCTGGTCCGGGAAGATCCCAAATGCTGCGGAGCAACTAAGCCCGTGTGACACAACTACTGAGCCTGCACTCTAGAGCCCATGAGCCACAACTACTGAGCCCGCATGCCCCAACTACTGAAGCCCACGTGCCTAGAGCCCGTGCTCCGCAACAAGAGAAGACACCTCAATGAGAAGCCTGTGCACTGCAACGAAGAGTAGCCCCTGCTCGCCGCAACTAGAGAAAGCCCGCTCACAGCAACAGAGACCCAGTGCAGCCAAAAATAAACAAATAAAAATAAATAAATAAATTTATTAAGAAAAAAAAAGAAAAGAAAACCCTGACCAAAATGCCGGTTCTCACTTCCCTCAGTTTCCAGGCAGATTCTCAGTCTCCATTCCCATAAGACACTTTTCACTTTTCTCCATACCCCATCCAATCCTTTAACCAAATTTCACAAATAAACAATAGCTTCAAGTAAATTGACTGAAAAGATATACAACACAAATAGTGAGAAGGCTGGAAGGACAATGTTAATATCAAATACATGGACTTCATGACAAAAAGTATCATCAGAAATAAAAAGGGACATTTCACTATGATAAAAGGTCAATTCATCAGGAGAACACAGCAATCATAAATGTGTATGCATCTGAAAAAAGAACAACAAAACACACAAAGCAAAAAGAGAGTCAAAGGGAGAGAGAGATGATTCCAACTATCATTAAAATAAGGTTTTAATCCTCCCTCTCACCAGTCACTGGGACAACTTGGAGACCAGCAAACTTTTTCTATAAAGGACCAGATAGCAAATATCATAGGTTTTCTGGGTCATACAGTCTCTGTCACTATTTAACTCAGCTTTGCTGGTGCAAAAGCAGCCAGAGAGATGATATATTAAAAAAATGGGTGGAGCTGTATTCCAATAAAATTTTATTTATAAAAATAGGCAGCAGGATACATTTAGCCCTGTAGTTTTCTTACCCCTAAACTAATACTAATACTACTAATAATAATAAAAATAAGAAGAAGAAGGAGAAGAAGAAGAAGAAAATTGCAAATACATAAAAGATCTGAAAAACACTATCAGCCACCAGGACTTTTAAAAACATTACAACTGCATAATAGACATTCTTTTCAAGTATATGTGGAAAGACCATATGCTAGGTCTAAAAACAAGTAGCACTTAATTTTAAACACCAAAGTCATACAAAATACACTGTCTAACCACAATGGAATTAAATTAGAAGTTATCAATATTAAGATACTAGGAAAGCCCCAAATATTTGGAAATTGAACAATTTATTTCTAAATAATCCATGGGTCAAAGAAGAGATCATGAGGGAAACTAGAAGATATTCTGAAATGAATAATAAAAAAAATAAAACATTTCAAAATTTGTGGGATACAGCTAAAGCAGTACTTAGAGGCATGTCTATAGCTTTAAATGCTTATATTAGAAAAGAAGATATAAAAACAATAATCTGAGTTCACGCTTTAAAAAATCAGTAAAAGAAGAGCAAACTAAATCCAAAGTAAGTAAATGGAAGTAAATAATAAAGGTAAGAACTGAATCAATGAAATAAAAAACAGAAAATACAGAAAATTATGAAGAGAAAAGCTGGTTATTTGACAAGCTCAATAAAAATTATTTATTTATTTATTTATGGCTGCATTGGATCTTCGTTGCAGCACACGGGCTTTTCTCTAGTTGTGGCGAGCAGGGGCTACTCTTTGTTGCGGTGCACAGGCTTCTCACTGTGGTGGCTTCTCTTGTTGCAGAGCACGGGTTCTAGGCACACGGGTTTCAGTAGTTGTGGCTTGCGGGCTCTAGAGCGCAGGCTCAGTAGTTGTGGCGCGCGGGCTTAGTTGCTCCGCGGCATGTGGGATCTTCCCGGACCAGGGCTCGAACCCGTGTCCCCTGCATTGGCAGGCGATACTTAACCACTGCACCACCAGGGAAGTCCCAAGTTCAATAAAACTGATAAACCTCTACCTAGACTGCTCAAGAAGACAGAAGACACAAATTACCAATATTTGGAATTAAAGAGGAAATACCACTAACAGATCTTACAAATATTGAAAGGATAACATAAAACACTATGAACAGGGGCTTCCCTGGTGGCGCAGTGGTTGAGAGTCTGCCTGCTGATGCAGGGGACACGGGTTTGTGCCCCGGTCCGGGAAGATCCCACTTGCTGCGGAGCGGCTGGGCCCGTGAGCCATGGCCGCTGAGCCTGCGCGTCTGGAGCCTTTGCTCGCAACGGGAGAGACTACAACAGTGAGAGAGGCCCACGTTCCGCATAAAACAAAACAAAACAAAACCAAAAACCACTATGAACAATTCTGTGCCAATAAATTTGACAATGTAGATGAAAAGGGACAAATTTCTTGAATGACATATGAATGCAAGAAAGAACAGAAAAAATGAAGAGCCCTACATCAATTAATTAATTTGTATATGTAATTAAATATCTTTCTCCCTCCCTCCCTCCCTCCCTCTCTCTCTCTCCCTTTCTCTCTCTCCCCTTCCCTCCTTCCCTCCCTTCCCCCCCTTCCCTCATCCCGCCCTCCCTCTCCAGGCCCCAGATGGCTTCTCTGATGAATTCTATCAAATATTTAAAGAAGAAACAATACCAACCACACACAAATTATTTCAGAAAAAAGAGAAGAGATCATTTCTCATATCATTTTATAAGGTCAATATTAGTCTAATACAAAACCTGATAAAGACATCACAAAAAAAGGAAAATGATAGGTCAATTTCTCTCATGAACCCAAATGCAAAAATCCTTGACAAAATATTAGCAAATAGAATCCAACAATATATAAAAAGAATACTACACCTGCCCAAATGGGGTTTATCCCAAGAATGGGAGGTTGATTTAACATCTGAAAATCAATGTAATTAATCACATTTATAGAATAACTTTTTTTTTTTTTTCAGTACACGGGCCTCTCACTGTTGTGGCCTCTCCCGTTGTGGAACACAGGCTCCAGACGCACAGGCTCAGCGGTCACGGCTCATGGGCCTAGCTGCTCTGCGGCATATGGGATCTTCCCGAACCGGGGCACGAACCCATATCCCCTGCATCGGCAGGAGGACTCTCAACAACTGCGCCACCAGGGAAGCCCTAGAATAACATTTTTTAAACCGTATGATCATTTCAATAGATGCAGAAAAAGTATGTGACAAATTTCAACATCCATACATGATTAAAAAAAAAAAAACTCCCAGCAAAGTAGAAATAGAAGGGAATTTCCTCAACCTGATTAAAAGTGTCTAGAAAAAACATACAGCTAATAGTGTATATTCAGTTGTGTCAGGTTCAGTGCTTTCTACCTAAGATTTGGAATAAGGTAAGGATGTCCTTTTTTTTATTTTAACCACTTTCATTCATCATTGTACTGAAGATCTGGCCAGTGTGATAAGGCAAGAGAAAGAATGGGAGGCACACAGGTTGGAAAGAAAGAAGTAAAATAGTCTCTCTCAGCACATGATATAACTTTGTACAGAGAAAACTCTACAGAATCCACCAGAGTGATGCTAGAACAAAAAAATGAATTTATCAAGTCCCAGGGTATAAGGTTAATGTACAAAAATCTATTGTATTTCTTTAAATTAGAAATACTGACTTAGAAATGAAAATTTTAAAACAATTCCATTTACAATAGCATAAAATATTCCTAGGAGTAAATTTAATGAATGGCCTGTATGTTGAAAACTTCACATAGGAAAATCAAAATACACCTCATAATATGGAGAGATATACGATGCTAACAGACTGGAAGATTCATTATTATTAAGAAAGCAATTCTTCCCCAATTAATATTTAAATTCAGTCAATTACAATTAAAATCCTAGTATGCTTTTTCGAACAGATTGACAAACTAAGTTGAAAATTTATATGGAAAGGAAAAGGACCTAAAGCCAAAAGCATCGTGAAAAAGGATAAGGTTGGAGGGCTTGTACTACCTAACTTCAAGAGGCCTTATAAAGCTGCAGTAGTCAAGAAAGTGTATTTAGTGTCAGAATAGATATACAGATCAATGGAACAGAATGGTGTGTCCAAAAAAAGACCCATCCTTATATGGCCTATTGAGCTTCAATAAAGGTGCCATGGTTTTTCAATGGGGCAAAGACAGACTTTTCATCAAATGGAAATGTATGGATAAAAGTGAACTTGACTCTTACACCACACACAAAAATTAACTCAATAGGGATCACGGAACTAAACACAAGAGTCAAGGCTATTAAACTTATAGAAGAAAATATAGAAGAGAACCTTTGTGACGTTAGGTTAGGCAAATATTTCTTATATAAGCCACAAAAACTACAACCTGTATTTTAAAAATTATAGAGCTTCCCTGGTGGCGCAGTGGTTGAGAGTCTGCCTGCCGATGCAGGGGATACGGGTTCGTGTCCTGGTCCAGGAAGATCCCACATGCCACGGAGCGGCTAGGCCCGTGAGCCATGGCCGCTGAGCCTGCGCGTCCGGAGCCTGTGCTCCGCAACGGGAGAGGCCAGAACAGTGAGAGGCCCGTGTACCGAAAAAAAAAATTATAAAATGGACTTCATAAAAATTAAACTCTGCTCTTTGAAACATAGCTACGAAAACAAAAAGCCAAGCCACAGTCTAGGAGAGACTATTTGCAAAATATATTTTTGACAAAAGCTTTATGTACAGAGTATATACAGGTGTCTTACAAATCAATAAAAAACCAAACAACACAAATAAAAATGAGCAAAAGATTTTAACACACACTTCACAAAAGTAAATACAGAAATAACCAATAAACTCATGAAGAGATGCTCAACATCAGAAATGCTCAATCAGGGAAATGTGTACCAAAACAACTTGATGTATTACACAACCACCAAAATGACCAACAGTAAAAAGACTAATAATGTCAAGTGTTAGAATGTGGAGCAACTGGAACTCTTCCTCATTGCTGGTTGGGATGCAAAATGGTATAGCAGGGCTTCCCTGGTGGCGCAGTGGTTGAGATTCTGCCTGCCAATGCAGGGGACACGGATTCGTGCCCCGGTCCAGGAAGATCCCACATGCCGTGGAGCGGCTGGGCCCGTGAGCTACGGCCCCTGAGCCTGTGGAGCCTGTGCTCCGCAACGGGAGAGGCCACAGCAGTGAGAGGCCTGTGCACCGCAAAAAAAAATAAATAAATAAAAAAATAAAAAACCATAAACATATCCTTACCATAGGACCTGGCCAGTCAACTCTTGGGTATTTACCAAAAAGAAATGAAAATATATGCCCACACGAAACTTCTGTGTGAATATTTATAGAAGTATTATTCATAATAGCAGCAAACTGGAAACAATTCAAATATTCGCCAACTGATGAAGGGATAAACAAATTATAGCATAGCCATACCATGGAACACTACTCAGCAATAAAAAGGAACAAACATTGATACATACCATCACATGGATGAATCTCAAAATGTCATACTAAATGAAAGCAGTAAAACTAGAAGGATGACATAATGTATGCTTCTATTTATATTATATTCTAGAAAAGGCAAAAAGAGAGTGACAGACAGCAAATCAAAAGTGGCCTGGGGCCAGGGGAAGACGTGAGTACAAAGGCAGAGAGCAAACATAAACACATATGTGTTGACTGGCCCAGTGACTATTGTGGTTAAAAACCCATCTGCTCAGTCAGTGACAGTCTCCACGATCAAGGGCAAAGGAAGTAACCCTCTGGGGGTCTCCGGAGTGTTCAGTGGACAGGGTGGCTTCTCAACGCTAACCAGAGGCTTTTATGTCTGTCTCTCTGCCTACCCTTCCTCCCTTTAAAGGAGCCAACTAACATGTAACTAAAAGAGATGAGGATCCAGCAGGCCTGATGCCTCCATGGAGAGAGCAAGCCATGCCTCCAGCTGCCCCACCTCCCCCTCGGCTCGACTGGACCCGTGTGGAGCAGCCAAGCAGACAGCGATTGACTCCAGCCTCAACCATCAGAGGTGCTGCTGGAGCATTTCTGCTGTTCTTCAAGAGAGATTATAAAACTTTCTAGTCCTCTTTCTTGAAGTCTTCCCTATTTCAAGGTATTTTCCTTCAAACTGCAAAGGAATATAAGCAAACCTTCTCATTTATTTAAGCTAAAAAAGTAAATAACATTCCTCTTTACAAAAAAGATAAACACTTTCTGTTTACAGGGTGATTTAACTATGGGTCCTATTAAAAATTTAACCAGGGCTTCCCTGGTGGCTCAGTGGTTGAGAGTCCGCCTGCCGATGCAGGGGACACGGGTTCGTGCCCTGGTCCGGGAAGATCCCACATGCCGCAGAGCAGCTGGGCGCGTGAGCCACGGCCTCTGGGCCTGAGGGTCCGGAGCCTGTGCTCCGCAATGGGAGAGGCCACAACAGTGAGAGGCCCGCATACCACAAAAAAAAAAAAAAAAAAAATTAACCAGCTTTCTGAAAATAAATTTGACATGTGGAGCATCACCAGGAAGCCCAAATACCAAACATACCCAGACTTGCAGTGAGCCAACTACCCTGTGATTTTAAAAAGTGTTGATACATTCATGCGGATGCTACATTAAAAAGAGAGAGAGTTATAGGGAAGTGCAGGTAAGAACTGCCTTGAAATAATCATCTATAAAAACTAAAGAAGGCAGCAAAGTATAAAACCACCAGGAGTTTCAGTGGCAGAAACCAGAAGGAAATGGCTGGTCCTAACAATCCACAGGAAGTACAAGGAGGAAGGCAGCTGGACATCCAGGAGACACACCTGAAGTTACTCCAGGGAACTAAACACAAACAGGAACACAACAGCTTCATGAACCACTCAAACTAAATGCACCTTAAAACTGCATTTTAAATTACTGTGTTTCATATAGTTTTTACAGCATCATTCCATTTTGCCTCTTGTCAAGTAAGAGAGCTGTGCAAGTTTCCTTAGACTCCCCTTAGTTCAGGGAAAGACACATTATGTTCAAGAGAGAAACTGAGAAGTCCCGTTAATCCCCAATGTAGAATATCATTCACCTATTGAGGCAAGTCATTAAACTCAACTCAAAAAAAGCCTACCCATCCCTCCCTCCCTCCCTCCTTCCAGCTATAGACATAGACATTTTTAAGCCTCTATTACATAAATTCAGATACATGGAATACTACTTTATGGTAAGGATCAGAGCACAATCACTTGCAAATTATCAACTGTCATGGGCTACTGGGGGTACCACCCATAAATAAAATCAATAATCAAATTAAAGCCAGATATTTAAAACCTTGCTAGGCATAGTGGAGAAATGCTCTAGTTTGTGCAAAAAATGTGAAAAATTGAGATCATAAGCTAAATGTAAATCCTTACTTCTGTTTCTACTTTCTTTCCCATTAAGCCTTTTCTCTTTGAGATGTTCCACAATCCCCAAATCTACTAATTTCAATGTTATTTTATCTTCCCTTCCTTCCTTACTCTTTCAAAGAAATCATGGAGAGTTAAGCAATCAAATGTTTGACAACAGTTGGGGACCAAAAATGTATCAAAATGAATGGATTATCAGTCTGACAAATCAATCTTGGTAAAAAAAAAAATATCCCTCTATGCAGATTAATGTTCACAAGTTCATTCAGACAGAGGCTCCTCTGGCTGATACTAAACCTGAGCCCATAACTAGAACAAAGAGTGTTAGAGGGACCCTTGTTCACCAGCTTATCCCTTCACCCTTGACACACAGTAGTTGCTCAGAAAACATGATGGATGAATTAATGGAAACAATGGATGAATTAATAGCTGTTATTAACCAAAACCAAGAAAAACACGATGCATACTATTTTGGCCAAGTGAAGCTCACTTCTATTTCGCTGTTTTGTTTTGCTTTCTAGCCAGCAGATCTGACAGGGGGACTCTGAGCTCCTGACCAAGGTCTCCTTCTACCGCTCTCGCCGAGGATGGAACCCACTGGACCTGGCTTTGGGGCCCAGGGTCGAGTGTGCCACTGCGTGGTAGGAACCCAGGCGCAAAGAGGGCTATGCCCTAGGGGCTAGGAATCCAAAATGTTTTACAAGCACTCCTGCTATTAAAGTTATTACAGCGATGAACACGCCTCTCTTCTGCTTCTGCCAAGTCTGCCAGCAGCTGAGTCTTCTCCACGGACATAAAACCACATACAAGGGCTTCCCTGGTGGCGCAGTTGTTGAGAGTCCACCTGCCGATGCAGGGGACACGGGTTCATGCCCCGGTCCGGGAAGATCCCACATGCCGCGGAGTGGCTGGGCCCATGAGCCATGGCCACTGAGCCTGCGCGTCTGGAGCCTGTGCTCCACAACGGGAGAGGCCACAACAGTGAGAGGCCTTCGTACCGCAAAACAAACAAACAAACAAACAAAACACATACGAGGTGATAAGCATCAAAATCTGTGGGTGAGATCAGACTAGTTATCAAGGTCATCTGGTTGCCTGACTGTTTAACTCCTTGGACAAATGTCCTTACTCCAATGCCATCCACCTACCCCTTTCATGCTTCTTTAGCCCGTTAACTTCCAATGGTGTTGGTAACATTTCTCTACGACCAGTCAGTCGAGTTTATGGGAATATGTTTGCCTGGGGACCCTGACTGGCTAGTGTTCCAGTTGTCCAGGATTACTGGGATGATCTCAAAGGCAGACCTTCTAAAGTGTTTAAAGTTTGAGATTTGAATGGGAGACTCCAAGGGCTGACTGAACACTACACTCTTCATCATCCAGCAAAACAAAACATTGATGTTCGTGTCTCCATTTTACAGACAGGGACACGAACACTCTTGGATATTAAGTCACTTGCTGAAAGGAACAAAAATAAGAAGTCAGGTCTGCCAACTCCCAAAGCACTCTCTCTCCACCACCATACACTGTTTTCCAGAGGAACACAGCTCAGTGCACCTGAGCACCGGTGTGTCCATGCTTGCCACGAGCATGCACCCATGCAAACCAGGCACACTCATCCACTCAAACCGACACTCAGTCACGGGAGGAAAAGCAGCTGTAACTAGGGCAGCCTTAATTTAGAACTGGGGCAGGGTGGAGAGTGACACAAGCCAACTTAACTGTCATTTTAATTCTCTTTAACATCAAGAAGATCAAGTCACACTTAAAGCTTCAAAAGCTGAGCATAAAATCGTGGGCTTAGTTGTGACTTAAAGAGTGAAGGGCTTCAACCACAGAGGTCCTGCATTGATCAGCAGCCCCCTGGTGCAGTGCTGCACAATCCTCTCCCCAGATCCAACGCCACCGCTCCTGCTGGATTGAGCAGGACTTGCAGTGAAGACGGGGGTGGGGGTGAGGGGGTTGGTGACTGAGTGATAGTAAATGATCATTTTTTAATGAGCCCTGGCCCCAGGGTTTCTGGAGTTGTTTGCTACATGGTATCACTGAGGTACCAGCTAAGTGATGCTGATGCTGGAAGACAGAAGCTTCCCTTTCCAGCACTAAGATGACTCAGCAAGTCAGGGGCAGCCTTCTTCAGACTCTACTGCCAAACAGGAGTAACCACTCTGCTAAAATACGAATCAGAAGATATGCCTCTATTTAACTGGCTTCATTTTTTAGAAACATCGAGAAACTTATATTCGTTTTCTTTAGAAAAAAAATTAAACAAGTATGACAGGATGTGAAATTGGAAGTTTTGAATGAAGCATCAAGATGCAATAATATGTCAAAGTGAGGGTACAGATCAAGTGCATATTTTCAAAGGAAAGCATAAATTAAAAATAAACAATCAGCACCAGACATCTGCAAAAGCCTTCAATGCTGATCTGCACCGAAGCACGGAAGGGCCACAGCATCGACTGGGAAGGCTTTCTCTGGCGCTCAAAGGGCAAGAGGAGGGGGCGCCGGGTCCAGAATGATCCAGGGGCCCTGACTCTGGAAGAACTCCGTGAAGAGAAATTCCTCTGGAGAATGTGTGCCGTGTGCCTCACTCGGACCCCTGCCAGGGCACAGGCTCATGGGACCATCCAGAAAGTTTCCAACAGGCCAGGGAGGCTCAGTGGACTGCTGCATGGTTCTCACCCGAGAAATCTAGAGACAGAGAAACGGGCTGACTGGCTGCTTTGGAGGCAGGGAAGGAAAACAGCTGCTCCTGCTGCCTGGGATGGGGCAGAGGGTTTCCCAATCTGCCAAGGCAAAGGATGAGGGTCACGAGGGATTAAATGCTCCCCAAACAGTCCAACCGGAAGAGCAATGGGATCCCGATAGAAAGGGTTCACTTGCAGGGGGGTCATCCAAACAGCGGGGGTGTGGCCACACCAAGGAAGGGCAGGAGAAGGCTCCCAGCGGGGCCTGCGGAAGCAGCGGGGCGACTTCCCGCTGCTGCACAACCAGTCTCCACAAACACGGTGCTTAGTGCTCAGCTTGCGGTGCTGCAGGCCAGCCCTCTGCTCAGGGTCTCTGAGGCCGCCTCTTGGCTGGAACTCAGGAACCCCTTCCACACTCCTCCACACTAGTGGCAAAAGCTGGCTCCCAGCTGTCACAGGACTAAGGTCCTCACTCCTCTCACTTCTTCAAGTTGCTTCTTGTCTCTTTTAAGGACTCATCTGATGAGACCAGGCCCAGACAGGACCTTCCTCACATCTGCCAACTACTATAACCCAATCACGGGAGTGACAATCCTGTCACGGTCTCAGCCCCCACCCACACTCAGGGGAGAGGCAGGAATGTTGGGGACCATCTCAGAAATCTGCCTCACATACCATGAAAGCACACAAAAGAGTCAGCTATAAACACACAGAGACCCAAAGAGTGCAACTTGCAAACCATCCCAGGGCCTCGCCAGGCAAGCAGGGCATTTCCACCCCCTGCCCCCTCCACCGTCTCACCATGTGCTCAGGACGTGGGCAGGGGGTGGAAGGATAGATGCCCCCCTCCACCGCCCCCAACTCTCTCTCTCTCTCTCTCTCTCTCTCTCTCTCTCTCTCTCTCTCTCTCACACACACACACACACACACCCCACACCCCAGCCGGGGGTGGGGGGGCAGGGGACAGGTATAGCTTTCAACCACTGGTTGTGACTGTGACCAAGGTCCTGTTTACTGCCTGAAAATGAAGAGGCAGGGGATGCTCCACCTGAGCAGGAAGGTGGAGAAACCAGATGAAGATCTGAGTCCAATCCTGCACCCAAGCAGTGGGTTTAGAAGACGTTTAGTTTTCTTCTTTATGCTTCTGAACTTTAAACACCTAATAAATGTATTAATCACATAGTTCTATACCTTATATATTTAAGATAATATTGTAAAATATTATTTACAAAAAAGGTTGGTAATGAGTTTCTTACTAAAATTCCAAAACCAAAACTAAAACCAAAAGCACCCTAGAATTCACTGCTGGGTTTTTATGAACTTGGGCTCATTCAAAGAAGTAAAGCTACCTTTGGCCAAGATAAAGAAGACAGGTCTAAACATGGAGGATATGGCTTTGTGGCTGATGTCACATCACTGGTCCCTTTCTGCTGTGGGCAAGCTTCCACCTGAACGACGTAGACAAGGACCGGTGAGTATTTCCAGTAGGTGCCCTGCTCCCCAGCACCTCAGAACACACATCTCATCTGCACAGTAATTTCTTAACTGGAATTCAGCCCTCAGGACCACCCAGTGCAGACATGAGGACTGGCCCACCAAGTATCTGGGAAAATAGGATGTGTACACACATGCTGTTAAGTGCAGTATCATATACACAAATATAAAAAACTAGTCCATTGTAGAAGATTGTCTAGACCCATTTGTGGATAATGTTCCATCTCAAGGGGCTGCCTGGGCAGTGTCATCAGAGGTCCGTTCATTCTGTGTCACAGCACGGCCATCAAACAAGCTTATCCAGGGAGCAAGAACTCAGCCTGGTGCCACCAGTGCTAAAGAGTAGATTAGACAAGGAAAATGGAAGCATTTCTTACTTCAAACAAAAGAACCAGATCATAAATATCTTCCTTTTTCCCCTGCTTTAGGAAAAAATGACATAAGCCAACATAATCAACAGGTAACATTTGCTGGTGTGTTTAAAGAGCCAGGAGCAAGCAGGGCTTCAGGGGAGCCCATGAAGGAGGGACAGGAGGCCAGGGCACGGCCCGTAGAAACGAAGCCCCGGGTCGGAGAGGTTTCCTCGCCAGCCTTAGAGAAAGCAGGATGGCTAGCAATTTCAAATTACAGCTCCAGGAATGACTGTTACTATTTTATAATTTAATTTTTCCACAGTTCTCATTCTTGTCCTAAGTTATTTCCCAAATTTAAGGTATTTTCAAAAGTCCAAAACACAGAGCAAGTAAGCAACAGGGCTGAGGTAACGCAGATGACTCCTGGTGGTGTGTTCACTGCTGTGGACCCCAGGGCAAGGATGGCCCCAGACCGGAGGCCCCCCCTGCCCCCTGCCCACTCACCATACACCAGAGCAGTGACCAAGGGTGACTGTGTCCTGGTGACTCTGGTCCCACCACCCCGTTCATGCCCCTGGCAGGAGGCCCAGCACAGGACTCACGGAGGAGGTGGACAGAGGCACTAGCGGGCACCTGCCATCTCCTGGTTTGGTTTAGCACCTCCCACCTCTGAATAGAGCAGGAGCCAAAGCCCTCAAGGCTGCGGAACGTCTCCCACTGGTGTCAGTGTGTTTCACAAGACGAGAATCCATCTTCCCAACCAATCTCCCAAACAAGGATTCATAGTTAAGACACAGAACAACTCCGTTGAGGAGGTTCAGAGAAAACACACACACAGACACACACAGAGACACACAGACACACAGACACAGAAACACACACACTCTCTCTCTCTCTCTCTCTCTCTCTCTCTCTCTCTCTCTCTCTCTGGCTATCTAGTTACCGCAGACACACTGGAATCTACTGATACAAAAGCAGAACCTGAGGGTAACGGTCAGTCCTGCGTGGAGAGCATGGATCCAGATCCATCAGAGGCACATGAGGGGAGTAAGAAAAGGATGCTGGGAGGGGAGGGCACAAGTGCAGGACGCTCATCCCAAGTCTGGCTCCAGTGAGACCCTGTAGACACGCCCTGCCGGCAGGCAGGGCTGGGACGGGGCCAAGGGGAGTGCGTATTCTCCATCAGCAACATCCTCTCTGTTTTTTGACAAACTACTGTCTTCTTAGTCTCATGTAAAGCTCTATGTGAGTGCATTTTTCAGTTGCTGTCCTAAAGAACAGGTACCCCTAGATTAAGTCACCCCATATTTTATACTAAGTATAAAATAAGCTACAAGGATATATTGTACAGCACAGGAAATACAGCCAATATTTTATAATAAATGGAGTACAACCTTTAAAAATTGTGAAACACTATATTGTACACTTGAAACATATAATATTATAATTCAACTATGCCTCAATTTTTAAAAAGCTGTAGAACACTATATACAGTGTATCATTTATGAAAAAAGATAAATATGCTTATACAAAAACAAGAATATCCACACCTAAGCACTTCCCAGGTGGCATTCCTGAGCAGCTGGGTGCATTCCCACTGTCCCCACCTTGTGTGAAGAATATGGAGCTTCCTTTGTCAGGAGAAACCTATTAACATGTCAGCAAACAGCGCTAAAGGCTGGTGGGACACAGCTCAGGAAAACCCAGACAGGAACTACTGAGGTGCTGACTGCCACTCTGTCCCCGCCACTAGTCCAGCTCATGCTTCTCGTCACCAGAGAAACCCAACTGGGCCGCTTTCCACTGACATTGGAAGACAGTACTTAGCAGACTTGGAAAGCTGCCTCCAACTGAAGGGTTAAGAAACCTGGACTCATCCTCTTGAATTCCTCTGAGGGATTATTAGTAGCTTACTTCATTGCCCAGGCTCCTAATAAGTATATTTTCAGAAAGAACTGGTAAACTATAGGGCCTTTAGAGGATACTTACAGTTAAGGACTATTCTTTGTTTTCAAACTCACACACCCTTCCTACTCTGTTCCCATGTATTCATTACCTGTTGCTAGCACATTTCATTTTACCTAGTAGATTCCAGATATCTATTTTGCACAAGAATACTTGGTTATAAAATACCCTTACAACAACTTGGAGCTCATGAAAATGAATAAACAGTACGATCCAAAGCTGAGTGAGGGTGCACCAAAGTATCTGGAGGATGCAGATGCATGTAGCCCCTGGAAGGACCCACCTTCAAGCCTAGGCCTCAGGAATTCCCATAGATACAGTTCTAAGAAATATAAGCTCACATTTTAAAAAAATCTCATAACAAACAAGAAACAAAGCTCCATGAATGACACAGCAAAAGCATAAAGTTGAATAAGACCCACAAAGACTTCAGAAATGAAAAGTATCAGATCCAGAAGGTAAAATTAATGTGTTAAAAAGAAGGGATTGGAAACTCTGCATAAGGAGCAAGACACAATTTTTTTAAATGACCAATCCAATTTGAAAAAGAACCAAAAAAACCTTCTAAAATGAAAAATATAATAAATTAAACAAAAATTTATTGGATGGACTTAGTAATATATTGACACAGCTCAGGAGTGACTAGAAGACATTATCCAGAATGATGCACAGAAAAACAAAAATAAAAAACACAGAAGAAGATGAGCCATGGAGGACAGAGTCAGAAGGACTAAAAGCAAATCACAGGAAAAGAGAAAGAACAAGGCAGGGACAGTACGTGGGGAGGCAGAAGCTGAGGATTTTCCAGAACTGTTGAAAGACATCAGTCCACAGATTTGGGAATCTCACAAAACATGGAGGAAAAGATGGTGAAGGTGGGGGTGCTGGGGAGGGCAGGAGCGGAGGAAGAGGAGGAGGTAGAGGAAAAGAAATCTATGCAGATGTATTATAGGGAGAACAGAGTATCATATATGAAGACCTTAAAAACAGCTGGAGAGAAAAACTGCCCCCAAACTGTAAACAGCACTTTCTTTCCAGGGGCCCCTCATGTGCCTCCAGGACTATGCTTCTTGCCACCCTCCCCAAAACTGTCACTTGCCCCTTAGAGGTGGCTGTAGGAGACCTCAGAATGTTTAAGGAAACACCAGCAGTAGATCCTGTAACCCTCAGGTCACTGCAGGTTCTCTCCAAGATGAAGCTTCCCTGGGTTACACAGGGGGCTTCTTGGAGGAGTAACCGGTCCGTTATTTACATGCATCCTACAAGGGGAGTCATCCAACTAGAAAAAGTGGAACAAAATTTGTCCCTGAACTTAGTGAACAGTGGTCACCCCCAGGGGTCCCTGACGAGGGAAACTTGAGACTCTGCCGAGGTTCATGCTCTTTGTTCTATGAGCAATAAAGTCTCTAACCCAGGAGTCTGGGGTCTTCTGCCAGCATCCCTAAAACTGGTGACTACAGTAGAACTCAGACTCTTCACAGATCTTGACCCAAACAACCCACAGGAAAATGGGCAAAAAACCCTGAAGAGGCATTTCACGTAAGAAAAACCAGAACCAATAAACATAGGTAGATGCCAATTAGAGCTGCAGTGAGTCGTTCTTTCACCCTCGACAGCCTGACAAAATCAGAGTCTCACGGTGCTGGCAAGGCACAGAAGGAACTCACCGCTGGTGAGTGTAAACTGGCACAGGCCCTTTCGAAAACACTTCACAACTGTCTATCCCCGTGTCCCAGCAACATCATTCATGGCCAGGTACATGACTGACTCTCTTGCACACGGACACTGAAAGGCTGCCCTTGCTTTACACAGTTCAGATGTGAAGAAATTTCAGTGACCACAGTTTAGTTAAATAACACCATGCCTAGCAACAGGGTTCAGATTGCAGCCGTCAGGGTGTGTAACTGTACCTGCAGGAAGCACCAGCGGACAGCCAGCTCCTGGGCCAACAGGTCGATGTGTGATCAGCTGACGAGGAGGATGATCGGGACCAGTCACAGCACTTCTGGGAGCCGTCGTGACACCCAGACAGCCAAGTGGTAGCTGCTGTGCCCGCCTCCCAGGGACACACAGACGCTCCCCAGAGATGGGTAATCAGAAGAGAGAACCAGCCACCAAGATAAAAGCAAATGGAAAGTGACCGTGCCTGAAGTGAGATGTGACTCCACCATAAATGGAGGCACAGAAGAAACAGCTGCAGGGGCCAGGGAGATGGGCAGCCAGAGGGACCCGCCAAGGTAGCCTGGCACCACAGAGAAGGGGTTGGGGACAACTGCAGAAGCCAAGACGGAGGTTAGGAGTGACCTGCTCCTACTGCCTAAGGCAACAGAGAGACACTGTTCCATTTCTTTACTCAGAAGAAACCACCATACCTTGGAGTCCCCACCATGTCCGGGTCTCACCGTGTCCGTGTGAGACAGGGACTTGGCGACTTGTCCAAGCCACATGGTGGAGCTGGAATCCAAAGCCAGTTCTCCGGACTCCAAGCCACCCTCTCTGCCCACCCGCCCACAGCCAGCCTGGTCCTCTGGCAGGAAGCATGGATATTCCCAAATCAGAATCCATCACAAACAGCAACAGCAAGGAACGGGGCATCCTCATGGGAACATCACCACCGGATTATTAACCCATAGCCAGGCCAGGCCTCACACTCCTGCCTCTCACAGAAGGAAAAAAATCTGTCCTCTACACAGCTTCCTTATCTCTGAGTACGCAGCTGCTCACTTAAAGACAATGGATATTTTGCTTTAAAGCATGGCCTTTCCTTTGTCATCTTCTGCTGACTTACAGTCTATAATGCCCTCCCAGAATGAAACAAAATCCACTTCAGCCCAGGCTCTGCTGTCTGGTCCCTCCAGCCCACGTGGATCCCCCACACCTTCGATCCTTCTGTTTATGTGGAGCTGCTTTAAAGTGAACCCACAGTCTCCTTTGCAGCAAGAAAGCCCCTTCTGATCCTTCTTCCTCTTTCCTTTTCATATCTGTTTCCCTTATCTGATATTTAAAGTAGAAAAATGCAGAAGATATTAAGAAGTCTCAATTCCCATTTAGAGTCTTTAAGATATTTTTACTTAGAGAGGGAACCTCACACGTGTCGGCTCGTGTTCTGGTACCTGGTGGTGGGATGCATGTTGCCAACCGTCTGCAGAAAAGGGTTTCCAAAGGTTGCACAGAACAGAAATAGTGCCAGAGCACAAGGTTCAGCATTCTTCAACAACACCATTTATAACAGTATGTTGCACCATCTTCTATGTAACTGAGGGGAAAAACCATGGAGTAAAATAACTTAAAAAAAAAACCTCTTAGTGTCCTTTCCAGTATATAAATTGTCAACATTCTTATCACACATCATCAGCTGATAGTGGCCACAGATAAACGCAGAGACAGAATTCACGCACAGCCAAAATTTAAAGCTCCACGTAACACCCTCAGCACTCACGCTCGTGTCAGTACAAGCAAATAACCCTGACTCATACACCAAACTCTGCTGCTGCCCTTCATTCTCACTCATTTCCTCCAAATTCTTTCTACAACAGCAGACGCTTGCTGTGTCCACTGACCAACAACCACCATCTGGACATGAAGTCCCTGAAGGACAGAAAGGACCCACCCCACGGGGCCTTGGGGAGCCGTCTGAGGAGGTCGGGGCTCAGCTTTTGGACCTGGGGCCGCTCCAGGGATGACCACCCATTCCAGGAACAATGCCCTGCAGCTGAGCTAGCACTCGGAGGCCCCCGGGGAAGTCGGAATCCGCCCGAAGCATTATAGGGCTTCCCTGGTGGTGCAGTGGTTGAGAGTCTGCCTGCCAATGCAGGGGACACGGGTTCGTGCCCCGGTCTGGGAAGATCCCACATGCCACAGAGTGGCTAGGCCCGTGAGCCATGGCCTCTGACCCTGTGCATCCGGAGCCTGTGCTCCACAACGGGAGAGGCCACAGCAGTGAGAGGCCTGCATACTGCAAAAAAAAAAAAAAAGAATCTGCCTGCCTATGCAGCGGACGCGGGTTTGAGCCCTGGTCCGGGAAGATCCCACATGCCGCGGAGCAACTAAGCCTGTGCGCCATAACTACTGAGCCTGTATTCTAGAGCCCGTGAGCCACAACTACTGAGCCTGCACACCATAACTACTGAAGCCCAGACGCCTAGAGACCATGCTCTGCAACAATATAAGCCACTGCAGTGAGAAGCCCACGCACTGCAACGAAGACCCAACACAGCCAAAAATAAAATAAATGAATTTTTTAAAAAGTAATACTGTCAGTGAATGGATCTGAGGCTGTATAAACGTATGTACCTTCACATGCACTAAGACTTAGTAAAAAAAAATAAATAAACAAAAGAATTAAGAATTTACTAGATGGCCATCTTGTATATTTATGAGCTTAGTACTTACATTACTAACATTTTTTTTAAAATGACTTAGTGGCTGGAATGAACCTCATACATAAAAATTTGGTAATATTCAGGCCAATAATCAGTCTTCACTTGTGGGTGTGTAAAGAAATCAGTACAACTTAAACTCAAACAAGAGCATTTTAGAAAAAATTATCACAAAATGCACCTCAATACAGTCCTAAGAGCTGGTTAATAATCAGGGCGAACATGGAGGCGATTTAGGAATTTTAGAAGATGTGACACCAACTGAAAAAACTATGTCACTTAGTAGTAACAGCACAAAACCTATGTGATGTGAAAGTTTGAGTCAAGACCTAAAGAAGGGCTTCCCTGGTGGCGTAGTGGTTGAGAGTCCGCCTGCCGATGCAGGGGACACGGGTTCGTGCCCCGGTCCGGGAAGATCCCACATGCCGTGGAGCAGCTAGGCCCATGAGCCATGGCCGCTGAGCCTGCGCGTCCGGAGCCTGCACTCCTCAACCGGAGAGGCTACAACAGTGAGAGGCCCGCGTACCGCAAAAAAAGAAAAAAAAAAAGATCTAAAGAAAACAAAAGGCAAGCTGGTCCTAGGAGCAGAAGCATGGTTTTCCATAACCTTTTTGGAAAACTTACAGAATATTTGGTACTTTAGTGACAATTCAAAGCCTTCTCAATATTTTCAACATTACCCAAAGATTTTACTTTCTAGCTCAGATTTGTCTATTGTGCTTACCTAGAACTTCTATACTGTATACAGTACTAATTTCAGAGAGGTTTGAGGCCAGTGGAATAAATTATTTTAATTGTTATGTTTTCTTAGAAGTATCAAAAATACATTTTAGCATAATTACAAATGTTTCAAAATATTATTTTATTTGCTAATAATCTTGAAATTAAACCTCCTTCATTGTGGAATGCCCCGTGTATTTATCATGAATTAAAACAAACCAAAACAAAACAAGAAACCTGTTTCATTAACTTGTCTCTGATTCTTACAAAGTGAGAGAAGCATATGTGCCTGAGTGTGGGGACGTTTGCACACACATACAAGCACACATGCACACACACACACAGGTACTTCACTTTTCCTCCCATTAATTCTGATCTTTCAGCTCTCTATGTGTATTAATACCTGCCCACCTTCAAGATTTAAAAAATGTGCCCTTCAAGATTAAAAAAAAAAAATCAGCAGTTTGAAAATAGACAATGACAACCCTGAGGAGGGCTGGAGAGAGAAAGAAAGGAACTAAGGGTAAGACCCAGACAGACAGACAGAGACGCTCAAAGAAATAGCTTCCCACCAGGGTCTGGGCTATGCAGCCAATCAGGCAGGTACACGCAGCTCTTCACTTCTGCAGACTTGCTTAGCATCGCAATCGGCTGTCTGCCCAGGAGGATGAGGTAATGTCTAGGTTTAATGCCAAAATCTCTCTAACTGGCAGGACACATTGGGTAAATATTTCTACCACAGGAGACCACATTCATTCGATGCTGCTGCCAGTTTTATTATTGTTATTATGCTCATTAATATTAATACTTAACCACTGTACCTGTTTAAGATTGAAGATGGGAAAGTCAGGGTTTTGCTGAAACCACGTTAGCAGGTATAGGAGGAAAAGAGTCAGCCTCCTGCCTCACTCCCCACCCCGCCGTCTCCCTGAATGATGAGGGAGGCAACTCTGGCCTCCTGCAATCCCTTTTACACACCCTGGGTCGCACACAGACCCCCCTCCCCCTCTCTGCAACTGCCTGTCCTAGTGGCTATAAATCTGGAAACTGCTGGGGTTTCTTCCATTTCACCCTCTCGGTGAGAATGGGAGGGGGTCTTGAAACCCACTTCAAGCTGCCTTGATAGTTGTAATATCTGTAAACATAGTAGATTGCCAAGTTTCTTATCCCATCCAGAAAACAATCTAAATCTGCCCCACCATCCATTTTTGACGACCTGCTTTATGGCCTCACAAGTTACGGCACCACAGTGCGGGGACCCGCGGGCCTCCCTTGATGGTCCATCTCTGCGGTTACCGTCAACAATGCACATTTCTGCTATAGCAGATCAGCTTAGAGAAGAAGCATTGACAGAAATGCTCAAGGCTTCTTTAATTTAAATGTTCCCTGTTGTTACTGGATGAGGCCTCTGACATCAGCCTTCATTCAGTTAAAAAGACAGGACTTCTGCTCTGGGAGTCAGCACCTGAGTGCCCATCTTCACACGAGTTCATGAAGGACCCACTACAAGGCACGGTCAAAGCCTTCACCAGTCTCACCTCTGCTCACCAGAGAGCGGGGAATAATGTTCCCCTTCCACAGGTATTATTCCAGGAAGGGGCAAGAAAGTGTGATATCGAGGCAAAATCTTCCCCTAAAGGCACTGAGGGCAATTTGTGTGTGAACTGCAGGAACAAACACCTGAGGCCCGAAACCCTCCATCTGCGTCTGTGCTCTGACATGCCTACATCGCCACATGGGGAAGGGGAGACAGGAGCCCACTCCCCACATGTGCCAAGGGTCTTGGTCAGGGCTGCCCAGTCCAGCCAGCTGCTAAGACCACGTGCACAGTGTTTCTGAATGTTTTTTAAAAGAGCAAAGCATCCTCCATACAGAAAGAGTTTCAAGTCATTCCTAACTTGTCCAAATTTCAGAGTCTTGGACAACATGTCTATACACCAGAGGTGTGCCTCTGAGTGGGAAACCAAACTTCCCTGTGAATCAGGAAAGTAATGGAAGGCAATCCATTGTCAACGGGAACAGGAACTGGAGGTGGGAAGCAATGGGACAAAGGTGCTGTCCTTCACATCGTCCCCCGTTATCCGAGGGGGATATGTTCTAAGACCCCCACTGGATTCCTGAAACCGCAGATAGCACCGAACCCTAAATACTCTGTTTTCCTATATATACTTACCTGTGATAAGGTTTAACTTGTAACTAGGCACAGTAAGAGAATATCCGAATTACCAGCATCACTACTCATGTGTCTTGGGGCCATTATTAAGTAAAATAAGAGTTACTTGAATACAAGCACTTCCATACCATGACAGCCCATCTGATTGAGATGGTTATTAAGTGACTAACAGGTGGGACACGGGCACAGAGGGTGATTCACATCCTGGGAAGGAGGGCACAAGGTTTCGTCAAGCTACTTCAACGGTGCGCAACTTAAAGCTCATGAATTGTTTATTTCTGGAATTTTTCATGTAATATTTTTGGACCACGGTTGACCACAGTAACTGAAAACACAGAGAGCAAACCTATGGATGAAAGAGGACGACTGCATCACTGGCAGAACAGAGACCTGGCTGCTTGTCCCAAGAAGAACATTGGAAGGAGAGCTGAGAGTGAAAGAGGAAGGGCCCGGGAGGGTCCCCATGGCTGGGAAGGCACGTGGGCAGAAGGGTCTCTTCCATGGCCCCCTCACCAGGGCTTCCTCTATCCTGACAGCTGAAAGGACCTCTCCTGCCCCCACCTCCACCCACTAGCTGACAAAATACTTCTCACCATAGCTTTGGTTTTTAGAAGTCATCCTCCTTTCATCTCCAGAGTGGGGGACCTTTGCCACATGAAAGAAAATCAAGGCTCCCCAAATGTGTTTTGATCTCATGTTATGACAAGAAAGGTTGAAAGTGTACAGCATTCACCCATTTAAAAACGCTAAAATACCCCTTTTTAAAGCAGTAATGATGATAGGAAGTTCCCAGGAGCTGACAGCCTAAACTTTACTTAGACCGGAGAACACCCAGTATGAGGCGGCGACAGGCTGGATGGAAATTACTAATTAATTGAACATTAGAGCTTTAAAACTCATCGTTTCATCCTACTTAACTGCGTTTCCTGAACATATGTACATTTTTAATGTTTTGTTAAACTAATAAAAACACAGTCCTAAGATTATTAATGAGGAGGCTGGATCCTGTGCTGCCTAGTGACCATGTCCCGGCGGTGCTGCAGGCCTGGCCGCCTCTGGACATGCTGGAGCAGGTGGCCATGCACCTGACCTTCTACACGCCAGCTTCAGCCCGGGCCAACGGAACACAGCAGCGTGGCCGTAACCACCACAAACCTTGAAATCACACTCTCCCCCGACCTCCCAATCCCTTTACTGACCTCAACACGGAGACCTGGACTCGAACACCAAAACCAAGAGTCAAATTTGTGTGACATCTTTCTCTCTGAAACCATCACATGATGGGACCCAGTTCAGTGTGGACTCAAGTCCCCTAACTCTAAACACCCCCAATTTAACTGGACACATTAAAGCTGAATTTCTATCTCCTAGATTCTTTATCTCCACTGGAAACATGGCTTAACTTCCACAGGAAAGATTTAGGTCAGATGGAAAGGTCAACAAAAGACTTGGGAAGCATGAGGCTGCACTACTGACTGTGAAACCTCAGCCCCTGAAAATCTTTTACTAGAATTGAGAGTGAGGATGGGGGGCAGCTGGGTCACCCTGACCTCCACACAAAGACCCCACTACACTCATTCTGGGTAGGGAGACCGCCCGACTTTAAGGTGGTTGTTTTCCCACGATCTTAACAATCTCCTCTAACTCCTGACAGTTTTCAGGACTCAGAACTCATTTCCCTGTGCTTCACAGATGGCGCGTCCCTCATTCCCTGTGGGGCCCCCTTCCCACAATGGAAAAGGCAGAGACCCTGTTCAGCCTGCTGCACACCATGTAGGGACGTTAACGATGAAGGGTCGAGATGTGCTGTGTTGATATGAGACTGTTTTGTTACAAATGTCTACCTGGACAGCACCTGGGATAATTTTAAAATTCCAAGAATTATTTTTTCTGGGACCCAAGCCTGGTGGCTGGCGGTCACTGGCTCTCACAGAATGCATCCATCATGTTCACTTACAGGCATGTGTGTGTGTCCAGCTTGAAGACAGAGGCTTTGGTCAGATGCCCTAAGACAGACACATTTAAAGCTGAATCAGTACTCTATATGTTTGAAAACCACTGAATCTAATTTGTGGACTTGCCTGGTGGCGCAGTGGTTAAGAATCCGCCTGCCAAATGCAGGGGACATGGGTTCAAGCCCTCGTCCGGGAAGATTTCACATGCCGTGGAGAAACTACTGAGCCTGTGCTCTAGAGCCCACGAGCCACAACTACCGAGCCCGTGTGCCACAACTACTGAAGCCTGCACGCCTAGAGCCCATGTTCTGCAACAAGAGAAGCCACTGCAATGAGAAGCCCACGCACCACAATGAAGAGCAGCCCCTGCTCACCGCAACTAGAGAAGGCCTGAAGCCTGCGCACAGCAACAAAGAACCAACGCAGCCAAAAATTTAAAAACTAAATAAATTTATTTTTAAAAAAAAGAACCTAATTTGTGTCTGTTTCCTTTAAAGATCAGTAGTGTGGAAAGTGTAATATAGTAACCTGTGGTTAAGATGTTAACCTTTGATTTTATAGCAGAAGCAGTGCTGGAGTGTACCGAGGTTTGTACGTAGGCAGTAATAAAGTTAATGTCACAGGGCTCAAAGGTGAGTTTTATACCCATTTTACAGACAAGGAATAGGATCTAGAACTAAAGGGCAAGAAAATGGATCTCCTCTTTCTCAGTCCAGTACTAGGGGACACTAGTGTGAAGGTCTGTGCCTTGTCAGCCAAAGCTTATGAGCACATTGGTGCTCTTGGGTCACTGGCTGTGCAGGACAAAGGGGCTTGCATTAGTCACTGACGGAGACAAAGAGGTGTTTCTACCACAAGTTTGTGGATGGCCAGTGGCTTGACTAGCTGTATCAAGCACCGCATACTATCTTTTATGGATGTAACAACACAATAGAGATCACTGACGTTGCTGCATAGTTCTGCCCCCCATTCACTGTCAGTCCACAGCAGAGCGAATACAGGTGGACAGGCATCCAGGCAGGACTCAGACATGCAGTTCGTCGTTCTGTAAGGCTCACGGCCCCGCAGGCCAAGTCTAGCCAGGAAAAGGTCGTGTTTATGTTCCTTGAATGGTGGGGGTGACTCTCGAAGACCCAGGGGTTCGTTCAGAAGGTGAATCTCCGTGTTTCTCCCCCACGTTCCTGGGTTCCAACCAAGCAGCAAAGCCTGCGGGATGCCTGCAGCCAAACGCCCACCTGCAGGCATCTCGCAGGGAAGAGGGTTGAACAGCCAGCCAGGCCGGATGGGCGCCAGGCCACCAGGGAGGCTGGTGCCATGCTTCCCGGAGATGGGGACCAAAGTCTTTAAGTTTGCTGAGCTGGAGTCTGGCTGGGAAATGGAAGAAGAATGACTGCCCTCATAGAAATTTTACAAAGGGAAAAAAGGTCTATCTAAAACAGAATTACAAAAATTAAAATGACTAATAAACATAGGAAATAGTCACTAAGTCATCGAGGAAATGCAGTACGAAGCCTCAGTGTTAACACCACTGCCGCCCCCACTAGAGGCTGGAGGACGAGGCCTGAGGACACCAGGTGCCACCTGGCTCGCGTCTGCCGCCCCAGGGGACGCTGACACCACTTGGACCCCTCAATTCTGCTCCCACATTCCCAGAAAAACTCAGTTCGAGGGAGCTCCGTAGGTGGCTGGTCCAGTTCTGCTACTGCTTTTTTTTTTTTTTTTTTTTTTTTGGTGAAATTCACATTAATATAAAATTAACCACTTTAAAGTGAATATTTCAGTGGCATTTAGTACAGGTATTCAATGTATAAAAAATACAGGGTTTGATATATGCACTTTTCTAATGTATACACTAATTCAATAAAAAATTTAAAAACAGAGAGACAAAATGGGAATGAGGGCTCTTTCCTTGCTTCCAGCCCTTGGAGAACGCCTACTGCAGACGGGGACAAGGCACACGTGCTACTTCTTCTTTTGCCAGCTCTGTGTCTTTTCTTCACTCTCCCTGGCAGAACGAGCTTTGGTCGCTTTTGGTTACATCATATCCCTTCTCCTGAACAATTTATGGGTTTTCTGTGCATGTGACAAAACCCATCTGCAACCTTTCCCACATGGCTTTTGTTTTCAGTCAAGAGAGTACACTTCCAGTTCTTTGGAGAAAGCAAACTGTTTCACTTCAGTTCAGGGATAGCTCATAAAAAAGTAATAATAACCAAAATAAATGTGTAGCAAAATTATTTTGCCTGTGAAAATCACCTATAATGTCACATATCCCCAGGAACTACGTCAGCAACATCCAAGAGCTTTCATACCTGGCACTGGCCATGCTAACAGTGCTCAGGGTGCCTGTGGAAATAATGGTGTGTATTTGGTAACTAATTCCTCATTAGATGGTCTCCAAAGCTCCATCTGGTTAGTATTTGGAGAGCAGACAGTGAGGTTAAAATTCAGTTTCCAGGATTACTTCTTAGTTCTTGATCTTTCCTAGTGGCTGGCACATCCCAGACCCTGGGTAATTATCAACAGCTACTTCAGCAGAGGCAGGTTCTGGATTAACTACAACACTAAGCCAGGAGAAAAGAAGGGAAAAGGCTCCCTTTAAAGCAATTAATAAGGCTTTAACTTTTCATATTTTCAATCACAGTTGATGTTTCCTGTTCTTCTTTTTAGTGGTGATATTATTTATCCTGGGTCCTTAATATAAAAATTATATCACACAGTACTCTCTGACGTATGGGGAAAATTATTACATTTCTAGCGCTGAAGCACCTAAGCCTGTCAGCAGTGAGAACCCAGTGAGCGGGCAGGGCACCCAGGCACCCTGGGCCAGGTTAACCCCAGGGTTAACCTAAGAAGTCAGGCCACTGCAGGAGCACAGCCGGAGTCCAACCTCAGCCTCCATCTGCAGAGACCTTGCTCCTCAGGGCTGCGTGCAAATCACCTCGTCTGTCCAGCAAGCAGTGATGGGTTAGGGTCTCCTTGTTCACGTTTCCTCAGCCAGACCCCCTCTTCCCAGGAGGCAGTGAGCCCACCCAGCTCAGGACGGCTGTGGAAGGAGTCGGGGGACAGCTGGACATGCTCAGGACTGAAGCCAGTTCCCCGCCCGCACGACACGTCTGCCTGTGGCCCTGAGACCCGCGCTCACTGCGTCCAGGTCAGATCTCCTGGGAAGGCTGACAGGGCTTCACCAAACCCTGGATTTCTGCTCAGGTGATCGCTGTGTGTTCTTCCTTAGATGCTGATGCTGGCTGCGCCCCTCTGGCTGACGTGGCGACAGCCTGGACATGGGGGATGTGGGTGTGTATGCAGCTGGAGTGACTTTCTATGTTCTACTTCAGGTCCTTTGTTTCCAACACGTGTCATCACATGTCATGGCCCAAATCTAACTTAAAAAAAATTCTTCTACATTATGAAGCTCTATTCAGTATGTTTTTAATTAAGAGGAAAAATTTGAAAATACTGAACTTTTTACACAATAGTAAATATTTACACAATATTTTTAGTAATTTTATTTTGGTATAAGTTACTCTATGATTCTCTCCTTTGCCAAAGTAATCAAATAATTCCCCAATGAGAGTAAGAAAGCCTAATTTGATTTTCCAAATTACAATTACATAGTTATATGTCAGACTCATTTAAAATAGAAATCAATAACCACAGCAACAACACTGCACATGGCATTCTAGCCCCAGGGGCAGACATGGCCAGAGCCCCAGCGTGAGGTGATACATGTGCCTGGGACAGTCGGCCAGACCCAGAAGACCCAGCCATGAGAGCCGAAGTGAGTGCCTGCGTGCCTTGACAGTGTCTTACCCCAACTAACTTTCAAGGCAAGGAAGCCATATAATCTCATCATGAGAGATTGTTTTCCCTAAAATAAAGAAGGCAAAAAAGCACCTAACCCTGCTTGTTAGAACAAATCTTTAGTTTTTTAAATCTTGAAAAGTACTATATGATGAAGTCCACTCTTTTAAGTCATTCACCTTGACACTTATTGGTCTACTGTGCTTCCTGTGAGTCCGCAGCTCCTGTCTGAATGCGTCCCCTCCACGCGGACCTCTGTGCTCCCTGAACACACAGCATCAGGGATGGTGATACAGAGCTGCCCCTCTGAGGCCCAGCCTCTCTCCCTTTCCTTCCCCAGTCCCCGGATGACCCCAAACCCGCAGCCACATCAGACTCCACTCCAACCACAGCCTTCAAAGCTCTGGGAGTAGTTCTTTCCTTCCTCCTGAGGTCTGGGCACCCAAGTTTCTATTTCTAAAAAGGCAAAATCAGAGGATATTGGTTTAGACCTCGTTAGGAGGTGAGACATTTATAAAGAACTTCCCAGAATCTCCGAGCTCAGGGGCTTGGCTTATCTTGGTCGCCACTCAAACCAGCATCATGAAGGCAGGCCAGGCCACCCAGCGCCGCTGCAGAAGATCCTCATCCAGAAACCTTTGAAAGGCCCAGGCAGCTCTCCAGACAGAGGGATGCACAACACCAGTGACTCCCAAGCTTTTCTCACTGAAAACCTGATGCTGAACTTGGGGTCTAATAATCCACAGCTGCGGCTCTTTTGAAATAGCCCACTCAGCAATAGGGGCTGTCACCACACCCTCAGAGCAGCCTGTGACCCTGCAGAAAGCACATACATGTTGGCATCACAGCAGCCCGAGGACCACGTGGACAGCAGGCACAGAGCCCACGAGGGCATGACACTCCAGAGAATGAAGTCTGAGCAAAGCCTCGAAGCAGGATGGGTGCTGAGCCGAGGGGCGGGGGGAGGGGAGTCCTCCACAAGCCAATCAGTGCAAGGGACTCAGGCGATCACAGAGGGACGAGGGGTGCCGGGAAGTCATGTGGGGGCCGCTGCCAAGGGGCTCGTGTGTGGTAAGCAACATGGAGCCTGGTGAGGATTCTAGGCGAGGAACTGGCACGGCTGGACTATTTTCCAACCAGAACCCTGGCTGATGTTCAGAGTGGATGGAAGGAAAACAGGAGTTGGGAGCTCACCCAGGGTGGCATATCTCAGCCTGGATGTGCATGCTCACCACCGGAGCCCATGTTCAAGGGAAGAGTGGGATGCCGTGGGTCTGGGGGGCCCCAGGGTTCCGGGCTCCTAACAAGGTTCTCAGATGACACAGAGCCACCAGGCCTCGGGGGGAAAGTGCACAGTCTGAGCCCAGGCAGTCAGGGAGGAGGGGACACTGCCTTGTCCCTGTGCTGTTCCCCTGCACCTGATTCTCAGAAGTGGGTCCAGAACAGGACAGAGGGAGCCCAGGGGGTCTGTGAACAGTGGATGAAGGGAACACGCCTTTGGTGCCCTTGGCTGGCCTGAGACGGGGCATCAGAGCCAGGGACCGAGGAAATGCCGCTCCTGTCCCCCCGACCACGTTGCCTGCACTGACATGAAGGATGCCCTGGCCTGCCCACCATGGAGGGCGTGTGCCTTTCTCCCTCTTAAATGTGCACATAGCTCACCAAGAGGAATGATGACCTGATGGTCAGAACAGTGGTATCACATCTGTCCCTGAAGAGCCCCTGGGCTCACCACCTGGCTTCCAGACCACAGCTTTTCTCAGCTATGAAAAAAGCGGGGCTGGACTAGAAAATGCCTCCAGTCCTCTGTCCATAGTCCTAAAGCTTTCGAAGGCAGCCCCCTCTGCCCTAAGCACCCACCCACAGGCTGCTCTGCCTGCTCAGTCAGCTTCACAGCTCTCAGCCTCCAGGTGGTGCACAAACTACCCTCCCCGGAAGCGTTCCTGCTTCTGCACTGGTTCTAAGGGTGGATGAGTGGGTGGGGAGGAGCTGCAGTGCTACTTTCCCAGGCAGGCCTGTTTCCTATCCACAAACACCTCTTCCTGGGAAAGTCAGAGCCCCTGCTTCACCCAGACAGAGGAAAGGAAATCTAATACCATAGCCATCTTGCTGGAAGGCAAAATGGGTTCCCCTCTTGGGGAAAATCAGGACACAATCAGTGTTTCTCACTCCTGGTGTTCCTTCTTTTATTCTTTACCTCAGAAAAACTCCACTAAATTATTAAAGCATTAATATAAATTTAGTCTCCTAAAAAGCCTAGTCCAATTGTGGGGTTAAGTTCAAACATGTTTGTAAAAACCAATTTAAGTAATAACCTTTTTTAAAGATTGATACACAGTTGACACATAACATTATATTAGTTTCAGGTGTGCAATATAATGGTTCTATATTTGTATTTATTGTGAAGTGATCACTACAGTGAGTCTAGTTAACATCTATCCCCACACACAGTTACAATTTTTTTCTCGTGATGGGACCTTTTAAGATCTACTCTCCTAGCAACTTCCAAGTACACAATACAGTTTTGTTAACTGCAGTCACCATGCTGTGTGTTACATCCAAGGGCTTATTTATTTTGACCCCCTTCATGCATTTTGCATAAGCAACTTTACTTGATACATCCAAAAGGATAAGACAAAAAAAGTTAGTCAGTAGAGAACTTTTCTGATATAAGGCATGATCTAATCTAAAAAATACTATCCACATCACTCCATTCTCTTATTTTAAAATATAAGGCCAGGCAAACACATGCAGGGCCAGATGCACTCACTGCCAGTTGTCCGGCCCGCAATTCAGCGAGTGAGGTGGGCTGGGTGAGAGGGAACACAGGGAGACCCCCATGACACCCACAAAAAACCCTTCGCCTCTGTCGTTCACGTGGAGGAGAACCGGCTGCTCCTCGACCCCCACCCTGGACCACCAACAATGCCGGCCCAACAGCTACTACATCTGCCCATTTTTCAAAAGAGAAATTTGACCAGATTCAAGTGAAATCTCCTAATTTTTTCAATGTTGACAGTTTATTCCTAATTTTTAAAACCCTCAGAGACAACAGCATATACAGTAAACCAAACACGTGTCTGGATCTGATGTGGCCCCTGAGGCCAGTGTGCAGCCTCTCACAACAAAGCGATCCCACCCTCAGAAGCCACGTCCAGGGGCCACATCGAGGGTTAATGCTGTCATGGGCTGGAAGATCTTCATTGTCTGAGCCCCGGATTAATCCAATTTATGGTGCCTATTCCCACACAAACTCCATTCTGGTGAAACCAGCCTTCCACCACCAACAACATGCCATCCTCATTTCCATCTCTGTTCCTCCCCACTTGATGTTTTGTTCCCAGAAGTGGCCTCTCCCCACCTCCAGTCGTGAGGTACCATCACACAGTCTTCCGTGACGCCTCAGTAAGCAGACCTTTTCTCATCAGATCCACTGGGATGTTTCACGTGGATTCATTCTTTCCTGACGAAGCTGTGAGCTCTGGGTGGTGGGGCGAGGTCTAGCTGGCCATTCATAAGGTCTCATGTTTTTTAAGAGGGTAACAAGGATCCACATGCACCCTTAGACATGAAGGCCTCTGAGACATGAGTCCCAAAACACACGACATTAATTAACCCAGAACGGAACAGCGACAGCTAACCTGGCATTCCCTCAACTGGGACGCAGAGTTGTCCAGACCACGTGAAAAAGTCTGGTTAACAGTACAAAGCACAGAACTGAAAACAGCACCACATCCACACCCCTGGATTCGCCCACCTGCCCTATTTCCCTTTGGAGACAGGTGAGTGCTCGACTGGTCTAAACGTTAGGGACTTTCCAGAAACCAGAAGGTGCCATGGCAGACCCAGGGCAAACTCAGGCCCCAAAACTGAGTTTGCCCAAAGACCATGAACCTCTTAACCCCAGACCAAACAGGACCCATACTCTTGCTAATGAATAGACTCAACTGGAATCCTGAGCCAACCCCATACCTGGAGTCCCCAGTCACCCATTTCCTAGATCAGCCCGAGTCCTCAGAACCGCCAGAGCATATGCTGACTCAGACACATCCCTCCTGACCTATGGATGCCAAAGCCCTGAAAGTGTCTGAATTTGTCTGGGATGCTGCATTCATTCAGAAACCCACGATGATGGACAAGTGGCTACAGTAAAACTAGAGAAGGCGGAGAGGGCAGAGGGTAGAGGGCAGGAAGCATCCAGGCAGCATGCGTGTCCCTTCCCACCCAGGGCTGCAAGTGGAGCAAGATGACAACTCACCTGGCATATGATCATTAAGCTATAATTAGTTTTGGTTTTTTGTTAACTATATTCTGCCTTCAAGAGATTAAATCCATCTGATGCGCTGGGGCGGGGATGGGGTGGGGTGGGGCATTTGCTATACTCCTGTAAAGTATTTTCATTTCAGTTAAGAAACTTAATTAATGTTGATTTCTACAAACAAATGCTGTTCAGAGAATGATAATGACATACTATGATTATGAGTAAATTAAAAATTAACACTATCTTTGAACATTTTTATTTATTTAAAAAAGTTTTAAAATTTTTTTTCTTTATTTATTTTTGGCTGCGTTGGGTCTTCGTTGCTGTGTGCAGGCTTTCTCTAGTTGCATGGAGTGGGGGCTACTCTTCGTTGTGGTGCGTGGGCTTCTCATTGCAGTGGCTTCTCTTGTTGCAGAGCACAGGCTCTAGGTGTGAGGGCTTCAGTAGTTGTGGCACGCAAGCTCAGTAGTTGTGGCTCACGGGCTGTAGAGCACAGGCTCAGTAGTTGTGCATGGGATTAGTTGCTCCATGGCACGTGGGATCTTCCCGGACCAGGGCTCGAACCCGTGTCTCTTGCATTGGCAGGCAGATTCTTAACCACTGTGCCACCAGGGAAGCCCCCAAATATTTTTACAAAACAGGTAGACAGGGCTTCCCTGGTGGCGCAGTGGTTGAGAGTCCGCCTGCCGATGCAGGGGACACGGGTTCGTGCCCCGGTCCGGGAAGATCCCATGTGCTGCGGAGCGGCTAGGCCCGTGAGCCATGGTCGCTGAGGCTGCGTGTCTGAAGCCTGTGCTCCGCAACGGGAGAGGCCACAACAGTGAGAGGCCCACGTACAGCAAAAAAAAAAAAAAAAAAAAAAAAAAAAAAAAAAACAGGTAGACATATCACCAAAGGAAAAGAGATGTGTTTTGGCTCATAAATGCCCACTGTGAACTAAGAAACCTGCCCCTCCTCATCCACTGATAACAAATATGGAATATATTTGTGGAACAAGATTATACATGTGATAATATAAAATTCTGTAGTGCACTGACCTGGGACCTATATGACTCCTAAATGAACCATATTATTGCACTTGACTTTCAACTCCCTCTCCATCCCCTTCCTGCCAACATTCAGGTCCGGCACACCAGGCAGGTGCACGTTAGGTAAGAAGCCAATGAGGACAGGAACAGAGGAGGAGCCCGTCTCATCTCGGGGGCTGTGCGTCAGCCGGGGGCACCCACACCCTCAGGTTCGGCTCCAGCCTCCGCAGGTCAGGCTCCTGCAGCCTCCATGGCGCCGCTGCTTTGTTCAGACTCCAGTGTGTTTCACGGGGCAGAACGGAAGCCACACGTCAGGCACCCCCTCTTTTGCTGCCTCCCCAGCTCCCTCGTGCTTCTGCCCTTCTGCTGAGTAGTCTGCCGAGCGTGGTCCCTGCAATATGGAGGTGGCAGCGGCAGCAGCATCTGCAGACTCTTAAACACAAACGCTCAGAACATCCCAGGTCTTTCAAATCTCAGAGGATGGAGTCAGCTGACGCATGGATTAATTGGAGAAACTTTTTCCAAAGTGCCTCAGCCCTTTCCTCCCTCTTTCTCCCCCTTAAAAAAGAAAAGCAGTGCTTGGCTTCTTCCTGATGGTGACACCGCCGCCTTCTGTGGGGGAGCTTGCTAAGTGCTTCACACCCTCACGCGTGCGGCACTCATGCAGCGACAGACTGTTACGGTGGTATCCTGATCCACGTTCTATGATGACTGCACCTGGCCTCAACCAGATCAAGGTCGTGAGTCTGAGTCTTAGAGATGCCCATTTATGCTGGGCCACTCTGAGGCTACAAAAGGCAGCCTTCAGTCTGAGACAGACACTGGTCGTAAGACACAGGGATGGGACCCATGGAAAGGCCACAGATCAGCCCACAGGGAGACCAGTACCCGTTGCTGGAACACACTAAGGGCTGCATACCCACGATGCCACTGTCAGTGATCCAGAGGACTTCCCACAAAGCTCTGCACCTTCAGGAAAGCACCCCAGAGGAGGATGTGCAGACAAGCTTCTCTGCCTGTCAGCCTGGCAGGGGGCAGGGAGCAGGGAGCACTGAGCATGGTTGCAGCGTCCGCAACAAGAGGAAGGGGCACGTGTCCCGGGAGGGGTCGCAGTGGGCTTGCTGGCCTCCCAGCACCTTGGGGAGAGATGGAAGCTGAGGGCAGGGACAGCACCGGCCAGTGAAGAAGATGCTTCTGCGGCCAAGGGGGAGGCGTCAACTGGGGGAGGGGGACATGACCTCCTTGCACCCTGTCTTTCAGCACTGGCATGGGGTGACAGAAGCAAGAAGGTGTGTCCCCACGGCAACACTGAGCTTTTCAGATCACACTCCTAATTTCCACTCAGAACCCTGGAAAGCAATCCTGCACAGAACCACCACGAGCAGGCACAGATTGAAGGCTGTGGTTTCAGCGAGGAGCCATCCACTCACTGCAGGTACCTCCACGCCCCACACCCAGCGGGGCAAAGGTGACCACATCGTTTGTGGAGCTTCCGACCCAGGGGCCTCAGGCTGGGCCATTTTGCTCCAGCCTGAATCCGAGTCGTGCGCTGTGAGGGTTGTGCTCACCCCCCAGGCTGGCGAGGGAGTGGCTGGAGGGCTGGGACCTGCATTTCACCCTGAGGTTTTACTCTCTAACCATCTTTACACACACTTGCAAAATGCAGAAAATGTTATTTCTTCATGAAACATGACCATTAAACTTGAGGGTGAGAAAATACACAGGAAACACTTATTTCTCCGAAAATTCTGGACAGAAGGAGACTCCACAAACATTTCTGCAGCCTCCTATTTGGAGATCTGCAGAAGTCTTCAGATACATCCCTTCAGAGGTCGAGGGTCTACAGAATATTACTTTCTTGTCATATATAGTCATAGCAGAAGGAGTTTATTATTCAATCTCTTTCAATCCCCAGATCTGTGAGACAGACTGGAGAAAGAGAAAACTCAACGTTATTATTTCCATTCCAAATAATTCCATTCTTTTTTCTATTTTTTGTGGTAAAATATATATAACAAATTTTGCCATTTTAACCATTTTAAGTATACATTCAGTGGTATTAATTACATTCACACTATTGTCCCACCATCACCACTATGTGTTTCCAAATCTTTTCCAGCATCCCAAACAGAAACTCTGCAACCAAGTAAGTCCCTACGCTCCTGGTCTCTCAGCTCCCGGTAACCTCTGATCTACTTTCTGTCTCTATGAATTCGCCTATTCCAGGTATCTCATATAAGTAGAATTACACAATAGTTGTCTTTTTGTGCCTGGCTTATTTCACTTAGCATGAAGTTTTTCAAGAATTATCCATATTGTAGCCTGTATCAGAATGTCATTCCTTTCTATGGCTGAGTAATATTCCATTTTATACCCCGTTTTATTTATGCATTCATCAGTAGATAGACATTTGGAATGTTTCCAGCTTTTGGCTATTGTGAATCATACTACAATGAACACTGGTATACAAATATGTGTTCACGTTCCTGTGTTCAACTCTTTGGGGTCTATACCTAGGAGTAGAATTCCTCGGTTATATGGTAGTTCTACATTTAGCTTTGAGGAACTGTCAAATTTTTCCACAGCAACTGCACCATTTTATATTCCCACCAAGAATGCACCAGGGTTCCAATTTCTTCACATCCTTGCCAGTGCCTATTATTTTCCAGTTTTTGATTACAGTCCTCCTACTAAGTGGTATCTCATTGTAGTTTTGATTTGCATTTCCCTAATGACTTAGTACGTTGAGCATCTTTTCACATGCTTTTTGTCTATTTGCACTTCCTCTTTGGAGAAATGCCTATTCAAGTCCTTTGCCCGATTTTCTTCCTGATATTTATTTTTAAAATATTTTTCCAGTCTGATTGAAATATAATTGATATACATCACTGCATAAGTTCAACATATACAGCATAATGACTTGCCTTACATATACTGTGAAATGATTACCATGGTAAGTTTAGTTAACAGCTGTCATTTTACACAGACAAAAAGAGAAAAAGAAAATGGTTTTTCTCCTTGTGAGGAGAACTCTTAGGATCTACACTCCTAACAACTCTCATATAAACCATAGAGCAGTGTTAAGTACAGTTGTGTTGTACATTACATTCCTTGTTCTTATTTATCTGATAACTGGAAGTTTGCACCTTTTGACCACCTCCCTCTCATTTCCCCACCCACCCTCCACTTCTGGTAACCACAAGTCTGATCTTTGTTTCTATGTCGAGGGTTTTTTCTTTCTTTCTTTTTCAGATTCCACATATAAGTAAAATCATACAGTATTTGTCTTTCTGTCTGACTTATTTCACTTAGCATAATGCCCTCAAGGTCATCCATCTTTTTGCAAATGGCAGGATTTCCTTCTTTTTGTGGCTGAGTAATATTCCATACACACACACACACACACCCCATTATCTTTATCCATTCATCCATTAATAGACACTTAGGTTGTTTCCATGACTTTTTTTGTTTCTTTTTTTGGCTGTGTTGGGTCTTTGTCACTGCGCACAGGCTTTCTCTAGTTGTGGAGAGTGGGGGCTGCTCTTTGTTGCGGTGCGCGGGCTCTTCACTGCAGTGGCTTCTACTGCTGCGGAGCATGGGCTCTAGGTACGTGGGCTCAGTAGTTGTGGCACACAGGCTTAGTTGCTCCACGGCACATGGGATCTTCCCGGGCCAGGGCTTGAACCCATGTACCCTGCATTGGCAGGCAGATTCTCAACCACTGCACCACCAGGGAAGCCCGTTTCCATGTCTTGACTACTATAAATAATGCCAATAAACATGGGGTACAGATATCTCCTTGACACGGTGTTTTCATTTCCTTCAGATATATTCCCAGAATTGGAATTGTTAGATCATATGGTAGTTCTATTTCCCATTGTTCGAGGAATCTCCATACTGTTTTCCATAGAAACTGGACCAATTTACATTCCCACCAACAGTGCACAAGGGTTTCCTTTTCTCCACATCTTCGTCAGCATTTGTTATCTCGTCTTTTTGATGACAGCCATTCTGACAGCTGTGAGGTGATATTGTGGTTTGGATTTGCATTTCCTTTATGATTAGTGATGCTGAGCATCTTTTCATGTTCTTGTTGGCCATTTGTATATATCTTCTTTGAAAAAATGTCTATGCAGGTCATTTGCCCATTTAAAAATGGGATTATTTGGGGTTTTTGCTGCTGAATTGTATGAGTTCTTTATATTGGACATTTGGATATTAACCCCTTATCAGATATACCATTAGCAAATATTTTTTCCCATTCAGTAGGTTGTCTTTTCATTTTGTTTATCATTTCTTTGCTGTCCTATGCCCATTTTTAAATTGGGTTGTCTTTTTGTTAAGTTTTAGTAGTTCTCTATATATTCTGGATAGTAAGCCCTTATCAGATATATGAGTTACAAATATTTTCTCCCATTCTGTAGGATGTCTTTTCACTTTCTTGATAATGTCTTTAGATGCACAAGAGTTTTTAATTTTGATGAAGACCAATTTATTTTTCCTTTTGCTGCTCATGCTTTTGGTATCATATCTAAGAATCCACTGCCAAATCCAAGATCATGAAGATTTCTCTCTATCTTTTTGTTTAAGAGTTTTGTGGTTTTAACTCTTATTAGGATAATTTTTGCATCTGGCATGAGGTAGGGGTCCAACTTCATTCTCTGGCATGTGGAAATTCAGTTGTCCCAGCACCATTTGTTAAAAAGACTATTCTTTCCCCACTGAATGGACTTGAAACCTTGTCAAAAATCAGTTGGCCATAGATGTATGGGTATACATTTCCAGACTCTCAATTCTATTCCACTGAGGATAGAATTTATGTCTATCCTTATGCCAGTACCACACTGTTTTGATTACTGTAGCTTTATAAATTTTGAAATTGGGAAGTGTGAGTCCTCTGACTTTGTTCCTTTTCAAGATTATTTTGGTTATTTAGAAACCCTTTCAATTCTGTACAAATTTGAGGATCAGCTTTTGCATTTCTGGGGGAAAAAAAGGCTGCTGGAATTTTGATAGGGGTTACACTGACCGTGGACTGTTTTGGGTAGTACTGACATCTTAGCAAATTAAGTCTTCCTGTCCATGAATATGTGATGATGTCTTTCCATTTAATTAAGGCTCCTTTAAATTTCTGTCTGCAGTGTTTCATAGGTTTCACTGTACAAGTCTTTCCTCCTTGGTTGAATTTATTTCTAGTTATTTTCTTCTTTTAGATGCTATTTTAAATAAAATTACTTTCTTAATTTCCTTTCAGATTGTTCACTGCACACATATAGAAACAATGGGTTCCTCTGTGTTAATCTTCTTCCCTGCAACTTTGCTGAATTTGTTTATTAGCTCTAGTACCTTTTGTGCAGATTCTTTGGGATTTTCTACAATAGGATCATGTCATCTGCAAATTGGGATCGTTTTAGTTCCTTCTTTGTAATTTGAATGGTTATTATTTCTTTTTCTTATCTAAGTGCTCTGACTAGAATTTCCAGTACGATATTGAATAGTAGTGGTGAAACTGGCATCCTTGTCTTGTTCCTTATCTTAGGGGGAAAGCTTTCAGTCTTTCACCATTGAGTATGGTGTTAGTTGTGGGTTTTAATAAACATTCTTTATTTTGTTGAGGAAGTTCCCTTCTGCACCTGTTTTTTAAGTGTTTATATTATGAAAGGATGTTGGATTTTGTCAAATGCCTTTTTTGTTGTTTATTGAGATAAGCATGTTTTTTTCCTTCATTTTTTTTAGTGTGGTGTATTATACTGGTTGATTTTTTTATGTTGAACTACAATTTCATTATTTCTTAAAAAGATAATTAATTTCAAAAGATGTATTACTATATAAAAACTATGCTCTGAGCATCATTATTTCATTCAACACATATTAACCGTACACTCTGGCACTGTTCTAAGTACTGAGCCGTAGTTCACACCAGTAAATTAAACAGACATATCTACCCTCCTGCAGTAACATTCTGGGAGAGGAGACAAAATAAGAAAGATAAGTAAAATACAGAGTATGTTAATTAGTACAAGTGATAAGGAAAGAATATAAAGCAGCAAAGGGGGCAGAGAGCATGACAAGGTTGAGATTTTAGATAGAGAGGGCTATCTAACTTGCAACATTACAGTTTACAAACATGTCCATAACTCAGCACTGCTTGAGAAATAGAGAAAAACACTCTTAGTGAAGAGGAAGAAATTGCCTCAACAAATGTAGTGTCTTTCCCACAACAATCCCCTGCCAAGCCAAAAGACTTATTAGGAAATCCCGTTTCCTTTTGGCTCCATGTTCTCCACCAACAGGTACTGAGCCTGATGTCAAATATAATATGGGTTTTGTGTGTTGTGAGCCAGTGAGGGCATAAATGGCACAAAATACTGCCCTCCACAACCAGAACAAGGATGCAGAATCCATCAAGTGATAAAAGAGTAGGTCTCCAAAATCATAACCCACCCTTCTAAATGTCATCCCTTTTACTTATTTTTAATAGCTGAAAATATTCAGGACTGTGCATTTGTCCATAACTCCCACAGGCTAGTTTCCTGACACTGAATGAATGATTCTTTTAGAAGTTATAAAAAGTTAAGTTGTCTTTTCATTTCTGACTCCAACATGCTAACAGAATTTGAACATATTCATCTGACCTTCAGAATAAATGAAAAATGTAGAATGAGAATGAAGAGCAGGCATGCTGTTTGACCCACTGATTGTAACATGGAAGCTGCAACTGAGTGCCACTTAAGTAAATCACAGAAATAGACAGAAAATATATCTAGGGTTTTTAAGCAGATATTATACAGGTTAAACATGACCTAACTTAAATTACAAAACAGCGGCATACTTCTCAATAGCCATGTAGATTTTTAATAGGGAGCTTCCTAGAGAAGACAATCATCTGACTTTCCATCTGAACAATGTTTCTTTCAGCCTCGTCCAGCTCACTCTCCTCTCTCCCATCACAGCAGGCAGGATGGACCATGAGCAACGGGAAACAGCACTTCCCAGCCCCGTGGCCAGGCCGACGCCAGGGACAGGTGCACGCGGGGATGTGGAGTGTAGCCCGTCAGGCCATGAATTCACTAATCCAGCTTTGTCTTAAAACCCTGGGGTGGGGTGGGGATGAAGGGAAGGAGGGTTTCACACGCCCCATCTACAGGCCCCATCTACAGGGATGTGCACCTCAAGCAGTCCGGCTCTGAAGGCCCCAAAGGGTACTTCTGTAGGCAATGGCTCCATCCTTCCACAGCCGGTCACTCCAAGTGGAAGGCCCTAGGTGCACAGTGACCTCCAAACTATCCCCGTGGCAGATAGTCTTGGTTACATCATTTACACACAGAGAAAAGGAAGACTTGCTGTTAAGATTTTGCGCTTAAAAGGCAACAAGGGGCTTCCCTGGTGGCGCAGTGGTTGAGAGTCCGCCTGCCGATGCAGGGGACACGGGTTCGTGTCCCATTCCAGGAAGATCCCACATGCTGCGGAGCGGCTAGGCCTGTGAGCCATGGCCGCCGAGCCTGCAAGTCCGGAGCCTGTGCTCCGCAACAGGAGAGGCCACAGCAGTGAGAGGCCCGCGTACCACCAAAAAAAAAAAAAGGGCAATAAGTATAACCAGACATTTAATAAGGAAAACCAAAGTATTGAAATGAGGCTACTGTTTGACATGAGCTCAAAAACTGTAGGGGAATGAAAATATGCAATGCCTAATTTTATTAATCAGATTAGAGCAACTCTATAGAAAATTACTATTCTTTGCTCATCAACACAGATAAGGCAATGTAAACACTTCCCTATTGCTACTGTGCCCAAACACTTCTCTGCTGAGCTATTAGCCAGAGTTTCATATTATAAAAATCATAATAGAAAATTGTGGCCCAACAGCTGGATGCAGACTTTCCAGCAATATGGAGAAACAGTTGTGTTTATGCAGAGATCAGTCTTTCAAACTGAGAGATCTCCAAAGCTCCATTTGTACTTAAAAGGCTTGGTTTTTTTGTTACCCAGTAAATAACTCATTCATATTCTACAAAGAAAACCCTCTAAAATGGGAGAAAAACCCATATTTAACATTAGGGAGGGAAATGGGGCTGAAATCTAGAAAAGCAGTCTATTTCCCCCAGCTTCTTGGACTAGATTAAAGCTTGCCTTTATAATTTAAAGTAGCCTCTACTTTTTCCACATTTGTAAGAGGCAGAAATTTCATGAAAGGCTGAGAGGCACTATCCACAAGTGCAGAGATTATGCCAGAGAACATGTTGAGAAACACATTTTTTTAAAAAGAGATCATGCGTCCTTTTCTCTTATTCTGCAGCACATTTTTCTTAGCTGCTGTGTTCCGCCAAGATGGAGGGGCAGTGTCAAGATGGTGTGAAACCTAGCTCCCTGCCAGTGGTCGTCAGGAGTGTCAGGGAACCGTGCTGAGTCAGGATCAAGCATCAGCGTTGTGCTGGGAGCGCCCACCACAGGGTGTAAATCAGAGTCTCTGGAAGACACTGTGTATGTATGCTCGTCAACTATCTCAAAAAAAAAAAAATGACAATTTGGGAGATGAATGTCAAGAAGTGTTTTTAAGCCTGTTTGAATATGAAATAAAACAACAGAACGGAGCTGCTTGTTCACAGGCAACAAAGGGAGTACATCCTGTTTGTCCTCAGTCCCGCGGCCGCTGGCTGCCTGGCTCTTCCAGACCCAGGCTGGGGGACGGTGCCAACAACCGGACAGCGGGGCCCGGCAGGCCGTGCCCTTCCACAGATGAAGGGAGAGAAAGGCGTTCTCTTCAGAGAAGAGAACCTGGGAGAAGAGACCTGGGGAAAGGGGGTCCCGAGAGTCTGTCCTGCCCGTGCAGGTCCAGGAAGAGGTCAGCCCTCCCCCACAAGCACACGCGGCACTGAATCTGGAAACTGCTGTCTGCAGGGAACCACCAATCGCTTCACAGAGATTCTGACAGGCAACGGGCCTGAGGGCAGCAAGGCACCCTCGGCCTCCCGCCAAAGGGCTGCACTTGCCTGTCAGCTGCCCCCCAAGAACCAGGGAGGCCCTCAGGGCAGCCCACCTCCACGCAGATCCCCCAGGATCTCCCCCCAGAGAGCACCTTTTCCCTCCTCCAGTCTCGGCAGAGAACTGTTCACCAAAAGGTCTGAGCCCTCTGGCTCCTTCAGCGCAGAGGAGTTCCTGGATGGGGCTTTGCTTGGGGTCTCTGTACTTCTGGCCATATCCTTACCGTCCCCGCTCCGCCCCTGAAAAGCCACCAGCACCCAGACTGCCTGGCCTCCTGAACCACGTCCCTGCTGCGCTTTGCGGCCATGTTCATGTCAGAGCACAACTCACTTCTCAGTATTTATCGACTGACAGTGTCTGAGAAGATCCTAAAAGGACAGAGGCCACGGACAGGGCAGGCTGGGCACAGGGCCTCCTGGGGCTGACTTCCTTCCCCAGAGGTTGAGGAGCACTGATACGGGGCCGCACACCCTCTGGGCATCTCCCCTTACCCCTGTGCCCTGACGCCTCTGCTGAAGCCTTCCTTACACATCTCATTTGAAACAGCCCAAAGTGCAGATGGCAGATATCACTATCCCGTTTAAGAAAAAAAGAAGGAAAAGAAGGAGAGAGAGAAGTGGAGGGGAGAGTCAGAGGGGAGAGAGGGAAGAGGAAAAAGATGAGGGAATATATGTGTGTTTCGAAGTTTAACTCTGGTGCAGGAAGGTAGGAAGCAGAAAACTAGACATGTTGTAATAGCAAAACATCCTCCCCCAAATCACTAGGAAGATGTGTGAGAAGAGCCTGGAGAAGGGGTGCCTGGGCTCTGACCAGGATCCACGATGAGTTTCCCACACACAGCAGAGCCCTGTAAATAAGTTTCCTCAACTACAGTAGTGACTTGACTCCAGGTGGGGCTCCCTGTAGAGAGATGCTCCAGAAGAGCTAGCTCCCAGCACAGACCAGGCTGGCAGTGGCCCCTTTCCGGCCCTGCTCTTCAGGTGAAGGGGCACCTTCTCCCACCCCGTGGTGTGTGCCTGGGCCAGGCTGGGTGCTGGGACCCAGGACACCTTCCTGGGCAGGTGGAGCTGTGCAGAAGCCTGGACGCCCACCCAGAGGGGCTGGGCAGCTCCTCCTTAGGGAGCAGGTGGCACTGCAGGCTGCCTGGGGCCATGCCAGCACCTTCGGGGGCCGTGTGTGTGTGTGTGTGTGTGTGTGTGTGTGTGTGTGTGTGTGTACACACACAGGTAACCCCATATCAGTCTACTTTCTATCCTCTGCAGATGAGGACCACCAAGTCTAACAGCATCTGGATCGCCCAGCACAGTGACAGGTGCACATGAACCCACTCACTAAACACTGACGGGATACCTGCGAGTTTCCATGCCCTGTGCATGCCTTGGGGACCCAGCAAAGCGCGCCAAGAGGAATACCTGATGAATGGACGAGTGACCCACAAGTGATCGTGACTGTAGCTGTGGCCTCAGGGCTGCTGTACAAACGCAGGGCTTCCTCACTCCCCAGCAGGTATGCCCGAGCCCTGAATGCCATGCACATGGCACCCTGCCCACCTCATCTCTGCCAGGTGCCAGGCCCTGAGGCTCAGATGAGCTCTGGGGAGGGCCAGGTGGGCTCCTGTACCCTCCCCGCAGAGAGAGCCATCCTCCAATTTGGACAGACCCAGCGATCTCAGCAGACAAGCCCTGGCTGTTGCCCACTCACTTGGGTGTCTTTCACCTGACTGACTACTGCAAAGTGAAAGCAAGCAAATAGGGGAGGGTGCATCTTGGTGTTCAAGATTATAAACAGAATGGAATCATTGGTTAATATGAGCCAGGACAAAACTGTAAGGCAGAAATTCAAAATTCTATATATTTAATTTACTGTAAGGCATTTAAATCATCCCTTTAAACTTGGTATACTGGAATTCTTTTGCGCATTTACGTGACACATTTAGAACCTCTTTCTAGAGCTTAGATCAACATGTCATCTAGAGAAACATCAACCACGAACAAGATAGAACCTGATCTATTTGATCAAAAGGCCACCTCCTGTCACCACTGCAAACATCTCTCCTCCCCGTCAACTGCCTTCAGCCCCAACAGTCGTACTAAGAGGCTCTTCTGTCTCCATAGTCCCAGAAAGGCAGCACAGCTCATCAAGGAGCTGGGCGGTCCCTTTCAGACATCACCACCACGTAAACAGAACCCACCACCCAACGCGGGGCGGGAGTGGCGCCCTCCTGCTCGGCCCCATTCAAGCCTCAGCAGCTCCAAGCCCCCGCGGCTTGAGCGTATTTCACTGCTGCGATCACAGATTTCCATCTCCACCAGTGTGCGGCTAGGTGCCAGACTGGATTCACACACTGCGTCCTGACTGTCCCCCGTGAAGAGATTACACAGGAACACTGGGGGGAGGGGCTGGCGAGTGATGACAAGGGTCACAGTGGGAAAGGCAGACCCGGTGATGACGGCCGGAGTGAGCGGCACAGGGAGGCACTTGTGTGACACGGGAAACGCCGTCTGCCTGGTGACTTCCAGCAAACACCTGAAAATAATCACGATTTACCAAGAAACACCTCTTCTGGATAAATGTTGCATCCAATATTTATCTCATTCAAGTTAATAACACAAGTAAAGTCACTGATTCAGGTGCTTTTTTGAGCCACGGGGACTCCTGGGATCACAATCGTTTTCGCTGACAGCAGGTGGAGAAAACCCAGGCCCAAGGTTGTAACGAAACAAGGTCACTGCCCAGAGTAGCAGACAGAGCCTCTGACTCTGATTCTAAGCCACTCGTGTGACAGGAGCAACGCACAAATCTATCGTCATTCATGATGAAAACAAGTTTCAGTACTGGGCCTCCAAAAAAAATATCGTTAAGGGTCCTTCCCCTTGCAAACGTCACACCCAAAGTTCCCAGGTAACACCATGATACCGTGTCACACTGCAACAACTCCCAGGCCTCCTTACCTCTATGATGTGGGCACTTGAACACACAGGAGCAACGAAACAAAGTCCATCATCACTTGTTTCCAAAGGGAAAAGAACTGGACCCTGTATCTTTCCTCAAATACAGCCCCTGCTGTTATTCAAATGTTACATTCACACACAATAAAACCCTGTGACACACGCTCACACACATGCGTGCGCACACACACACCCCAGGAGTTAGGAGGGGAACAGGGAGGAACTAACTGGTAACATCCGGCTGTAAGATGAACAAGGTCTGAGGACCTATCGTACAACTCGGTGACTATAGGTGGCAACACTGTTGTACAAATGAAATTTTTGCTAAGAGTAGAACTTAAATATTCTCACCAAAAAAAAAAAGGACAAAAGCGGTAAATATGTGAGGTGATAGATGTGATAATTTACTAGGTGGTGGGAATCCTTTCACAATGGGTACATATATCAAATCACCACAATGTACACGTTAAACATCTTCCAATTTTGTCAACTATACCTCAATAAAGCTGATGTTTTAAAAAATTTAAAGCAAGCTGCAAAGTACAACCAAGACTTTTGACTGTTCTGACTGTGTTTCTCCAACTCCCAGCCCTGGCTGAATGGTAACCCCAGACCCCAGACCCCAGCTCCCTGGTGGCTCTGTTCGACCCCCCAGCCCATGAGCTGAGTGTCTTAACGAGTTTCCCGGAATCAGGCCTCTCCCCTCGGAGGCTGGATCACCCTCCAGTGACTCCACTCCACGGCCTCCACCCTGAAATAACCACACTCCCCTCCCTCCCTCCCCAGCAGTGAGACCCCCGAATGGGGGGGGGGGGGCGCGGGCTGTGGGGGGGGGACCCCTCCCAGCTGGGGCAGCTCTGACTACCTATCTATTCAACTCCTGATGTGCTTTCACACCCATTCCTTCAAACTCTTTTTTCTTCTTTTTTTACATAATCATAACAATCACAGCAGTAAGACTCTTTTCAAAACCTGTTGAAAAGCCAGACCCCTCCCCCCTTTACCTTCCCTGTAGTGTCTCAGATGGCGACTTCAAGTTCACCTGAAGGCCACCTGCTCTGTGGACAAGGCAGGGTCCTTCCAGGGCCCCCCCCTCTGTTCGTCTATAAGGTTTCCTTGCCTATAAGGTGGGGCTCAGAGCTAGGTGCTCTCTCAGGACCTGCATGGGTATAACTGCCTTGTCTCACAGCCTCACTCTCCTACTCAAAACCCTTCAATGACTTCCTTCAGAATAGAGAATAAAAACTACTTGGCCCAACATACTGGCTTTCTGTAATCTGGCCCCAATCTACCTTTCTAGTAATGCTCCTTAAAATCAGCCCTGACCTCCAAGCAAGCTGGCTTTTCGTGACCATTCCCCCACCTGCCAGGCTGCTCAGGAAAGAGAGTTCTCCAAGGCCCCCACCCACGATGGGTCTGCCCTGGGCACCCACGTGCCAGTGCTGTCCCACACTTGGCACTGGAGAAATTGCCCCAAACCTCTATGGACCTTCTCAAGGACACCAGTTTACCACTAGATGGACACCACATCCTGTACCCCTGCACCCCCCCCATACTCTGCACCCTGTGCCCATCACATGCTCAACACTCACAAAAATATTCTCCATGAAATACACCCCCAAAAGGATGTGTTGCTACTACTTAGGGTACCATTTTCTATGAGTAACCACCCCAAACACATTTTCTCTAGAACACTCACCAGCCCCCTGTGTCCTGTTCTGAAAATTAATCAGTCCTGGCACCTGGTTTTTCTGGGAGAAGTTACCTGCACTGTCCATCAGTCCCTGTTACTCCAGGTTAAATGTCCTGACATGAGAACGAACACAGAGCCACAAGGGCCTGAGGAGGCAGCAGCCATGGCTCCTGTGGCCTTGTGGGGTTGCAGGTGCCCTGGGACATCTTTAAAACCCTCTCCATTTTTTTTTTTTTTTTTTTGCGGTATGCGGGCCTCTCACTGTTGTGGCCTCTCCCGTTGCGGAGCACAGGCTCCGGACGCACAGGCTCAGCGGCCATGGCTCACGGGCTTAGCTGCTCCGCGGCATGTGGGATCTTCCCGGACCAGGGCACGAACCCGTGTCTCCTGCATCGGCAGGCGGATTCTCAACCACTGCGCCACCAGGGAAGCCCAACCCTCTCCATTTTTTAAGGTCAGACTGGTCTTTAAGAACTTGGATTCATGCAAGTCTCCTCCGCAAGAAGCAGACAACACTCGGCATTTCTATCTTCCAAGCACACATAACAGGAAGGGGCTGTATTTTCTTGGTTGTCCTTCTGTGGAAACGATATCAAGTCACAGACATAGACCTGAATCAAGTCGCAGAAGGTATATCACTGTCCTTGCCTGGCTCAGCCGCCCACACCTCCCAAGACAGGGAGAGCCACCTGCTTCCAACCCTCATGGATAGAGAGGCTGCTGGTCTGAGCACGTTCCCAGGAACAACACCTGGGTTCCCCCAGGGATCTAAGGAGAAAAGGGTCAGAGGGTAGCTCAAGTTCCTTTTTCTCCCATTTTTTAGAATAAGTGAATAAAGGAAGCCCAAAGCCCCAGTGAAGATGAAGGGATAAAGATAAGGAGGCAACACGCCCAGGCATCCCTTCAGAAACAGGTGCTGCCAATGTGAGGGTGAGGCCTCTTCCCAAAGAGGGGAAACACACCTCACTGTTCCAGCCAAGTCCCCCCAGGAAATCTCGGGGGCCCCTGACACGGGCAGACGATGTTCTGCTCTTCTGATGACGTGAACAGAACCAAGAGGTGTTGTGGTTCACTCTCCAGACACCCAGGCTGTCGTCAGCTGGCATCACACCCCGCATGGCACCCAGATGCCACGATGAGCGCTCTTTGCAGCTTGTCCAAAGCGGGGAGAATTTATGCCCAACATGTAGCTGACGGGACAGCAGGCAAGAGATTCAGGGAAGGGCGAAGCGTCTCTGAGAGATGGCTATGCCTTCGGGACGACTCAGAAGACAATTCTAAGAGCCATTCTGGGAAGTCAGCTCACTTGCTGCCTGTGGCTCCAGCTCCTGAACACAAGAGCTCATTCCTTCTTTTCCAGGGATCCTGTGCTTCATGATTAGTTTTCATCTTTGATTTCCTTTTTCTTCCCAGGCAGGAAGAAGCAAAGACCACCTAGCTTTCCCGCTGCTGTTAGCTCTTAGGACTTGACAAGAATGGATGAAGGAGTGAAAAAATGATTATTGCTAAACTTAGGTTGCTGAGAGTTTTTTCCAAACCAAAAGCCTACGCTGGCGTCTGCTCTGAGACGTAACTAAAAGAGCTCCAAGCCGGGTGGCTGATTCTGTGGTTGGGCCTGCGGGGGGGTACCTTCTGCAGGACAGGACACATGCTGTGATGACTGAATCTCAGCTCTATTTCTGCAGTTCCTCAAAGAGGGTCCCTTCCAAACTTTACTACAGACCCTTTTGGGTAATTTTTCTGAGGCAAATACATGACTAAGGACATGGAGTCCAACAACGAGGCCCCTCCCAGCTGAGCTGCATCTGCTCCACCTGTCAGTGCCCCTCCCCCCATAACTTCATCCTGAGAGCACAGACCCACCCCGCCCCCGCCCCATTCAGACTGTGAGTTTTCGTGGGTAGAAAGTCACTACTTACATCACATAAACCCCACTCCTGGCACTGGGGAAACACTGAGCAAAGCGACCATCGGAAGGTGCCGTGTCTCAGGGTGCAGCCGAGTGGGTGCTCACGAGGGCTCCACCTCCCTGCCTCCAGCACCATTAGCAGAGTGGTCGGTCACAAAAGCCAGCTCTGGAAAGTTCTCAGAGATTCATCAGAAAAGAAAGCATGCCAGGTGAGTCTCTAAAACCCTCCCTAATTAAGAGGCTAAATCCTGGAAATGAACAGTCAGGACACACGGTGTCAACTGGAGCAGCACCAGGCTCAGCAACACACATGACAGATCCAGTCCCTCGTCTGCATCCCACCGTCCAGGGCAGGGCGTGTCTGGGTGAGCTCACTCGGCGTCCTGCAGCGGCAGAGCGCAGTCTAAATCAACAGCACCATCCACTTACACCTTTCCCTTCACGCTCTCCCTAATGCCTGATATTAGTTGAGTTTGTACGAAAACTGATCCGAAAGAGAGGGCCTCTTCTCTCCCCCGACACTGCATCCCCCTCCCCCAGGAAGCAGGCTCGCATTGATTTCTGTCTGATTACACGAGGGCCTGCCCTGACTTTCCCGTTACTTAAGCCGGCGTCTCAGTGCGTGTCCTCAGAGACCGGGTTCCGCTCAGGCAGGGCCGTCTAGACAGTATTCATGACCCATCTGTCTGGCAGGCCCGCGGACGGCAAACTCTATTAGAACTGAAGCCGCGCCTCCCGCCCGCTCTCCCTTTGCAAAGCAGGAATCTGACACTGAAAATTACTATCATTGTTGCAGTTCTCAAAATAGCACTGCCAGACTTTCATTAACATCCACGCTAGACTACTAAATATTTAAAGAAGTGGATAAATTTCATCTGAAGTGGGACAGCCCCATACACATGAAAGCAGTAACAGAATCAAAATGTAAATCTAAGAGGTTGTTTTTATCCAGTAAATTTAGTGTCACAGCAGGAGGAAAGGAAGCCTAGGGTTTACTGAAACTCCCTCCCATTTGTTCTCTGCCTTTGTTTATTTGAAAAAGCAGAGTTGCCTTCCAAGACCTTACAAGATTTTAATTGACAGAAAACCGTCTTGGAGAAACAGAGGCACAAACCAAAGGGGCAGGCAGGGAGGGGCCCTTCTGGCATGAAGGAGGAGGGTGAGCCTGCCCCTCTGTGGGCAGCAGGGAAGCTGCTGCACCCTGACCTTGTTTAAATGCCATCCTGGGTCATTTACACACAAGCCAGTAATTGTTTTGCCATGGATTCTTTAAGTTGAAAAAGGGGTGGGCAGCCCTGTCAAAAGAACACACACTGCTGTGCAGAACAGCTTGGTTCAAGGCGAGCAGCCTCTATAACTGGCCTTGACCAAGGCAGGAGCCACCCCACCAACATCCCTGCCCTGGGGCAACACAACGCACTGGGAGACCATCCCACCCTCCCTGTGGAGACCATATCGGAGTGTGATCCACTGAGGGCATCTGAGGGGCCATAGAGCTCACAAGTCGTGGTGATGTATCAGGGGTACAGGGCTAACAGCCCACATCTGGCCAAGAGGGGGGGGGTCTGTGCTCACAGCAGGTGAAGGGGAGTAAGCAGTGGCAGAAATGGAGGCACCCTGTTCAATGGATCCCACCAGCTCCCATGTTCACATTTCCACCCTCCTGATCAGAAAGGAAAACGGAAAGGAGAACTGACTTCCTGCAGGTCATATATATATATAGGACACAGCTGGGCGGAACTGAAGCAGGGATTAATTACTCCATCAATTTGTAGAGGAAACCTGAAGGAACTCAACAAAACCAATGATCCCTGATACAGTAGGGATCCTGGGTTAATATTTTGGAATCTACTTGAAAATCCAGGATGAAACGAAGATTACCATCGTGTCTATATATCAATTAAAAACTGCCATATAAACAATTGCTCTTGGAGCCCTCACTTCTATGGGCCTTCATAATCATACATTGTTTGCTTGATCTCCACCCTACAAACCTTTAAAAACTGATGCGTAAATCCTTATCCAACTAAAAAAAATCATGAAAAAACAAACACCTAGAAGCAAAAACAAACAAACAAAAACCACAGCCTGAATTTAGTTCCTCGCTTCAACATGTTCTAGCTGGGTGACCCTGAATAAATACTTAACCTCTCTGGGCACTGTTCCCTAGGCAACCTTTCTAGATTTCTAGGTTTTGAGATAAATGACATGATGCATGTAAACAGCCGGCACTCAGCAAATGGCAGCTCTCTGCCCACCTCATCCCCATCCTAAGAAGCCACAGGCCTTCAGATAAACTCCTTGCACTGCTAATCATCAGAGAAGTACAGCCATGTTGCTGCTTTGCTTTCGGTAAGTGGTGATGAGATGAGTGGGAAGCAGCAACGAGTGAAGCGCCGGCTGGTGCGTCCTGGCGCCCAGCTGTCAACATTTAAGATGGGGAGGGAGTGGAGGGCTGGCCCAGCACAGCGCCCTCCGCAGCAGCATATGGGCTACTCTTCCACGGGGCCTTTGCTGAGAAACACGAACTACTTCGAAAGACAAGATTGAGGACAACAGCAAGTTTAATGTGGACTGTCTGTCAGAAAGTAGTACTGTGTCAACGTTACATTTTCTGGGCTTTGGTAACTATACTATGGTTATGGAAGAGAATGTCTTTTTCTTAGGAAATACACATTTAAGTATTTTTGGGAGAAGAGACATGGTGCCTGCAACTTACTACGTGCAAGGCATTATTCTAACTGCTTTACGTAAACTATTTTACTAAATTCTTAGAACAATCCTTTGAGGGAGATACCAATACTATTATTGTCTTCGTTTCACAAAAGAGAAAAATCAAGGTGTAAGGAGGTTAAGCAACTTGCCTAAAGCCACAATCAGTGAGTGGGGACTACAGACTGTAACTCAGGGCCTCATCTTGGACTTTCTAGTTGGAACAAACTGCAGGCCCAGCACCATTTGCAGGGCTGTTTACAGCACAGCCAGCAGCAGTACAAAGCTGATCCCGGGGACACACTGGCAGGAAGCGGGACCTGCGCTGGTAGACTGACCAGGTCACTGACGCGACAGGCAGCGCACTCACACGTGCCAGTGCATGCACACCTAATCTAGTCAAGTCTCCTCTGGGCCCTGCACAAACCAGCCCTTCCTGTGCCCCAGGAGGGCTTGTCTCCCAGGGGCTCTGCACTGGGAAACCGAAACCCCAGTAGAGCACAGGGCATCCTGCCACACTGGTGGCCACAGAATGAACCCCAACTAGAGTAGGGACATACTCCAGTGAGTTTGGGTGTTGGCGGTAACCAATATACACTGTAATGACAGACAATTTGGGGAACAGACCTTATATCCCCTCTCTCTGTGTCCTATCACGCAGGCTGCCAGGGCTGAATAAGTATTCTCACCCTCCAGGTCTACTTGCAGGGCACTAGGCCATGCAAAACACAAGTTTTTTTTCATCCTCTGGTCCGACTTGAGTTTTCAAAAATAATCACATTCAATAATCTGCAAAAATACTGATTTCACTATGCTGTACACCTGAAACTAACACAATATTGTAAACCAACTATACTTGCATAAAAAAATTTTCTTTAATTTTTAAAAAGCTTATCAAGTAGGAACAGAGCCCTATAGCTAATATAGAAATAAAATTTGCAGTTAAAAGCATTTGTACAAAGAAAATCCTAAGCCCAGATGGCTTCAATGGTGTATTTTATAAAATATTTGAAGAAGAAATAATAGCAATTCTACATAATCTCTAATCTATTGATGCATATAACACAGAGGAAAATCAAAATAATTATGCTGTATGAAAGAAACCAAACAGAAGAGTGCGCACATTATGATTCCAGTTATATAAACTCTAGAAAATACAAATCAATCTATAGAGACACCAATCCATCAGTGGTCGCCTGGGGTGCAGACAGGGAGGTAAGACAGGAAGGGACCACAGGGGAGTGACAAACATGTTGGGCAGATGGACACACCATGGTTAATCTGTGATGGTTTCATGGGTATATTCCTATGTAAAACTTACCAAATTGTAATTGCTAAATATGTGCACTTTACTGTGTGTCAATTATACCACAAAAGCTGTTTAAAGATAGATATATAGCCAACTGAAAAAACATAAAGTAAAAAAAAAAAAAAATCACATTCATCCATTCACTCAGCACATATTTATAGGGCCACACACTGTATACTATATATGCCATGCAATGTATACTATATATGCCACGTACTATGGGAGGCACTAAGGCTACAGCTGAAACCCTTGTAGTCACTGTTCAACTAAGGGCCATGCTGACAGCTTGCTGGGCAGTAGCAGAGGAAGGATAAATGGTTTTCAATTCAATTCAACAGATCCTTTTCAAGTGCCGACATGTACAGTCCGTGCTACGTTAGGAGTGTCAGGGCTTCCAAAGATGTGAGCATAGCCCCTGTCTTCAAAGAGCTTAACACCTGAAATCATTCTTGTCCACATGTGATGATGAAGCAGAACAGTCAACACCTTAAGAGGGACACAAGATGTTGTAGGGTTCCAAGCAGGAAAATTTATTTCTGGCAAGGGATAGGGGATCAGGAAACTGACCAACCTGATGTAACTGGCAAAACACTAAGACAGAAAATACCTAAAGAACTATCTGGTCTGGGGGTGGAGGAAGAAATAACTGGTTCAGCTTTGAATGCTCAGGAGTTGGAGACGTTTGGGAGAAGCCTTACAAGCAGAGTTGGATACTTCGTCTGGGCTGGAGATAAGAATACGGGCATGGCTTTGATGCCAAGTGGTGTCTAGAATTCCACAGACAAGGGCAAGGACCAGGCTGGAACCTGGCGGACAGAGGAGCCACCACAGAGAAGGAGCAGCTGGAGGTGTCCAGGGAGAACTGGACCATAAGGGAACAGAGAATCTCAAAGAGGAGATGATCAACCTTATCGACTATGGAGAAAAGGCCAGAAAGAGAAGAAATGGGGGGAAAAAAAAAATCCATGGGATCTGGCCGTGAACAAGCAACCCAGCAAAAGCATCCAGGGGAGAGCAGTGGTGAGTAAGAAGGGGCTGGAGACGATGGGTTGGGGCGAGCTGAGCTGCACTGGGAGGGAAAGGGACAGGGCAGGCCCGGCCAGGGCAAGCACAGGGGAGGGCAGGGGAGGGCTCCACCCCAGAACGGCAGGGACCTTAGGGCTGCTGGGGGCCCTCGCTAACAGAGGCCAAGTTGCCCTTGGGTCTGCGAGGCCGATGCAGCAGCAGGCAGTGGGCTCAAAGGCACAGGCGGTCAGAAGGCACTTGGGGAAGTCAGAGGGAGGAAGGTGAAGGTGAGGGGCCTGGAGGAGAAGGAAAGATCAGCCAGGGGAGGTGACAGAGCGGCTGGTGAGACCCTTGGTGCTGGGGGACAGGACCCTGCACTCCTGGAGTCTCACTTCCTTGAAGTTTAACAGGCCACTGAGAATCACAGAATCCTAGATAAAACTGGAAAAGGGAGGAGCCAATCCTGACTCCATCCTGGATCTGTTTCTTTTACTTTAACCTTTGCTGCCCGCTGCTTTTGTTCACTAAAAGGATACTGTCTAGCAGACCTACTAGAGAATGGACTTGAGGACATGGGGAGCGGGAAGGGTAAGCTGTGATGAAGTGAGAGAGTGGCATGGACATATATACACTACCAAATGTAAAATAGATAGCTAGTGGGAAGCAGCCACATAGCAAGGGGAGCTCAGCTCCGTGCTTTGTAACCACCTAGAGGGGTGGGATAGGGAGGGTGCGAGGGAGACACAAGAGGGAGGAGCTATGGGGATATATGTATATGTATAGCTGATTCACTCTGTTATAAAGCAGAAACTAACACACCATTGTAAAGCAATTATACTCCAATAAAGATGTTAAAAAAAATGGATAATGTCTATACACAGTGGCTTGCCTCAGGGAACCCTGCCCCTCTGCCTTAATGTTAAACCAAAGTGCCTTTGTTCAGGGAAGCATTTGGACCCTGTCCACCTGTGGATGGCTGCAAGAAAGAAGAAATTAACACATTCCCTCCTCGAGGCTGGCCATTCCAGGGGATATTTGCAAAACTTATGGCCTTTTTACTTTACTTCCTCATCTCCTCCCCCTCTCTGTGCTATGAAAGAAACTGGCATCCAAACCCCGATAAGATGGTTTTTCAGACACACTAGTCTGTCATCTTCTCTGTCTGCCGGCTGTCCGAATAAAGTCGTATTCCTTGCCTCAACACCTCGTCTCCCAATTTACTGGCCTGTCATGCAGTGAGCAGAGCGAGCTTGGACTAGGTGACAAAACCTGGGAGCTGGTCACACCCAAGTGCAGCAGAAGTTGTTCCTAAAAAGGTTCCGTGTACTCAACTAGATATTTTAATTCATCCGTTCAGAATGACACTGATCACCTCTGAAGCGCTAGAGGGAACCTTCTCGTTATTAAGAAAACTAATGCATTATGAGATCCACTTCCTGGTAATCACATAGTAAATGGGAGTTTCTCATTATAGAAGTATCCCCACTAGTAAATGGAGAAAGAAGGGCAGAATTAGGTCATGACTGCTTTGCAACCCCCCAATATCTGATGATAATCACATAACAGGACGAGCCCCACGATGTGAACAGCAGGACCTCAGAGTGGCTTCAGTCACACCTGAGCCTCCCCAAACTTGGAGACCTGACCACTGACAGACAGGAAGCCTGAGGGGCGGTGAGCACACGTCCTGGAGAAGCAGGGCACAATCTGGAGCGTGAGACACTGCCACCAGACAGTCCAGACCTTCCACCCAGATCACGGCGGTGCGGGGGGGCGGGGTGCGTGGCGCAGATAGGAAACACTCTTCAGGGGACAGCACAGCATCCTGGAACAATGCTTAGGGCCCCTTTGGATACTGCTTCAAACAAACTGTAAACAGAACAAAACAATTTATAAGACAGCTGGAGGAATATGAATGTTATTAGAGAATTATCATTAATGAAATAAACAGAAAAAATAAAGGTCCGGTCTCTGTGAAGCCTGGCTGTGAATAGGTTTCTACATGGTTATGAACATGGTCCCAAATACACAGTGCTGATGTTCAGTGACTTGCTGTGCGGATGTCTCTATACACTGCATGTGACTCAAGATGTCACGCTGACACCTTGAACTCACAGTGCTGTGTGTCGACTCTATCTTGACAAAGCTGAGTGAGGGATGAAGGAATAAAGTCCAGGGGAGGTGGGGAGCAGACAGCCAGACATGGGGCAGAGGGGAGCACAGCTCGGTGACAAGGAGAGTGCCAGTCTCTTTGGAAGAAACTGACGAAGGTGGGAAGAGCTGGAGAGCTGGTTTGGGAAGAAAGACACTCACCTCAGATTTTAATGTGCTGAATTTATCTTATTTGGTTGTTATTACCCTAAACAGCCCTGGGGAAAAAAACCCAGCTTCCTCCTGAAAAGTCCTGAATTTAAAATCCTGGCTGAATCGGGGAACTTTATTAGCATCAGCTCATCTGACTTTGAGATTCAGGTTTACTAGGCCACCAATGAAGAAAGAAGCAAAGAGCCACCAGTAATGGTGAGAGTGCCACCCTCTCCTCCCACACACACCCCCATGTCGGACCACCTCATTCACTAGAGGTGAAGCTGTCGCAGGGACCCCTCTGTGCTCCCCAGCTCCAGGGCATGACTCCTGAGCAGTGACTGAGGAAGGCCTGCTCTTGCCAACGCCTTCAAAGCACATGGTTCCTCCAAGGCTGCTCAATGCCTGCTTCTCAGAAGCCAGGGAAACTGCTCCCGCCAACAAGATGTGGCACAGGGGCTTCAAAGGGTAGTGGGTTTGCAGAGCCAAAGCCCAGTGCGCAGGGCCAGGCGACAGGCAAGCTGTGCAGCTGGGGACCCAAGGTCTGTCCCTTCAGTGACAAGAGCAGGAGGTGTGGCGTGACTGGCTTGCTCTCTGCCTCCAGCCACCCGCCAAGGCCTCGCTCACCCACACTCCACCGTCCTTGGCCCTGACACCCAGCACGCCTCCTCTGCGAAGCCACCGTGACCACGTCCCAGCAGAACGGTTCTCTGTGGACTCCTGGACCATGAATTGCTGGGACCACTCAGCTTGGTAGCCTGTGTTCATGTTGAGTCATCTTTGTATGAGTGTCTTTCGGTTCCCCAAGCTGACTGTCAAGCACCTTGATAACAGGATCTGTTGTCCTGCATTCCCCAGAATGCTTGGTACAATGACCAAAGAAGGCATTTACAAACTGTATCTGTAAATATAATAATTTGCGTAATTTTATTTGTATAAATAATAATTTTTCCCCATAATTTGTATTTTTAGTGCTCAGAAGTACAATTTGGGGGGGGGCTTCATTGGGTCTTCGTTGCTGCGCACGGGCTTTCTCTAGTTGCTGCGAGCGGGGGCTACTCTTCATTGCGGTGCATGGACTTCTCATTGAGGTGGCTTCTCTTGTTGCAGAGCATGGGCTCTGGGTACGCGGGCTTCAGTAGTTGTGGCTCGCGGGCTCTAGAGCACGGGCTCAGCAGTTGTGGCGCACGGGCTTAGTTGCTCCGCAGCATGTGGGATCTTCCCGGACCAGGGCTCGAACCCGTGTCCCCTGCATTGCCAGGTGGATTCTTAACCACTGCGCCACCAGGGAAGTCCCTCAGAAGTACAATGTTTTGATGGAGGAAGAGAAAAGACATGGATAAAGCTGGCCACAGCATTTCCCTCTTCTGTAAAAAGATGAACCAGCAAGACGCTTTCCCCGTGAAACACTCGGCACAGCCCCTTCCCCACATCTGTGCAGGGCCTCGTGGCCCACAGAACCAGGGCCTCACCTCAGGTCATGGATCAGCAAGGCAGAGAAGCAGTGAGACCACTCAGGAAGGAAAGGTTTCTTACAGCTACTATAAGGGCTTCTATTATCATTAGCATTGCTGCCTTCACAAATGACAGTGACATTTTCTTTCTAACCTTAATTCATTCTAAATTTTAGAAAATATGAAATGAGAGAGAGGACCAAGACACCTGAGCCAGGGTGCATGCCCACAGCCAACAACACAGGTAGAAAACTGATTCCACCCTGCTTGAACCTAAGTACAATCAAAGAGCAGAACACTGAGTGTTTCCCTTACTTGGGTATACAAAGCAGATCAAGTAAATGACTATTGTTCTTAGACAGGAATACGGAGAAAGCACTCTTTGTTTTCTTAGAATGCATCAGTCTATAGACAAGAAGTCCTGTAATATTCCAAGTTCCCAAGGCAGGGAGGAAGTGGCACCCCCAACAGAGGTATGCCTGCTGCAGCCGTAAGCTGGTGGGCCCTGAAGACCCCCTCCCAAGTGGAGAGCATCCAAGCCCTGCCGGGCAGCTGAGGGGGAGTAGAACAGCCTTTGCTCTGTGCTCTTGCTTGGCAGACCAAGGGAAGGAGAGTGCAGTCATTCGGTACCCGATCACCCTCCAGCAGCACAGAGGACAGAGCAGCCATAGCAAACCCATATATGATGAGCGGACCCTGAGCCAGCAGGGGAGTGAGGACTGTGGGCCAGGCCCAGCAAGCCCCCTTCAGCTGGCAGCTCCCCAGCAGGCCTTCCGCAGGGGCAGAGGAGGTTGGAAATGCCCAGAACCTCTGAGGATAAACTCGCCTGTGGATGCCTGGAACCCACGCTCCAGCTGAAGGAGGCTCTGCCATGCAGACAGACGGCAGCAGTCACGGAGGTCCCCTCCCCAAGACGTCCCACACGGCAAGCAGGGACAAAGACAGCAATGAGACGATGATGCAGACTGCACTCTTCATGTGTGTTATTTCATGTAAATCCTCATAGCAACCTTATATGGCAGAAATTATTCTTATTTTGTAGACAGAGAAACTAAGCCTTAAAGGGGTTCAGTTGCTTCCTTAAGCTAGAACTAGAGCCCAGGTTAACCTGAAGCCACAGCCCTCATCCTGCTCTCTGTCATTGTGTCTCCTGACTTTCCAATCTTCTTAAAAGACAGCACATTGTAAACAGCCTCCCATTTTGGCTACAAGGGCACAAGCCTAGTTACATCTGAACACTAGGGACCAACAGTTTGCCAACAGGATCTTAAGATTCCTCTATTAGGATACAAACTACTATATATAAAAAAGATAAACAACAAGGTCTTACTGTACAGCACAGGGAACTATATTCAATATCCTGTGAGAAACAGTAATGGAAAAGAATATATATATATGTACAACTGAATCACTTTACTGTACAGCAGAAATTAACACAACATTGTAAATCAACTATACAAACTCTCGGAGCTCCCTGGGCAATGCTGAGCCATTTACAGATGTAACTGCTTCACCTGGCTTCTAAGCAAAATTAAAGCGTTCACATTTTTTTAAATGAATGGAAAAGATATCTGGAAATCTGCTTTATAAACCAGGAAATACTGATGAGAAAGGGGGAGAGGCTGGGAGGAAGGGACACCACAGGACTGCAGCAGTGGCAGGACCTACATGAAGGGGAAACACCCCCGGGAAGTGTCCCTGGGCAGAGGCCAGAGGTGTGTCCTGCCTGCTTTTCACAGGAGCTCCAACCGGGCAAGACCCCACGGAGGGTCCTGATGTCCTACCCACCATCTGTTGTGTAAGTGTGTACGTTACTCAAGTCTAGAGAACACAAGTGAGATGCTGCCTCCACTCTGCTCTTCTTCTAAGACCCAGGCTTGAGGCTGACTGGCCTGTATCAAGTGCTCGGTACCAGCCAGACTCTTAAGTGCTTCCTGTGGACCATCCCACTTAATCCTCATGCCCCCCATGCAGATGAGGCTCAGAGCTGCTGGACAGGGCCACGGCAGGCATGGCTCACTGAGGGGTCCCTTCCTCCCTTGGGTCTAGGCAGGCATACTGAGCAAATTACAGTGTTGATGACCACAAAGGCTACTGCAGAAAACACCGCCGGAGGAAGCACATGGACTAAACACCAAGAAAGCACACAGCTCACCTTAAACTGTCTTCTCAAAGTATCGAGATGGGACTCTATAAGAACGCTCAATATAAGAAAATGCAAACTGACACAACAGAAACGACAGCACAATTAGACTCCCGATTTAGCAGGAATAAGGAGCAGGCTTAAAACTCACAGCTTTCCCCCAACATAAAAACACAGTGGGAATAGAGAAAACTGCTTCTCTTTTAAAATCCCCTCCCATTTCACATTATAGGATCAGTGTTACGTAGTCTGATCTCTAGAACAAAAATTTTAGAATCTGTAAATAAAAACAAATGTAACTTCTTACAATAATGTCAGTAAAAGTGGGGAGAAGCCACGTTTCCTGAGATGATCTCAGTGGGAAGACCCCTGACGAGGGTCAGTACTGTAAAACATCCGTGACCTCAACCTGCTTCCCTCAGCCCAGGAAACACAGGAGGCAACAAGCCACTTCCCTACGAGAAGTTTTCCCTAAGAGAAGTTCAGCAGTGTTTCCAAACCTCCTTCTTGCTCCTTCCTCTTCATAAAAGCCATGAGAACAAAAATGAATGAACTTTGTACTCAGATTTCCCCTTCTTCCAGTTCAAGAAATGCTCACAGCCTCAGTCTGGGGATTCACACAGGGAAACATCTCACTCAGGCTGCTTTCCGTCCAATATCAAATAGAAAAACACATCATCACAACCTTTTTAAAAATTCCCATATAAACTTTTTCTATTTTCTTATTTTAATTACATGTTTAATTGTGGACTCTCTATGTACCTTTCTTTGCTTATTTAAAATTATTTTTAAATTATTGTTTAAAATTACTCTAAAAAATTCTACAAAACCAGTATGAAGAATACTAAGTCAATATATTATTTCTTGGGATCAGTCAGTGCTTCTAAGATAAGCAGTAGAAAGCCTCTCCCAAAACACAGGCCGCTCAAAGTGGAAGGAACTTCTGACTCTCAGACACACCATATTTCTATCCTAAAAGAAAACATTCCCTTTGTGAAAATGCAAACCTCTTCTCTTAACCAAAAAACAACATCCTTCGCACTTCCCCAGGTCGCTGCCTCCTAACCATCCCCAAACACAACCCAACTGAATGATACCAAGGTGAGTGGGAGGGACTTACAGCTGAAGATGCCCGGAGGTGGATGTTCAGTCACCAGGAGACAGTTTTCTTCATCACTGTTGTCCCCACAGTCGTTCTGTTGGTTACAGACCAGTGAACCAAGATACAAGCATTGCCCGCTGGTGCAGGTGAATTTGCACTCTGAAAAGCACAATATAAAGCATGCAGTTGTCAATGCCAGCCTGATGCTCTTCAGCTGCTACTTCTCCTTCCCTATCTGTCTGCCGTGATGGTCTGGGCACTCAGTCTACCTGGAGAGCCCAGGGAACAGAATGCAGACAGGGACTCTTCCGGTAAGAGCTCAGGGGCACTCGGGGCCTGCCATACCTCACTCACCCCATGCCTCTGACCCACAAAATAGTAACATGATGTGCCCAGCAAGTCATGACTATGGGACTCTTCCTTTGCTTGAAAAAATCCTTGGCGGTTTTCCCCACCACCAAGGATGAGGGAGCTAGTGCAGCAGCAGCCCGGGCGGCAGCAGGACTCAGGAGCTCAGGCTGGAGAAAAGGAGGCTCATACATTTTATTTCCAACTTGTCACTGGGTGTTGTGAGGCTCTGGGAAAAACATTTAACCTCACTGGTGTTCGTTCATCTCATGCCTAAGAAGAACCAGGTTTATTACCAGGCAGGGGCAGCACTGACTTTATAACATAAAACATGGGAACACAATGTGTGCCCTCCGCTGAGAAGCATCTGTACCAAGGGCCCTGTAAGTGACTTAAAGAACAGGATGGAGCCCAACCCAATGCCTGTAGGCTTCACTGAGCATGGGATGTCTGCAACCTGTGCAAATCAGTATTTGAAAATGGAATTTACTTTTATAAGACAAAATAAATTTGCAAACTTAACACATTACTATAAATTTACGCAATTAAGGATAAAGGAAATTACATAATTACATACACATGAGTGCATAAACATCTATGTATATCTTACATTGAGTATCACCCTAATTCTGACCAAGAGCTTTTCCCTAGGAGCACCCACAGAAGCTGGTGGGATTCACACAGGACATCCCACTCAGTGAGCAGCCAGTAGAAAAAACCTCACAGAAAGCGACCAGGACCCCCACTGACACTGACCATCACAGCCTCTTCATTTCTCCTTGGTTTTGTCTGTCTAGAACATGGGTGGCAGGTCCTTTCCACTCTAAAATTCCATTGTTCAAATAAATAATAAAAGGCTAGACATCAGCACACAAGACCTCCACCCACTATGCTAACGACACAGAGGGGCTGCAAAGAGAACCCCTTATCTGCAGTAAAGAGACAACTTAAATCCTCAGTATTTCTGCAACCCAGTATGAAAGTGCCATCACAATTCTGTGTTCACATCTTCCTAACAGAGTCTAGAAAGAGACAACAACCAAAGCCCTGAGCTAGTTCAGACCCACACGTGAACACCCCCAAAATGCACATCCACAGCTGGTGACTGGCTGCAACGTCCAGGTGAAAACTCCGTGTGCTGACTGTGAACCAGGCCACACGTCAGGAGCTCTGCTGAAGCCCAACTCTGCTGCCATAAGTGGCACAGACTCAAATCCAGCTGCTTGAAATTACATTAATGAAGTGACTTTTTTTTTTTTTAACTTAATGGAGAAAATGGACGTCAAGGAAAGAATTTATCTTCCTTTCCAAAAGAAATATTGGAGTTTGGATTACTACCCAACATGAAAAGGACATTAGCCAAAAACAGTACTCCTGATGTTGAAACGGTGATTGGAAAGAAGGGAACACTAACCTAAACTGAATCAAACTCCAAGTAAAAAGTTAAGCACCACTGCGGTTTGAAAGGATCCCAGGTTAAACTCCCATGTTCAAGTTCATGTGGAACTTTAAACGAGCGCAGAAATGAAACCACATCCACACTTCACTCTGATCTCAGCTTGTTTAAAGGAGACCCTGTCTAGAGTAACAAAATATTTTCAAGGAAATGAATTATGTGATTCAGTTATTCACACAACCAGTATTTTAGCTCCTTCTGTGTTCAGTGCCAGGCCCATAGACACAGAAACACAGAGATGAAAGAGCAAGCCCTCTTCAAAGGACTACAACACAAACTTTTGTAAATGTGAGCAGCAACTAACACACGTACTCACTCCTTCCGAGGACCCATTTTCCTTCTGTGTGTCCCTCACAGTGAGACCTCTGCCCAGCGAGGAACGGGCCCTTGGTGAGTCACCTGTTTGTTGAATAAACGTATGACCTCATATGAGCCTCATAAGAACCCTGTGAAATTATTAGGGTAGATACTATTATTCCCATTTTACAGATGAGGAAATGAAGACTCAGATTAAGTGACCTGCCCATAATTAAACTGCAAATAAATGGCAAAATGCAGACGTGTGTCCAGATCCTCCACCTCTGGTCTCAGGCTCTCTAATTGCTGCCTCTCAGTTTCCAAATCTGTTTTCATGAATGTGTAAAATTCATTTGTAATGAGGATGACATGTATGTAACAAAGTTCTCAAAACAGTTTATCTTAAGTAGGCTTAACATTACTCAGAATGCATTAAAAAGGCTTGTGCTACTGACGTGCTTAGAAAGCTTTTAGTTCTTAGATAATGGAAATACCAACATCAACCCACTGAATTTCAATTTCATAATATCTAAATCTTCTCAATGGTGAGTCGTTAGCTGAATATCAAACTAAAAATCTCTCTATCTCATGGCCACTTGAATCAAAACAACTGAATTGAAATTTTGCACCAACCTCAGCTTCTTGATATATCTAGAAATCTGCTATAATGTTATTAAGTGTTAAAGATTAATGCTAAAGCTGGAATGAAACTGCAGACCAGAGTCAAATGCCTGTCCAAGGTAACCTAACTGTATTGATCGAGGCAGGCTTCCAACTCAGTCCTGACTCACCCTGCAAGAGCATCTCTACCACACTTTCTACCCCAAAGCCCAGTGTGTTCAGACATTAGGGGTGGTCCCTAGTAACTAGGTTATTGTGATAGTTCAAACAAACTAAGAACCCCAAATGAGAGGCTCTAACCATGACCGCCTATGGAATCCCTGGGCTGATCTTTCAACACCAGCCTGGACCACTGTGCTCCCTGGCGTGAGGTGTGGCCTGGATAGTGGGGGGTTCCTAGGGATCCTTAGACTGATTCTGATGGGCAGCCAAGAAAAGCCACTGCCTCATGAGAAGCAGAGAACTCATTCATATGAAGCCCTCACTCTAGCTAATAGTATTGTGTAGCTAGTATTGGAATATTTAGTTGGTATTTGCTAATTTACTTAAAAAAAAAAACAAAAAAAACCCTAATATCTTAAAATGGGCAGCTATTTTGACGACTCCTGGATATAAGGCCTGGTTGCTATAACTTTGTACTGTCAATGGGATATTTATTTCAGAAACTGGGACCACAGGTATGACCTGCAAACTACATTTTGACACACTACAGAGCCAGGAAACATCCTCAATGAAATAAAACAAGTCAGAGAAAGAAGACAGAGGAATTTTTCCAAATGTTTTCTTTTATTTTGTCCATTCTTTGTGGAACTTGTTGAGTATTCCTGCTAAGCAAGAAGTTGAAGGAAATCAAAGACTGTTAACATCAGAAACATTTTGGTTACAAATTCATGGTGATTTCAGATGTATAATATTGGAATAGAATATAGAATCAACAACCAGGAACCAGTTTTTCCTGCAAGACCTATATATTTAATTTTAAAATTTGTAATATTTAAATAATTCCTCTTCTTTAAAGTCAGGGTATTTTAGGTAAAGAAAATGGCATTCCCTTCTGCAATAATTCTCTATTTGATTTTTTTATTTTAAAAAATCTAGAATCAAGGGGCTTCCCTGGTGGCGCAGTGGTTGAGAATATGCCTGCTAATGCAGGGGACACGGGTTCAAGCCTGGTCTGGGAAGATCCCACATGCCATGGAGCAACTAGGCCCGTGAGCCACAACTACTGAGCCTGTGCGTCTGGAGCCTGTGCTCCACAACAGGAGAGGCCATGATAGTGAGAGGCCCACGCACCGTGATGAAGAGTGGCCCCCGCTTGCCACAACCAGAGAAAGCCCTCGCACAGAAATGAAGACCCAACACAGCCCTAAATAAATAAATAAATAAATAAATAAATAATCTAGAATCAGCGATAGATATTAGGATCACTTTATTTGCTTTTAGTAATACAGAATTTTCTCCAAATTTGGAGAATTCTTTAGTTTCTCTACATTCCTACATAAAGCTTCTGATGGATTTCAGTGACTTTGAATTGTCAGATTCATAAAATTCTAACGCTGAGAAGGCCCTAGAGACACAGTGGACCGCCCTCTCAGATCACAGATGAGAGAATTCCTGACTCACCCAAAGTCAGGGAACAAACCTCCTGTAATGGAACTTAACACCCACAATTTCTACCCAATTTGGGGAAAAACACTTTTTGTCCTAAATGTCATTCCTATTAGGTACAAACTAATACTAACCATTTGGAGTATACCATGTGAAAAAGGAGAAAGGAAAAGAATGGTTAAGAGAATTTCCTTTGTTACTTTGAATTTTATTACCTTTGAAAAAAACAAGCAATTTTAAGAGCCCTAAAAGCAGGAAAGAAATGGAATATCCTAGAGTGGTCTGTGAATTCCAAACTTTTACACACACACAAAAAAAAACTATATTAAAAAATCTTTTTAAGGACCAGTAGCTTAACAATTTGAATATTCTAAAACTAAACTTGGACAGGGGTAAATACTCAATCTTAACTTGCAGGAGAACAAATCTGCATCTCAGAGGCCAAAGTTAATCCACTCGGTAGAGTCAACATTCTATTAGTTAAAATGCAAAGAAAAAGGTATTTGAAAGTTGCTAAGAGCAAATCTTAAATGTTCTCACCACAAAAAAAGAAATAGTAATTAGGTGACGGTGCAAATCTTAAATGTTCTCACCACAAAAAAAGAAATAGTAATTAGGTGACGATGCAGGTGTCAGCTAACCACTGTGGTCTTCATTTTGCAATATACACGTGTGTCAAATCACGTTGTCCACCTTAAACTTACACAATGTTGTGTGTCAATCACATCTCTATAAAGCTGGGGGAAAAGGCAAAAAAAAGTTGTTCTCAACTTTTCCTATGCCCTTTTTAAAGCCTTAGTTTTCACAGATATGACCTCAGTCACAAAGTAATGCAGCATTGCATCACAGCCGTAGAATCAGCTTCTTTTGTGAACAGGCAAAGCGGTCATGGCAGCTACTTCTGTGAGAGTTCATACAGCACCATGGGCTCACTCAGCTCACATGTCCATCACTCACATATCAGAAAACTGGGAATGATTCTGGCTCCAACATTTCTGATGTTAAATCTAGAACTTGCTCTCAGTAATGGAGCCTTCTTAATATACTTACATTGTAGATAACAGAGACTAACCTTAGCTGCTAGGCACCTATAAGTGAAGGACTAATAAGGTCCTAAAATTAGCACAAATAATTTTACCACGACCAATATAAGTTTATATTTCCTACTATCGCGATGACAATACTTTTATTGATTTATTCATACACTGCTTACTCCCCTGCAACGCACAAGATTATCTACCATAAAAGCAAAGTTACATAGAAATGAAAACAGTGAGTAAAAGACAAAAACCACGAACCTAGAAATGCAGGGGACGGAAGGAAACTGTGACCGTAGAGAGCTCTAGTGACCAGTCACTAAACCCAGCTCCAAGCAAAGGGGCTGCCGCGGACCGGTGGAGACCAGAGGCCCAGCGGCGAGCGCTCGCTGGCCCACAGCAGGAGGCGCTGCAGTCAGTCGGAAACGGACTTTACTCCTGCTTCTCAGACCTGAGAGGATCAGTCACTCTTCTTATTACAGGGTGCTATACAACAACACGGAGGTCACCTTGACACCAACTTTGTCCAAAAAGGGAAAAGAGCTCCTCAGATTGTTCTTTCCTGTGTGACCTCCTGTGAGGCTGGAATATTAGACTGGTTTCTATTGAAGAAGCCAGAATGACAGGGTCCAGAAAGTAGCAATTTAGCAAATTACGAAGATAAAGCTTCGAGACTCTTCAGAAATGAAAAGTTAATCCTTAGGGCTACTCATCTCAAGTGTCAGCTTTTGACAGCATGTGAAAGGCAGAAGGATGATAAATGCATGTTCTTCTGCAACATTTTTCAACACAAGGAATACATTCTGAGTAACCCATAAGAGACTCAATATCTCACATAACATCAACACTGATCTCCACGCACATCTGAGGAAAGAGGTCTGAGACACTGTGGGTGCCTCACCTGGCATCACACGGTGACCTGAGCGGCACACCGAAGGCCAAACGTAAAGACTGCGCATCACTAACAACATGCTCCCCTCACTCAAAGATGGTGCTGACTTTGCCGGTCATAAATTTGAAACAAAGGAGAATTTAATTTGAAGGTCTACATTCTATGTAATGAATTAAATTAACAACCACTTAATAAAAGTTGTATCTTAAGTGGTGCTATTGAAACCATAGTTATCCTCCAGAAAGATGACTGTGACATGATAAAAGGACATTTGCCCACATAGTAAGATTAACAGAGAAGAATCTCCCATCAAAGATAGTAATAGGGCTTCCCTGGTGGCGCAGTGGTTGAGAGTCCGCCTGCCGATGCAGGGGACGCAGGTTCGTGACCCGGTCCGGGAAGATCCCACATGCCGCGGAGCAGCTGAGCCCGTGAGCCATGGCCGCTGAGCCTGCGCGTCCGGAGCCTGTGCCCCTCAATGGGAGAAGCCACAACAGTGAGAGGCCCACATACCAAAAAAAAAAAAAAAGATAGTAATAAAATTTTTTTTAACTCAATCCATTTTATGATGTGGCTTATGGCTCTCACTATGGTGCTGAAAACACTTTTAATGTGTCTAAAATTCTCTAACAACCACAAGTGAAAAATGTGCCTTTAAAAGTCCAAGGTACTTCGGCTTTAGACTTCCAGTCTTAAAATTATCCTTTAGAGCAGCTTGAAAAAGTTACCCAACTTTCATCAAAGCACAGTCAGGTATTTTAAAAGTCAGTAAAGGTCCTCTAAGACTTGAATTGGCAAATAGCACTATTTCTTTTCTATATTTAAAGGCACTGAATGAATGAATGCTTTTCTGCGTTTTTCTGTATATAAAATGCGAAGAGGGGTTCTCAATTAGCTTCTTAGAACAGTACTGGATGCAGGTGAGAACCACCTTAAAATACTCTGTGGAACAAAAAGGTGTATCAATATATGCAATGCACATGGGAAAATACTTTGAAAGACGCTGAGCAAAATACAAACAGTGATACCTCTGGGTGCTGGGATCATTAGTAATTTGTAGTTCCTTTTGAGTTTTATGTATGATTTTATAATCAGGAAAATAAAAAGCCTAATTAAAGGAGGGAAATCTCTGTGAAAACCAAATATTTGTAGAACTCTAAATCCAACATAATGAAGTACTTAAATCCCCACGACGTCATCCAAACAGAACTCCAGACACACAGCTCCAGCCCCACTATCTCAGTCACATTTCAGCACGAAGCACATGTGGGACACCCCCACGGGCGGAGCAGCAGTAACAGCATACACACCAGCTGGCAGTTCCCACCTGAGGACCTGCTGGGGGAGCTCTGTGGGGCAGGGGGCCAGTCCCGTAGAGCCACAGCCCACAATGTGGAAGTAAGGCTGAGGGCCAGATGTACGGTCATGGAGCACCCTGGACACCTGCTGAGGACCAGGCCCAGTGCTCCATTTACAGGCTTTAAGTAAAGGCCTCTGAACAGGATGTAACCGCACAGCCCTGAGCATTTAATGCACACCTGTAAAGACTAACCCTGCACACCCCGCTCAATACAGCTCCACGGAGCAGCAACAAGAGTTCTAAGCTGTCCAATGACATACACGTTTAAGGTGCACGGCCGTGAGGACCACACCCAGCCTGCAGGACCCACCTAGATGGATGCACAGGTGTTTACGGCACAAACCTGGATCCCAAGGGGGAACCACAGGGGTGAAAGGGTGGCATCGATTCTCAGGTACTGCAACCGCTGAGCCTCGGGACTCTTCCCCTCAAGCCACTCTTTCATTCATTCTTGCACTTAAGAGTCCTGCACTGCTCTAGCGAGGAGCATGGTCACAGGTGCCAAGGACAGAATAGACAGTCCATTGTCCTAAGACTCAGGAAACTGGCTTCTCCTCCAGCTCTTAAACTAAATATTGTGTTTATCCTCAGACAAGAACAAGAATCGTAACCTCTAAACTCCTTCCTGGTAAATGTGGTACTGGATTAAAGCAGTAGTTCTGCATCTTTCCCTGACAGCCCCGGGGACCCCTTGAGGACTCAGGGTCTCCAGCAGGAGGTGGGTTGCAGGGTCAGTGAGGAGTCCCTGCAGGATTGCTAAATCTGTGTGCAGGGTAGCTTTCCGTGAGATTCCACTGGAAAACAGCATCCCCCAGCTAAAAATCTGAAAGCTACCTACTGCCTTACATTCTAAAAGTCCTTTCAGTTCTTAGGATCCATGATTCAACAGAATTTTAAGAAAGAAATTTTAAAGAAGGAAATTCTACTCGAGCCCTTTGGTACTTCTGTTGCCCACTCTTGATTATTCTAACGATTATCCAAATAACAGGTGCTTTTAAAGTTTCTGAGTTCTGGACATTTGGATACACACTGAGTATCAATACCACCTGTAGGGGATCTTTCGTGTGAGCTTTACAAACATGCTATACCCTCCCCCATCTTTAAAATAAAAATGCCTTGGGCCCCACTCTCCATGTCTCCACTCCCAAGGCTCAAGCCTGTAGCTGTGCAGGCTTTGGCCCCATCACTGCGCTAAAACTGCTTCTCCAGGCCGCGAATGACCTCCATGTCATTAACTCCAGTGTGGCCACGGAGGTTGCATCTCACTAGACCCGCCTTTGACAGCCGGCCACTCCTACCGCCCGGAACTAAGTGCTTGATGGGTCCAAGGACACGTTCCCCCCCCTTCCCTGACTTGCTGCCCTCTTTTCTTGGCCATACACCCAGGCCCTGTGGTCTCAAGCCATCCAGTCTCTCCATGCCAATGACCACATGTCACCATCCCTCCAGTCACCTGTTGGCATCTCCAAGTGGTGTAACACACCTGAACTCACCACAGCCAAGCCCAAAGCACCATCTTCCCATGCCAGCTGGCTCTGCTCACAACCCCTCATGTCTCGAGAACACATTCTCCCAGCTGCTCAGGGAACAACAGTGCAGTCACTTGCGACTCTTTCCTTTCTCTAATCCAGTAAGAAATTCTGTTAGCTTCACCTTCAAAATATGTCTGGAAACTGGCCCCTTCCCACCACCTCACTACAGTCACCCTGGTCTAAGGGCCATCACCACTCACCTGGATGACCCCGACAGTCTCCTGACCAGCCCCCCAGCTGCTCCCCGTATCCTTCCCACCAGAGTCTGGTCCCGAGAGGGCACCCAGGATGACTCTGCTCAAAACTCTCAAATGGCTTCTTCTATTTCACTCAGAGGGAAAAACCAGGGTCCCTACAATGAACCCCACACATCCCCCATCAATAGGCCCCATCCACTCCCTCTCTCCTGTCCCACTGGGTTGGCCCTGGGCACACAGGCCTCCTCGCTGTCCCCTGAACACACCCAGCTCACTCAGGCTCGCTGTTCCTCTGCCTGGAACACTCTATCCCGAGGAATCTGCTATGCTAACTCCCTCACTTCCATCAGGTCCGCGCTCAGACGTCACATCTCTGTGGGCTTTTCTCTGACCACTGTTTAAAGTTGGATCCCCTCCCCAAGACCCCACCCCTACTCCTGGCCCTTCCTATCTTGCTTTCCTGCTGGATTTTTCTCCACAGCTCTCTATTTCCATCTAACATTACATCTAATGACATGCATAACATTTCTTACCTTTTTTTCCCACTAGAACATGAGGGCGGGTAGGGATTTTTGTCTGCCGGGTTTTACTGATGAATTCCCAGAGTCTGAAAAGGGCCTGGTTATACAGTAAGCATTCAATAAGTATTCATTAAATAAATCAATGAACAGAAGTAAAAGCTTGTCGGGAAGTTCTTCCAGGAACCACAATTTACTACTGCTATCCCTTTGAGTGAGAAAAGTTTTCTCTGCACATATATCCTCCATACGGAGTGTGTGTGTGTGTGTGTGTGTGTGTGTGTATGTGTGTGTGTGTGTGTGTGTGTGTGTGTGTGTATACACATATGAAAAATGAGGTAGAAAGAAGACAAAAAGATGAAAATAAAATTCAAATCCATCATTAGCAAATTACATGAGAATTTTTAAAGCAAAGGGTTAGTTAAAATTGTTAGCCAAAATAGATCTTTAATTACCTGTGGTCTTCATTGATGGAAACAATCTCTCTCTAGTTGTCAATGTCATAAACGTTTAGGCTTTTTCCCATCTGTCCCTTCCCCGTCCTCTGGCCTAATTCCTAAATCATGGAGTTCCCTCTCAGGGCAACCCGTGTGTTCTGGATGAAGCACTGGTCTGTCTACCGAGGAAGCAGCAGACCCTCGCACACAGCTGCCAGCATCCTGAGAGAGAGTTGGGCGTGGGCACCGACACCCCCCCACCGCATGTCTTACTTTTAATTGCCACAAACAGGCTTGGGGGCTGGGGAGCAAGGCAGGTGTTTAGGATTCACAGTGTTGCTGACCCTGCATCGTCCTCAAGGTGACCCCACCTGGCTATTTTTACTATTTGGGTGAAAACCACCTCACTTTCTTGCCTTGAGCCTCCCGTGGCTGTCTGCCTGGGGTCCTCCAGTTGCCATCAAATTCTCCCTTTATGAATTTCCCTTCTTGAAAACGTCCACCTTTGGAGAACACCACAGAATCAGACCTGGCTGCCCAAGTGCTGCATGAACCCCCATGTTCCCTGCCACCTGAAGCCAACCCAAACAAGGTGTGCGGTGGTATTCTCGTGCTTTCCGATGGACAGCACGGCGCTCTACTGCGAGGAGAACTCCCCTGCCCCATTTTGTCTTATTTCCCCTACTGGTTCCTTAGAAGCCCTTCTTTGTCCCCTCAGATAAACTTTCTACTTAAGGCCTTATTCAGCCCTCCTGTCCCCCAGCAGAAGCTGATGGCTGCATGTTCTTGATGGCGCCCTACCCAGCCAAGTAGGGCACCATCCCCAAGCTCCCCCACGACACACAGCCCTCAGGGATGTTGGTAGACAGAGCTCTCCCTTCGTCCCCCAAGGGAGACCTTCAAATACTGAAAATAATGGACTTTGGTTTCCATAACTAATCAAACTCCAGGTCAGGGATCAGTGTGGGTGGGAAGCCATTGCCATACTCCCTGAATGCCACACGTTAGAGGGAAGAAGCTCCCTCTGGCCCTGCACTCCCCTCTACCCCATGCTCGCTGCTTTACTGGAGAAAACGGTCTATATCTGATGATCTAGCCCAGGTTAGAATCCCACATTCACAAGGACAAGACTTTCGTGCCCTGAACATGCTCATCTGAGGCCTTTCATAAAGAACTTTTCTTTACAGCACCGTGGGCCAACCTAGGATTTCTGGAATCCCTCTGCCCGTCTCCCCAGTAACCAGACAGACTGCTTCTGGTAGAAGACGTAGGAGGCTTCAGAACAATCTGACTAATAATCAGGACCAGGGTCTTAAACCCGCCCTCGCCAATGGAGCGCACGTGCTGGTAACATTCTTACCTTCTGAAATTAACAGCCCAGCTGACTTTCTGCTCACCTCTCCCAACGGCACACCAGCAGGGGGCCTGTTCCATGGGTGGTGTGATTGACACCCAGGACCCAGAGCTCTGGGCATCCTGATGCTCTTGGTCATTTGGTCTCAAATCTCCTGCCGACCGCACTCTTGGATCTGTGTCCCATCCCAGGCTGTCACCACGCTCCACCTTCACCCGGCTTCCCTGCTGGCCCCATTGTGACAGGACGGGCCTCAAACACCGCTATGCCCAACTCCAGGGACCCACTCACTGCTGCTACAGCTGAGCCCCGATCAGCTGAACTGGTCACCAGTGCAGTTCCTAGTGACCCCTAAGTGTGGAAGCATGACCACCCACTCCTGTGTAGACAACACACGTCTGTCCTCACTCCAGCCTGGATGCTGCCACTGAAGCAAGCCCTTTCCATCCTGTTCTGTCCTTAATGCAGACAGAATAGCTGGTCCAGACTGAAAACTCCTCCCTCGAACACAGTTCTGCTTTCTTATCTCCAGACTCCAACCTGTCATACTGTCCACGTCACTGGAAGGAGCAAACACACAAAGTAGACAAGGAGTCAGGGTCTAATTCTATTTTACAGCCAGTAGAGGAGGTCTTCCCAATACTTTTTCTGGAAACATGGTTATAAAACAGCAAGAAGAATTGACATGAAGAAGAGACAAATGTGGATAGAATCTGAGTCCTAAAACACACACTGAAAACAAATTCATTGAAAAAATACAAAACAAAGTAATTTTTCTTTATATTCAAGTATAACAAAGCACCCTGATTAAAAACGTACTCCTTCCCACCTGTGTCCAAAACTCCCTATCTACGTTCCTTGCTTTATTTTTCTGTAGCACTTAACACCTTTTAATAAATCCCATAATTAACCTTCTGTTTTGCTCACTGTCTCTCCTCACTAGAATATAAGTTCACCTAAATGTATGTAGGGAATTTATTGTTTATTGTTACTTTCCTGAGGCCTAGAACGTCTGCATGTAACAGGTTCTCAAAAAACATTTGGTGGGACTTCCCTGGTGGCACAGTTGTTAAGAATCTGCCTGCCAATGCAGGGGACACGGGTTCGAGCCCTGGTCCAGGAAGATCCCACATGCTGTAGAGCAACTAAGCCCGTGTGCCACAAATACTGAGCCTGAGCTCTAAGCCCGTGAGCCACAACTACTGAGCCTGCATGCTGCAACTAATGAAGCTCATGCACCCAGAGCCTGTGCTCCACAACAAGAGAAGCCACCACAAGGAGAAGCCCGCACACCACAATGAAGGGTAGCCCCCACTCGCCCCAACTAGAGAAAGCACGCACACAGCAACGAAGACCCAACGCAGCCAAAAAGAAAATAAATAAGAATTTTTTTAAAAAAAGACTTTAATTATACATTAAAAAAAATTTTGGTGGATGAAGGAAAGTTTATTCTATCAAGTCAATTGTTATTTCTAAAACATAAATATCACGTCATCCTGTTACTTTAAACCTTCAGCACATAGTTCATGTTAGCTGGGCACGTAAGAGCCTTCCTTCTGACATGGACCTGACCATCTTTGCAACCTTACTTCCCAGCTCCTCTACACATGCCCTGGAAGCTGGACACATCAGAACACAAGGACGATCTTCAGCACACACAGCTCCTGTCACAGTGCCTTTGTGCATGCTACTGCTCCTGCCTAGAGTGACTCACTCTCCCCACTTGACAAATGCTGATGACCTTTCAGCAGAAAAAAAAAAGGGGGGGGCGTGTCTGTGACACCTTCCCCAACCTCCCCACCCCATCCACAATTAAACACGGCTGCCTCTGTGTTCCCATGGCAACCTATGTATCCCTCCAGTACAGCGTTTGTCATGTGGCTGTCATTATTTCTCTATTTGTCTGTCTCACCCATGGCAAGACCTCTAGAGCCCAGAATACATGACGTCATTGTACCCCCACTTCTAGCACAACAGGTAATTAACAATTGCTTTGACTTAACTGAGTCAAGAGCATGGGGACAGGGCAGATAGAAGTGCACTTTGGGGTCAGTTTTCCTTCTTTCACCTGAAATCTGTTCTTCCACACAGACACACCAGGTAAAGAGAAGGGTGTCAAGAGAGCAGGATGTGCCCCACGCCACAACTTTCAGGCTGAACCAGCAGGGCCATTTGTCTTGATAATCCGAGGGGTCAGAGGTGTGCAATCACACAAACTAGCATCCATGCCTCCTCTGCACTTCGTGTCCAAACCAGGAACCAAGAGACACTAGAAGGTAACTTAAGTGCATACAGGCACACACAGGGGAGGACCCTGAGATAAACCAAATATGGACTCAGAACCAGGCAAAGCAAGATCACTGGCCAAAGGAAATCCGGAAGAAATGCCACACATAAGTGATTCAGACCACCACGAGGGTGTGAACTCTCTCTCTGAGCCCACCCAATGTGTCTATCCACACGTACTCTTTTTCCTCCTAACAAACACTTTACTTATTTCAGTAGTTTCTGCCTCTATGTGGAAATTCATTTCTATTCAGCTGATGGGCCAGGGCCTTGTCCCTGGTGGTCTAGTGCCTAGGATTCAGCACTCTCACTGCCATGGCCTGACTTCAATCTCTGGGTAGGAATTGAAACTCTGCTTCAAGCTGCCATATGCCTAGGTCACCGAAGATCAGAACCAGAAGCCCCTTTCTAACTGTGGCTCTCCCCCTCCCCTACCAGTGGGAGCCCCATGGGACCAGGGTGCTGAGGTGTTTTTCGATAATGATGAATGTCTGATGAATAAAGGAACAGCCCGTCCTCCCCTGAAAACCACAACAGCAGGGCTGGAAGGAGCCCCTGAAGTTGTGCAACCCAACTCTCTCACTTCAGACATGAGGACTTTCAGGCCCAAAGAAGGGAGGAGCTGAACACGGTGAAACTGAACCAAACTGCCAGGCTCAAACCGCGGAGCGACCTTTCTCACCTGTGCAAGCTTGGGCAAGCTGGGTCACCTTCTAGGTCACAGTCTGCATGCCTGGACAATACAGACCACAGTCTCCACCTCACAGGGATGTTTTAAGGATAAAATTATATAATTCACGTAAAGAACTTAGAAGACCCCCCAGATACACAATATTATACTTGAAATGAAGTTTGGGCCAAACCATGATCTAAAACTTTGATTTTTCAATGACCTCCAGGTTAACTGCTTTTCTACTTGGATCATCACTTATAATGCACAAGCATGGTAAAATGACACAAAGACTGAACATCAAAGCGTATATCCATGTTACCCATGTCTGTATACAGAAGTCCTTGCCCCACAACTTATGTGTATTCCCAAATACCACTATAACATATTATTTCCCCCAATAAAATGCAGCAAAGTATAACTGAAAATTTTAAGGAACCCCTTTAGACAATGATTCTATAAATAAAGCCCTAAGATAATTTATGAAGCTAATAAAACACATTCCACCTGAAACATTTATTGCAAGTTTATACTGTTGGCAACAAAAGTACATGAGGATGTTTTTCTGTCATACAATCAAGCCACTACCGAATTCAATAATCTTTGCTTTCATTTATACAAAATTTCTATTTTCTGGTCTTGAGACCCATACAGAGTCTGAAGGTGGCAGGGCTGGACTGAGAGCCCCGAGGTGGGAGTCACGTGTGACTGGCTTGCACACCATCTCTGGCCCATGAATAGATGCTTCTGAAACCAAACTGCTGTCTGGCAGGCGATGCTGGCAAACCATGCTCAAAATGCGTGTTTGTCAGCTGCTGTTAAACTCTGAACCTGGCACACCAAAGGTGGCTTAGGGGCCTCAATGTGCAATGCACAGGAGTTCAGCTTACTCTAAAGCTGACCACATTAGCCCTGAGGGCTCTCCACAGGGACAAGGGCCTGCAACGAAAGATCCAGAACCATAAGACATGAGGCTGGGGACAGAGAAAATATGAGAAGACATCCAGAGCAGCAATGGAAGATGCAGTTTTAAGGGCCCTTCAGGCCCTTAAACATTCTTTCAGGCAGAAAGAATGATCTGGAAGAGGCCTGTCTCAGGCCAGGTCCCACGGCGTGAGCCTCCATGTCCCATGTGGCAAGTCAGACGGAGCACAGGGCCTGTTAGTCACTGGAACCAGGTGACTGGAACCAATAAAGATGGCACCGAGCTGGCCCCTGGAGGTGAGTGTCCAGGCAGGGTTGCAGTCCTAGCACAGGCTCAGTGGCCAGGAATGGAGAGTACCATGGAGCCTGCCCCCCACACCACGAGCACCCCCAGGGCTGGGCTGGGCGGCGGAGGAGAGACTCACAGGAAAGAGGCTGTAGAGGGGGTGGGACAAACCTGTGAGGGTCTTGGGTGAGCAGCAGGTGTGCCAGGGCTCAGCGGGGACGCAGGACTCCTAACTGTCTGGGAAGCCAGGACTCCAGGACTACCACTGCTTAAACAGAGGTGAGCTGAGGTCTGCGAAGGCCTCTCATCTCCGAGGTCTCTCTTCCTCAGTGGGTGAGTGTGGTCGAGCAACACAGTGTGGTCGAGCAACACAGACCAGGCCAGTGGCATCAGGATTTGGCATGTTGTAAAACGTACAGTAAAGAAGGTAGATAAAAGGAAACACACAAAAAATTACCTACAATAAATGAATTGAGCTAAAAGGAATCCTGACACCTCCAGGCAACTGCAATGAGGCATGATTTTGTGTGGTCTGAAATATTTCAAACCATCAAATCATTAAATTATTTGCAAATAAAGAGATATGTTTAGGCCATCATGCCAAAGTAGAAAAAATGGTTTGGTGGCCAGCTGCATTCCTGTCATTTGGCCCGGGAGCGGTCTCTGACCTCTGACTGGCCAGTTACACCAAAGGAGGGTGACCATGGACAGAGACGCTGGCACAGCCCCTTCCCGGGGATGGAGGAGGGTGACTGGAGACACCTGGGCAGCCTATCTCAGGGTTAACGCAAAGCCTCAGCACTGCCGGAGTGCTGAAGAAACTGGGTCAAAACTACCCAAGACAACCCCACCTCCCTCAATAAACCCACTGTTACCAGGAAGGGGACCATGGCATTTTCCTGTAAGCTAGATTACATGTTTGTCTCCAATAAAAATGAAACTAGAGCAGCTGTGGAACCACACTCAGGTCGGCCTTCATGGTAAGCAGGTGATGTACAGCAGTGATGCACAGTAACACATGCATTTAAAACAAGCCTGGGTGCCGTCCACAGAACTCTCTCCCACACTTGTTCTCAGATTCTCCAACAACGTCTTCAGAGGAAAAACAGTCAGCCTTTAAAATCCACAGCACCACGAGCTTTGTTTATTATCCTCTGCAGTGCGTCAGACCACGTTAAATTTATGGGCCACATGAAAGAGCAGAGGCCAACAGTCCTGGCCTGAAATTGCCATAAATACACAGTCACTTGCTGTTATTGCTGAATCAGTGTCTGGGTTCCAAAGGTCAAGGACTCAAATCCACTTTCAATCGCTGCACCACCTGATCCTTAGCACCCTGACAATCATAACTCACCTCACAGACCGACGGCCTGGAGGACATGCACTTGGCCCTGTGAGCCACTTCCCACATGTCCCCTCGCCAGTGCATGTGGGGACTGCAACTGAGGTCCCAGGGCAAGCAGGGGGAGGTGAGAGTCACTGGGGAGAGTGGTGGCTCTGTGGCTGGCTCTGCCCCAGCCCCACGCAAGTTTCCCCTTCGGGGCAACAGGACAACTGAGCGCGTCTGGGTTTCCAGGGCGGGCAGGTCCAACACTACAGGAAAGCATGCTCCCCAGAAAGCAAAGTCTCCATGTGCTCCCCAACGTGGGTGCAACAGACAACAGTGTCCCCTCAACATACCATCCTTTCTGGGTTCTGCACGATGCCAGACCCTCCGTCGTCCCTGTAACAAAGAAAATGTCCCGCTGGCATTGCTCGCGTCACCTCTTAATAAATACGGGTTTACAGGCCACTGTCATTTCAGAAAACCACAAAACCTCAGGACCATTTCCCAGTCAAGACACTCGATCCTCACCAGCTGGGGTCTCGAGGTCACCTGGGGGCTGGGGACCCGCCAGGTGTCAGCGGTCAGGAAGGTTGGTCTGTCTGTGTCCCAGTCAGACCACAGCATGAAATGTGCTGTACAACCAGAGGCGACTTTATCAGCTGCCATAAATAAAGACACGTGAAATTGGTGTTTTGAAAGTTGCATAAGGATCATCACAAAACCTTAACTCAGTCCAAAGAAAAGGATTTAGGGAGGAATCATCTCTCACAGTGAAGTGAACCGTCTGCTTTAGAGGAAAGAAAAGAAGTGTCAACGGGAGAGGGTCCAGGAGCACCTGGGTGCTCATGCCCACCCCGGCACCATGACACACCTTCCAGGTGGGCAAAGGCCAAACAGGTCAATGGTGATACACTCACAAACCCACACACCAACATTCTCTCACTCAAAGTAACTTTTGTGCCCATGGTACTGACATATGAGATAGAGAAAAAAACTTGTGGCTGAGATCAAATTATTGTGACAGAGTTGTCTTTAAAGAGGTGGTGACACCCTATTGTGAGTTTATAGCCTCCATTTTCTCAGAACATCGTATATACTAGTTAAGGCTATGGGTTTGGATAAAAATTCCAACTCTGCCATCAACAAGCTGCACTGCAAATACCTACTTATTAAGGTTGCTGTGAAGATTAAACAAAATACTATACATGCAGTGCCCAGTACAGTGTCTGACCCGTTGCACATGTACAATAAAATGGAAGCTAACAACATATTTGATATTATCATCATTATCATCACCTCAAAAAACAAACTGGGAGCTACAGTTAAGACATCCATGCAATTTCCCCAGCGGTTCCCTCTGCATCAGGAGTGGCAGTACTATCCCTCATGAACGAGGCTGCTACATCACATCTACTTTACTTTTTTTTTTGGTGGTACGCAGTCCTCTCAGTGCTGTGGCCTCTCCCGTTGCGGAGCACAGGCTCTGGATGCGCAGGCTCAGCGGCCATGGCTCATGGGCCCAGCCACTCCGTGGCATGTGGGATCTTCCCGGACCGGGACACGAACCTGTGTCCCCTGCATCGGCAGGCAGACTCCCAACCACTGCGCCACCAGGGAAGCCCCACATCTACTTTTATATCAAATAAAAGTATGTCTTCACTAGGTTTCTCTCACACTACATTTTTCTTTCATTACTTTTATAACCCATATATTAGTGATTTCTGTTCTTTGCATGCATTTCTAAAATATTACAGACAACTGATATGAACATTTCAATAGTTCCTGAATTTGTATAATTACTTTTAAAAAATCTAAACGTAAATTTTTTTTGTTTTAATTAGTTAATTGATTGATTTTTGGCTATGTTCAGTCTTCACTGCTGCGTGCAGGCTTTCTCTAGTTGCGGCGAGCAGAGGCTACTCTTTGTTGCAGTGCACGGGCTTCTCATTGTGGTGACTTGTCTTTGTTGCAGGGCACGGTCTCTAGGCACACAGGCTTCAGTAGCTGTGGCACGCGGGCTCAGTAATTGTGGCTCGCGGGCTCTAGAGTGCAGGCTCAGTAGTTGTGGCACACGGACTTAGTTGCTCTGTGGCATGTGGGATCTTCCTGGACCAGGGCTCGAACCTGTGTCCCCTAAATTGGCAGGCAGATTCTTAACCACTGTGCCACCAGGGAAGCCCTGTAAATTTAAAATAACAACTAAACGTAGATTTTGGGGAGAAAATCTTGCAAAGCAACAGTTCCCGTGAACCATGCTCTGACAGGTGAGCACATCCGTTGACTCACACCGTGACCAGCTCCACGCCCGGCACAGTGGACGCTCTTGTGAACAAGCCAGGCCAGGGAGGGTGCCAATGCTGAGCCCAGGTCGAGGACACAGGTAACCACACCCCATGCCCTCAGACATCTGGACACGGCTTTAGGGGGCACAGCAAACAGCGCATATACAGAGCAAAGTGACAGCAAAGCTGCCTAAGACACAGAACACACCTCTGACTAGAGGGTTCAATTCACAGTGTAAAATCACGCATTCAAAATGTTCAAGAACGGATTCCAGTCTCCAAGGCACCTCTCAACCCTATAGGACATTGATCAAGAAATAACAGGGCTTCCCTGATGGCGCAGTGGTTGAGAGTCCGCCTGCTGATGCAGGGGACACGGGTTCGTGCCCCGGTCCGGGAAGATCCCACGTGCCGCGGAGCGGCTGGGCCCGTGAGCCATGGCCGCTGAGCCTACGCTCCGCAACGGGAGAGGCCACAGCAGTGAGAGGCCCGTGTACCGCAAAAAAAAAAAAAAAAAGAAAAAAAAAGAAAAAAAAGAAAGAAAGAAATAACAGAATTTGAAATCTCTGGCTTCTTAGTAAAATATACTTAGAAGGGGAAGTAAAAGTCATATATCCCAGACCACACTAACTATGGGGGTGAGAGCTGGGACTGTGACCTTGAGATTTATAATAAGAAATACATATTTGGTCTTAGTCACAGTTTCTGGCACAGAGCTCCTAAAACTCTTGGAATTTTGTAAGTGATAAGAGCCGTAAAGGTAGCTTTTGTTATTCATAAAAAGGCCCTGGTTAATGAGGTGACTTTTGGGAAGCCCCTAAGGATGGGGTTGGTTGCCAGGGGAACCACCAGTGATCAGAGGGTTGGCACTTTCAGCCCCACCCCCAGGTCTCTGGGGAGGGAGAGGGGCTGCAGACTGAGCCAGTCGCCAATGGCCAGTGAGCCCACCATTCCTGCCAGTGTAATGAGGCCTCCACAAAACCCCCGAGGACAGGGTCAGTGGGCTTCCGGCTTGGTGAACATGGGCGTGGAGGCGGGGATATTTAAGGAGGGTGGTGCCTGGAGAGGGCATAAAGTTCCACGCCCTTTCCTTATACTACCTTGCCCTGGTTTTTCCCTGAGTTTTATCCTTTAAAACAAATCAGTAATCTAGTAAGTAAACTGTTTTCCTGAGTTCTCTAAGCTGTTCCAGCAAATTTATCGAATCTGAGGAGGGGCCGTAGGAGCCTCCAATTTATAGCCAGTTGGTCAGAAGCACAGGTGACAACCCGGACTTGCGACTGGAGTCTGAAAGGCGCAGTGCTGTGGGGCCGAGCCCCGGACCTGCGGGGTCCAGGCCACTCCGGGCAGACAGGGTCTGAACTGACAAGTCGCAGGACAGCCAGCTGTGTCGCAGAGTTGCTTGGTGTGGGAAACACCCACACATGTGGCGGCCAGAGTGTGAGCGTTGTGTGTAGACACGGAAAACAGAAGAGTTCTTTCCTTTATCAACAAAAACCCAAGCCCTGGCCACCAGCCTGCATTCAGTACGGAGGCTGGCCGGTCTATTGTACCCGGACGTCCTCGTCCTCCGCCCAGGCCCTGCCACTCTCCCGTCATCCTGGGCTTACACACAACAGGCAAAACCCACTTTATTTATTTATTTATTTATTTTTAACATCTTTATTTGAGTATAACTGTTTTATAATAGTGTGTTAGTTTCTCCTTTACAACAAAGTGAATCAGTTATACATATACATATGTTCCCATAACTCTTCCCTCTTTTGTCACCCTCCCTCCCACCCTCCCTATCCCACCCCTCTAGGTGGTCACAGAGGTGAACTCCCTGTGCTATGCTGCAGCTTCCCACTAGTTATCTAATTTACATTTGGTAGTGTGTATATGTCCCTGCCACTCTCTCACATCGTCACAGCTTACCCTACCCCCTCCCCATATACTCAAGTCCATGCTCTAGTAGGTCTGTGTTTTATTCCCATCCTACCACTAATCTCTTCATGACATTTTTTTTTTTTAGATTCCATATATATGTGTTAGCATACGGTATTTGTTTTTATCCTTCTGACTTACTTCACTCTGTATGACAGATTCCAGGTCTATCCACCTCATTACAAATAACTCAGTTTCATTTCTTTTTATGGCTGAGTAATATTCCATTGTATATATGTGCCACATCTTCCTTATCCATTCATCTGTTGATGGACACTTAGGTTGCTTCCATGTCCTGGCTATTGTAAATAGAGCTGCAATAAACATTTTGGTACATGACTCTTTTTGAATTACGGTTTTCTCAGGGTATATGCCCAGTAGTGGGATTGCTGGGTCATATGGTAGTTCTATTTGTAGTTTTTTTTTGTTTGTTTGTTTTTTTCTGCGGTATGCGGGCCTCTCACTGTTGTGGCCTCTCCCGTTGCGGAGCACAGGCTCCGGACGCGCAGGCCTAGCGGCCATGGCTCACGGGCTTAGTTGCTCCGCGGCATGTGGGATCTTCCCGGACCAGGGCACGAACCCGTGTCTCCTGCATTGGCAGGCGGATTCTCAACCACTACGCCACCAGGGAAGCCCTATTTGTAGTTTTTTAAGGAACCTCCATACTGTTCTCCATAGTGGCTGTATCATTTTACATTCCTACCAACAGTGCAAGAGTGTCAAAACCCACTTGAGGGCCACATACTCCCCATGCCTTTCTTGTAGAAATAAAACCTATCAGGAAGAATCTAAGCTCTGCTGCTTATACTCCAGGTCCTAAAAAGAAACAGCCATGAGGTTTCTGCACAGCAGGAAGATATCCCCCAGTGAAAGACAACTGCAGAAGGTCGGGACACACTGGTACAGAATCATACAAATCACACAGTTCACCATCATATTAATGCCTGATTTCACAGAGAAACTGAGGTCCAGAGAAGTTAGGTAACTCACCCAAGCTCACAAAACTACGTAAGGAAAGAACTGCCAACATACCCCTCACTGTCCTCTGGTCCCAAAGCAAACAGCCAGGGTTTTAGCATCTGTTCTCAGACATACTCTTTTTATAATAATATTACAAAGCAATAATATTAAACTATACTAGACACATGCAAATGATTGCTTTTTACCACAAAGGAACAGTTATTACTGGCTCATTATTTTTAAAAAACATTTTTATTTTTACTTAAAAAAATTTGGAGGATATGGATAAGTAAGTCTAAGAAAGTAAACCTCACATCTAATGCTATCGCTCAGAGGTAGCCACTAGTAATGTTTTGGTGCACATCCATCTATACTATCTTTGTTCCTTGAGTATAAAAAAATAAAAGGATCATCCTTTGTCATATTGCTTTATGACCTACTTTTTTTGCTTAAAAATATAAGCGTTTCTCCAGGACATGAAATACTCTTCTCAAACATCCTTTGTAATAGCTGCAGGGAGTTTCATCATAAGGACATACCATTATTATTTAACCATGTGTTATTCTGGGACTGGTTCATCATATTTTAATATTGCTATGTTTCGAAATTTCAATTCTGTCACCAGTGATAGCAATTCCTTTTAGTCTCCTGTCATCTGCAAATTTGATAAGCATGTTTTTTATCACCTTTGCCGAAGTGCTTGACGAAAGCGTGGGGATGCAGCCATTAGAGAGTCCCTGCCTGGGTGATGCTATTCATTCATCGACATGCTTTGGGATCACCAGTTAGGAATTCAAACTATGCAAGAGTTCCCCAATCATGACAAATATCTGGTGTTTCATTCACTCACTATATGTACTAACTGCTATCTATAAAGAGCACTGACATAGAAGCTATAAAAATGTCTGCAAAGTGTCAGGAATACTTACATAAATGAGAACTTCTATGACTCCTGATCACAAAAATATACCCAGATTTGGCATTCCAAAAGTTATAATGTATTTCACTTAAAAATCAAAGAGATTTAAAATTTTTTTCATAACCGTCTTTTTGATTAAGAAATATCCCTGCAATGCCAGAAACTGTTTTGGAAACATATCTAGATTATTAAAATCGTTCAAGTTACTGGAGATAAAAATCTTATAATTCAAGATTTAGCTATTGGGCAACTACCATTGCTAAGACATGAGCTTCTGGAAATGGGTGATTATATGAAACCATGAATTCAGGCCACAGTAGCAAGGTCCTGTAACCAGAGCAGCAGCTTTGGTTTTGAAGAAAGGGCAACAAGCTGTAGCGACTTATCCAAAGAAACAAAGAAACTCACATGGTTAAGGCAAAAAGGAACCGAGAGCCAAAAGCCTCGAGAGAAGAGCTGGAAGAGAAGGACAAAGAATATTTTTGGTTCATATCTCTTTAAAAGGCAGTATTTAATCCTGAAAATATCATGAAAAGTGCATCAGATGTTCTCATTTTAACTGAAAAGAGAAAAAGTATGGCAAGATTAAAAACGGATTTGGCAAAGTCCCTTGGTGCTGATTCCCATCACTATTTTATGATGTCGTTTCCCCGGATAAGGACAAACTACCCTTGGAAACTGCCTGTGAGGTCAGTCCAGCAGCCCAAGAGCAACACATTCCAGTGTGAACTGGTGGTGCTACCTGCCAGCAGGGTGGCGTCTGCAAGGAGGCGTAATGAGACAGCCTTGGTGTTGGCTGAGGGGCCCGGTTTGGAAGAGAACCAGAGCTGGAAACAGATCCCGTTCTCCATCTATCTGCTCCAAAATGACGCCCCTGCCCCTGAGGGACAAAGCTGGGGGTTCTGGGCCTGAGCAAAGTGTCTGTCCGGCCCTCTTGCCCCTGGGTCTCTGCCCGGCCCTCATGAGCATCTTCATGCCCATGTCTCAGGGACTGACAAGACACTGCAGAGCCTTGACCTGCGCTTATTTCTCTCACACTTGTACCAACACTGCCTGAGCAGTGTGCTTGGAAAGTGCCATAAAATAGAGACTGAAGGCCAAGAACTGACTTCGAATATATAAGTCCTTCTAGTGAACTCAGTGTTTGGGAGATGGACAATATTTAAACAACAATGATTCAAAATGAGACATAATTTAAATGTACTAAACACATAGCAAACAGTGCTAGCCAAAATCCACAGATTCTCACCCACATTTGAAGAGGACAGTGCCCCAAGCCCTCTGCCCAGAACTCCTTCCCTCACTTTTCCTTGGGGAGGCCTTCCCTGGTCACCCCTTCAGTAACGGTCACTCCCCACCATCTCTCATCTCCTTCCCCACTTGATTTTCCACCTGAAATCACATGATTTGCCTGTTTATTTATCTGTCTCCCTGGCCAACTGGTAAACTCCTTGAATGCAGGGATTTTCTCTGTCTTGTTCACCCCTGTATCCTCAGTACAACTACAGTGCCTGATATGCAGCAAGTGCTCAATAAACATGTGTTAAACAGATAAATCTAAGAGTGAGCCTCATGCTGTGGACCCATAAGTAAGTCACAGCCATTCCTCTATCATCCCTCAGCCAAAAGTAGGGCTTTGTCCTGGTCAAAGCATTTTCAGAGAACATACGAGAGAAGAAAGATCTGCTCCCACACACGGTCTCAATCCTGATCAACTTATAAAAATACAGGTGAACACAACTGGGTTTGTTAGCACCTGGTTCATTTCCAGCCATGGGCTCCCATCGTAAAAACTCTTTTCTTGGAGGGTCTCATTCCCTGTTATAACACTTAAGAGTCCTGTCTGCTCACCTGTAAACAAGGCTACTTAAACACAGGGACTTGCCTGGTGCCAGCAAGTCTGGGCACACCAAGTACCGAGAGAGTCCCAGCTTCCTGGGGGTGCAATCCGAATCACCCGTCTGGACTTTGACCCAAGCCCAAATTCCTGCTGCAAACGGAAATTCCTAAAGGCCTCCAGGATCTTAAAGGGACATAGGGAAGTACATAAAAACCCTCATGGCACTCTTTTAAAATGCAGAAATAAAATCACCAGATCGCGCATGCTTCCCCTTCTCTTTCTTTCCACAGTTAAGAATAATTTAATTGTACAAACATATATAACATGGACATGCTGCCCAGGAGAAGCCTGCATCCAAGTAAACTATGCGGTGCTTTTATTAAATAAAACGTTGTCCTGTTTTGTAAGTCATATCGCCATTATAGTCCCAGTGCCTAGCTTGGTGCCTGCATGAAATTCAGTAAAAATCAATGAGAGAACTAGCACTGATGGGCTCTCCAACCCAGGAATGTTCTTTTGCACATCAAGCAGGAAGAAGAGTAACAGGAAAGATACAGAATCTAAACTGCTTAGCAGCATGTATGTTTAAATTACATTTATGCCTTATTATAAACTATAGCAAAAATGTATTTAAATGACAAACATGTACTAAAGATTCTCACTGTAGGGGGAAATCCATCTTCATAGAACTCATTCAGGACAATTAATTGTGTTAGAATATTAAGTTCAACTTACAAGGAGTAACCAAGATCAGAGGTTTGCTTAGCAAATGAACTAGAAAGGCATATATTCACATGGTATATTCACACCACAAATTTCAATACTGTCGCCATCATTCAAAACCCTTTCAAACAGCTCTTCTGGAAACGTCCGCAGATCCCATGGGCAAACTCCACTGACGGTGGGTTGAGGTTTTCAGAGGCAGCAAAATTCATTTGGAGGCCAAGTCGTGTAAATGAGATGAGTCTACGGCTAACAACTGCCTGTTGCCGTACAGTCATGTGTTGAGTAACAGCAGCATCCTTGAGATAACAGTAACTATTTATCACATATTTACCATATGTCTGTGTTTACCTGCATAAACTCATGCATTTTCCAAACAACGATAATGAATATTATCATTATTCTCATGTTATAGGTGAGGAAAGTGAGGCACAGAGAGGTTAAGTTACTCACCCAATGCCACACAGGCTGCTATGGCAGAGCCAGGATTTAAATCCAGGTAGTCTGGAAAAGAGGTCACGTATGTTTAAGCACACTACTGTCCTAACTCTCTCTAAAGAAAAATACACACACACACACACACACACCGCATGACTTAAGATGACTACTACTTAGAATATCACTGATTTAGATATCAAAGTTTTAGATATCTTGTGGAAAAGGGTCATAAATGAGATATGTGTATGTTATGGTTGGGGAGTGGGTAGAAAGAACTCTTTCTTCTTCCAGTGAGACTCCTGAGAAGGCAGCCAAGAATATAGCCACCACCTCACTAGTGGGCTTTACATCCTGGTTTTATGGTAATTACCATGACCAATCTTAGAGGTAGATAAGAAACACTAAACAATCAAAGCAATCTTAAGAAGAACAAAGCTGGAGGCATCATGCTCCTTGGTTTCAAACTACATTACAAAGATTTACTTAAAACAATGTGGTATTTATTGACGTAAAAACAGACACAGAGATCAATGGAACAGAACAGACAGCCCAGAAATAAACCTACACATACATGATCAATTAATTTACAACAAAGGAACTGAGAATATACAATGGGGAAATGATAATCTCTTCAATAAATGATGTTAGGAAAATTGGATATCCACATGCAAAAGAATGAAACTGGACCACAACCTTACACCATACATAAAAATCAATTCAAAATGGATTAAAGACTTGAATGCAAGACCTGAAACCATGAAACTCCTAGAAGAAAATATAGGCAGTAAGCTCCCTGACATCAGTCTTGTTAATGATTTTTTGAATCTGACACCAAAAGCAAAAGCAGCAAAATCAACAAAAGCAAAAACAAATTAAGTAGGACTACATCAAACTAAAAAGTTTCTGCACAACAAAGGAAACCATCAACAGAATGAAAAGGCAACCTACAGAATGGGAGAAAATACTTTTAAGTCATTTATCTGATAAGGGGTTAATACCTAAACTATATAAAGAACTCATACAACTCAACAGAAATAGAATGATCAGATTTTTTTTAATGGGCAGATCTGAATCGACATTTCCCCAAAGAAGACATACAGATGGCCAACAGACACATCATGAGAAGATGCTCAACATCACTAATCATCAGGGAAATGCAAACCAAAACTAGGAGATACCACCTCACACCTGTCAGAATGGCTATCATGAAAAAGAAATAACAAGTGTTCACAAGGATGTGGAGAAAGGGAGCAGTCATACACTGCTGGGGGAAAGTAAATTGGTGCAGCCACTGTGGAAAGCAGTATGGAGTTTCCTCAAAAAATTAAAAATAGAACTACCATATGGCCCAGAAATTCCACTCTTGGGTATTCATCCAGAGAAAATGAAAACACTAATTTGAAACGATACATACACCCCAATGTTCACTGCAGCATTATTTACAATAGCCAAGGCATGGAGACAACCTAAGTGTCCACTGAAGGATGAATGGATAAAGACAGTTATGTGTTAACTGACTTTCCAGACATTATATATATGGCGTGTGTATGTATGTGTGTTTGTATGTGTATGTATAGAGTGAGGAGAGAGAGTTAATATATATACTGTCTACACATTTTATACCATTTCCCACTACAGGCTTGTGGTGAAGAGGGGCCGGTCCCCCTCGGCCAAGCTAACGCAGACCTACCTGAGATGCACTTCTAGTGGGTGCAGTCTGCCCTCGATATAACTGATTCATACTTTCCTTCTCATTTTCACTCTCTTCTTTCCTCTCTAACTATTCCTTTCACTGCTTATCAATCTTTGTCGTTTCTTAAATTCCCTCATTTCAGAGTCCAAAATGTTATACCAATGGAGAGATTTTATCAGAGTTAGGTTAGGTTTGGGGTTGGTGCTGGAAGAGACAGTTTCTGGTATAAAACAACAGGAACAAAACCCTATGTCCTATCCTCTCACCATTACTTCTGTGCTGGCAAACACAGTAATGCTTTTCTGTTCACCAAGCTAAGCCCACTGTCCTCTTTGTAGCTAAATGATCTACATACAGTCTCCCCTCCACATCCTCGTGGGACTGGTTCCAGGACCCCAGCAGACACCAAAACCTGCAGATGCTCAAGTCCCACAGTCAGGAGGCTGCATCTTTCGATTCAGCATCCAGAGGCCATGGACAAGGAGCCAACTGTACATAAACTTTCAAAATATTATGAGGAAAAATATTACGAGGAGCTTAATAATACAGGTATCAGTATTCCTTAGCTACAAGCAACAGTAACAAACTCAGTTGCTAACTAAAGCACAGAAGAAAGAAAAGAGAAAAAAAGAAAGAACGAGCAAGCTGACCAGGTGGATTTATGGTCTGGTGGCTGAAGAGCCAGGCATGGGCACTGAGGTGATCTGTACAGCAGGAGCTGCCATCAGATGGTCTGGTTCTAACTGCCTTCCTGGCCTGCATGTCTGTGCTCTTGACTGCTCTGGCATAGTTGGTCTCTGGGGCCCATGGCTGACAGCTCCCTAGAACCAGGCAGAGGGCCAGAAGGACAGCACGCATGAGGAATGGGTGCTGGGGAAGAGACAGAAGTCCACACATTCTACAACTGACTGGATAACATACACACATGCCCTTCTTTCCATAAACACTATTTGAAAATATTTCCAGTATAATGCAAATCTTTCAGGAAAAAATACACTAAACAAAGAAAAAACAACTCCCCCTACCCCACACTGCCTGACTGCCAACCCTATGTTGACATGTTGCTGAATTCCCATGAATCGGCTCTACAGTTGGTCTGTCCACCACAGTTGAAGTCACTGGGGGCTGAGAAGCGGGGGGACCAGTGAGGAGCGGGTGCAAGGGCAGAGCTGGCCCAGGTCCTCTCTCTCCACACCCGGAGGGGTTGGTGGGTTGTCTCCAGCACACGTGGCCACACATGGAACCTCTCCTTAGCTGTTCTGAACCAAGGCGTGGACCTGAGAAGTCCCCAGGGCTCAGGTCCGGTTAGTGGGAACTTTCCAAAGAGAGCGAGGAGGCTGTGGCAGATGTAGGGGTTGAATGGGGGCCCCAGAAACAAAGGCTGCTCTCTGCTAACTTCAAAGGCAGTCAGAGATTGCCTGGGCTGGAATAACACACAGGGCACTGGTACGGAATTCCTTCTCCTGCTCCAGGCTTAACGGCCTGCCTGTCTGCCAATGAGCTCCTGGACGTGAGGTGAACGTTGGGCAGGGGGGTCTCAGTCCCTCCCAGAATCTGGTCTTTTCTCTCCCTCCGGCCTAGGGAAGGGCTTCATTTCCACCTCACAGCCACGCTGCTCCCCTGTGGAGCCTCCTCTGCGAAGGTGGGAAGAGGTTCCGATCTGGCCGCCAATTGCTCTGAGGGCACCCATGACCCAGTGTGTCTGAATCTAACATGTGCTCTCTGGTGGCCTGGTCCCCATACCTCCTTCACCCAGCCGTCCCCCTCAGCCCTTTCTCCGGCTTTGAACTTCAAAAGACAGCATTGTGCACACTCCCTGACTCTGCTTCCTCAGCGCCCAGCCCCACATCCACCCAGTCCCCTTGGGCCGCATCCTGGCAGCTGCCCTGAACGGCCCATGCCCTGCTGAACCCTCCATGGCGCACATTCCACCACAGCCCCTCTCTCCTTGGCTCTGAGCCATCGCTCTGTAACTTCATCCCCTCTTGCCCTCACCTGATGAAAAGTACCCTGTTGTTTCCACGCAGAAGCACTAGAAATAAGATGAAGTTTATGAAGCGTGTTATCCAAGATGAGGCCCATGGAGAGGACGTCCCTTTCAGAAAGGCCCAGCGCAGGCTCCACCTCTCAGATGCCAGTGGGCTCTGGGCGAGGTCTGGAAGCATGTGTGTGATGATGGGCAGCAACAGAGCCCGTGGGCTTGACTGTCTCCGGGCAGTAAATGCAGGGTCCTCGGGAGACGCTGAGTGTGAGCACTTGTGCACATGGCTGTGAGGAGAGCTGAGGACTCGGGAAAAATGGGGACGCAGTGTCAGCTACCATGGCCCCAAGACCGCGGGGGAACATGCTCTGGGGCACCACCCACAGGGACCTGGTGGCAAGGCTCCACTTAACGGTGGGGTTCGTGGGTTCTGCTCCGTGATGCGGGGGTGGATCCCAGGGTGACGGAAGCAGGAAGCGGGGTCTCCTGGAAGGGAGGAAGGCATTTTACAGGGAAGGCCTCAGACGTCTCTCTGAAGAGGTAGAGTCGGAGCTGCCTCCACACAGGAGGCAGCAGGAGGAGGCTGTGCCCATGAAGGGGTCACTTGTGAAGCGTGTAACCTGCTTTTCTGCCTAAGTCTGTAGATCTCCTCATTTGATGTATTCAGTGCGCATTGTAAATGTTTTCCTCCTATCCTGTAGCTCCAGCCGCTACCTGCAGCCATCGGTAAAGTGCTGGCCTCACCTCTGCGAGAAGGGCTGGCTGGTCAGCATGGGCATCGGTTGGAGGGCAGTTCTAGGCTCGTCTGCAGGAGACATTGGGGCGGTGGGGCGGGGGGTGGGGAGCAGGCCTCTGCGGCACACACAGCGCTCAGCTACACACTGCCCATCCCAAACCCCACGCCCGGCCCTGATGACAGCTGGACACGCAGGTTCACACCCCACCGCATGCCCAATGTTTCCACCAACACGTCCCAAAGTACCTCGATTCAATTCAACCGCGACTACACGAGGCATCCCTGCCACACTTTGTCCTCCCCATCCCACCTGTCCTCCAGGTGGCTCAACTGGACATCTCACCCCAGCCTTGGCACGTCCTCTCCCTCGTAGCCGTCTCCAGGCAGTCTCTGCACATGAGCACCTGCCCCAGAGTCAGTCATGTCTCGCTCACGCCCCTTCTTCCCAGCGCCAGCGAGGACTGGCCCTGCTCACAGCCCACCTCCCTGCAAACTCTGTTCCTCCTGGGATCCTCTACCCCACCCGCTCCCTCACCAGGTCAAGGCCTACCTACTCTGTTCCCTGATGCCCTGATGCTGTGCAGGTGACCCTACAGCTAAGCCTCGCAGCCTGGACAGGGCAATGGGGACGGGAGCAGTCTCCCTCTTCAACCTCTCTCATGCCCTACACACCTGCACACCCCCGCGGCAGAGGAGAGCCTGGTCACCCCTCCTCACCAGGCTATCTACGCGCAGCCGCAGTTCCCAGTGGGGTTTAATGTGGATGAGCTGAGGCCACGCACATACTCTTCAATATGAAAGTCCTCTCTCCAACAAGAGCCTCTAATATTTTGATAGCTTCCTTGAGCAACTGTCTTTTTAAGGAAGATACACAAAGTCTACCAATAAAAAATAGGAACATTAATCCTAACTTGGTTTTGATTGTCCCACTTCCTTCTTCCAAAACACTGAGCTGCGTGAAGCGCCCAGAGTTGTCCACCGTCTCACAGCCACCTGAACAACCAGATAAAAGGTGCTTTTAAGACAATGAGTTCCATTCTATTAGCTAAACTTATACAACTTATTATTTGCAGGTTATTCTACTTCGGGGGAAAAATGATATTTACAATATACGTATCTTAACTTTTTCATCCTGACCACTGTCTGAATGCTGACAGGTCTTCACCCATCTTAGTCATGCTCTGGCTTTGAGCAAGAGGGAAGACAGGTTCTTTACACTCAGAAGAAGTGTGTGCCTTTGAGATGGAGAGACACAGCCGTGAGCCTTGCCTAGGAACGTGGAGGAGAGGTGAATGGGAACAGAAACATGCCCCCAAGCTGAGCAGCACCTCCTCCTCCCTCCTGCCCGGGCTCCATTCCTGTGCCCTCTGGGGATGTGGCTGCCATGGCAGCTCTGAGACAGTCACTGCATCTGACATCTTCAAAGGCTCTTCACTCACCTCTGAATGAACCCTGAGCCCACCTCCACGCACCTGCCCTACTCCTGCCTGCATCTCCCTCTCAGGGCTCCGGGCTCCACTCCTCCTCCCTGAGCCCCCAGGATCCTCCCCCAGGAGCCTGCAGAGCCGCATCAGGGCATTGCCTCGCACCCAGAACCTTCTGCTGCGGGTTGCAGTTGTTCTGTCCACTGTACTGGTTCTCTCTCCTCACTGCTCCTCCGTCTCTGGCCAAGCACAGCTGATTAACAGAGGCCGGCAACAAGCAAACAGTGGCACTAGGCACTGCAGCAAGACCAAAGCCTCTGCTGATGAAGCAAAAACAAACTGAGCAGTTTCTGTGGTTCGTGATGAACTCCTTGGCACTTCCCCTCGGCTGCCTCTCCCCTACTCATGACCAGACACCCAATTCAGCAGTTCAGTCAAAGTGGAACATCATACTTACTTAGTGGATAGTTTGGCTTATAATTCTTAACTTTAAAAAAAAAACAAACTTTAATTCCAACTAACATTTACTTGCACACACATGTGCTTATGCGAGGCATTCTGCTGGGAACTTTGACAAACCCCTGAGGGACAGGGGTGGACCCCACTCTCACCACCACAGCTGGTCAGGGGGCCCGGCTGCTGCGATGGTGGGTCAGCACCACTCCCACCGTATCTCGTTGCTGAGAGTTGACCTCCCAGTTACAAATGCTTCACTGACTAGAAACCTTTATTTCTGAGAAAGCCATCTTCATACATGGCTGTTGCTGACGAGGCAGAGTGAAGACAGGCCAGGAGAGCCCAGAGGAGAGACACTACTACTCACTACTCCTCACTACTCGGAGCCAGAGGAGAGTCGCTCCTTTGTGAGGCCATCAGCCACTTTGGATGGATTTAACAGAGACGGAGCTGCCTGTCAAATGCATCCATACCTAAGCCCCTCAACCCATCTGCCTATGGGTCCCAGCACCTAGACCACCGAGACGGGGGCAGCACTAGCCAGAACTGGTTCTTTTTTCATAACTTTTTGTTTTTATTGTAGCAAGATACGCATAATACAAAATGTACCATTTTCAGGAATATACCACCCTGTGGACTAAGCACATTCACAGGCTGGGCAGTCACCACCACCCTGGTCCATGCCTGCTCCCACCCCTCAGCACTGCAGGAGCAGGAGGACATGGCCTGGCGAGGCCACATCAGGAGGCAGCCACAAAGTGGCTGTGTTTTCCAAGGTGGAACACAGACAACACTGACAAGCGCTTCACCACCGAGCTCGGCGTGGGGCGTCACCACCTGTCTCTCGCCACACCATCCCACTCTGTGCTGGATTCTGAAGGACCCAAGTCTCGGAGGAGCTGAGGCAGCAGGTGGGAGACACCGGGATCCAGCTCCATCGCGGGCAGAGCTGCGGCCGCTAGTCCGCATGGCCTCAAGCAGGCCTGCTTCAGGCTGTGCTGCTCCCTCACTGATAAACCTGGGTCACTATGCACACCTCCCAGGGCTGTCACAAGGGAGGTGAATGAGACCATGTGTATGAAAGCACCTGGCGTGACAATTAATGTTCACTCCCATCAGCCCTATGAAATATGACATCTGAGCTCAATGAGAGCGTAATTCCAAAAGAGCAAGGAAAACAAGTAAGTTTAGACAGTTTCCCATCTTACTCCTGGCAGAGGAGCCTGAGCCTAAACACTGCCAGCAGGTGTGGACCATCCACTGCCCTCCTGCATCTGGAGCCAAGAGGTGCCTTCCCTACGCTATTCTAGAAACATTCTAGAATAACACCAAAGTGATTATTCTCTGTCACCAGATTCACTGTTGTTGGTTCAAATTTTAAAATGGAACCACGAAACATCCACCCAGATGGTAAACGTGTTTATTTCTGCATCCCATTTCTGGGTTTTCATGTTTGAATATGGTGTCCCAAAAAGTAGCAGATGAGATCTGTGACCCTATCTTAGGCCCAACGAGGCACATGACACCCTCAGCCTGTGTGACACCTGTATAGGGCCACTGCCCCCAAGGCCTCTGGAGGAGAAACCATTCCCCAATGGCCATCTCTGAGCACTGGCAGGTCGAGGGTCCTGAGTGTGAAGGCAGAAACCCTAACACATGGAACATAAGTGAATAAGAGAGGAAGCCATGCGCTGGAGATTTCCAGGAGCAGAGGCCAGGGTCTGAGCAAACTCCTCAGCCCTCTGGACCATACTCCCAGCTCCAGGACAGCACGTGACATGACTGCACTGCACCAGGTTAACAGTGTAGCTCAGGACGCCATCAGAGAGGGCACCTCAGGGAGAGGCGTCAGAGCACCGGTTGTGAACCCCCCACAGGTATGGCGTGAGCTCCCATCAAACACTGGCTCAATGAGCCCCCAATTTTTCTAAGGCCTTTATGTGTAACTAACCTCTTGAAGGCGGTGAGGGGAGAAAAAGAACATTTACTGAGCAACAACTATATGCCAGGCTCTATGTTTGATACTTTGCATGTCACTTCATTATATCCTTATCAAAACATTACTTCATACTTATTGTTATTCCTACTTTGCTGTTGTAAAAAGTGCACCTCAGAGAGGTCAGCCACTTTGTCAAGGTCATAGAGCAGGAACTGGGGGGAGGACTACCCAGGACTTTCCTGCTGGAAGCCAGGCCCTCTCTGGCCTCTGAGCTCGTCCTGCAACAGTAAGCATGGGAGAGTCCACGTGAAGACTCTAGAAACACCTGCGCACCAACAAAGCAAGAGTCTAGGACCCAAGAAAGGAATTCAGGAGACCACATGGTGAAGCAGTCGCTTGCTTTCTGCACACGTCTCTGGCTTCTCCAGAGCTAAATGGCTCCCTTCGGGGGTAACTTTAACATCTAAGTTTCAGAAACATGATGGACAAAAGCCAACATTTTTCAAAGAACCCAGTGAAATTTGTAGGTCATTTTTGACCCTGGATATTCAACAACAAGGAATTCATCTTAAACCAACACTGATTACTTAACTGATAGTAAAAAGCCCTGACTTTTGTGTATATATCCTAAAATCTAGCAAGGAGTTGCTAGATTAGAGTTGCCCTTTAGGATTTACTGTTATAAATAAAAGAGCTAGAAAATGGAAGGTTTCAGCAAAACAAAAACATCTGTCAGATTAAATAATAATTTGAATGTTTTTGACCTTGTAATTCTTATAATATTTATTTTAATGTTATAGCTATTTAAGAGCTATAAAAATAAGGAGTTTATAATTATCTTTATGTTGTACATATTTAAGTAACCTTAAAATGAATACAATTTCAGGCAACACTGAAATTTCTTCCTATCCTTATTTAAAATGGGTATGCACACTCTCTCCTCAGACATTAGGCTACCGTAATACCATAATGCCTCTAGAAAAGAAGATAATCACACTTGTCACAGTAGGAAAACCCTGGGAACAGTGGCGAATGATTTACAGTGAAGACAGGGGAGCTGCGTTTGGGACTGTAAATTATGTGTTATTTACACAAAGAAATGACATTATTAAGGAAGGGGCAGGTTTGTAACCGAGGACCAGATGCCAGCCTATACCAGGCGACCTACGACCAGGCATGCACCAGCATGCTCTGACATCTCTCAGTAAACTCACTTCCTTCAAGCCAGAGCATGTGAGATTTTACAGAATGCCACTGTCATCTATCTTTTTACATCTATTAAACCACAATGAAGAAGATCACCTGGGCTTCTCCCATGCACATCACTGAAGATTCCATGGACCTGAGACAGACCTTGGAGACAGAGAGGAAGATGGCAGAAGGACAGAGTCTAAGCGAAACTGCACAACCCAGATTGGGACTTGAACCCACTGTCTTTTAATTGAGATCATACACCTCGTCTCAGGACTTAATGAAGCTCAGGTTCTTTATGTCTCATCACAGAAAGAATTCAGCAAGAGGCAAAGTGATAGGCAAGGAGTGGATTTATTTAGAGAGAAACACTTTCCACAGACAGGTGGTCTGTCTCAAAAGGTGAGAGCAGCCCTAGGGTATGGGGTCATCTTAGAAAGTGAGAGGAGCCCTGGGAGAAACACCCCACAGACAGAGTGTGGGCCATCTCAGAAGGCGAGAAATCCCAAAGCATGGGGTGGTTAGTTTTTACAGGCTGGGTAATTTCATAGGCTAATGAGTGGGAGGATTATTCCAACTACTTCAGGGAAGGGATGGGGATTTCCAGGAATTGGGCCACCGCCCACTTTTTGGCCTTTTCTGGTTGGCCTCAGAACTGTCATGGCACTAGTGGGTGTGTCATGCAGCTGATGTCTTACAGTGAGCTCAAGGTCCACTACAAGTTGAATCATACGCCATCTTGGACCTAATTGGTTCTAACCAGTTTATGTCATACCTTCAAGGGCTATGTCATTCTTTTAGAGGTTGTGCCCTGCCCTCTTCCCTCCGATTTCATTAGGGGGATGAGAAGGCATCACTAACAGTATCAAGGTATTTCAAAATGCAGAAACCATCTGTGGACAGACAAGGGGTCCACTTTGTCCAGAACTTCAGTCACAGCAAGAGAATGAAGAAAGACATCACCAGGGGGCCTTGAACTACAGGCTGAGGAGTCTAGATTCTTTAGGAAGCAAGAAGCCATGGAAAGTTTGGGGGCAAGAGCAGGTATAATTAAAGCTGCACTTTCAAGAATACAGGCGGAACTCAGACAGGGGAGAATGGAGACAGTAAAGCTGCCTGGGTCCCCTCTTCACTGGCAGCACCTACACACATCTGGCGAGAGCTCCCTGAACAGGCCTGGGTAAAAGCAGCCCCCCTACGGCCCAGCACCAGCAGGACAGGGTCGCCTGAACTACAGACACAAGAAGAAGCACATGCTGTGGGGAGCTGTCCCTCCATGGTTTTCTTTCTAAAAAGCCTTCAAGGTCTTGCCACTTGGGAAATATTGCCCACTAGCTGCCCATTTGGAACCTTCATACTTTCATACTGCAGTCTCTTTCCTAATAAAGAACTGAAAAAAGTTATGCAGTAAAGAAACCAATTTTTCTTCTAGAATTTGGCCATCAATCCATCAACCCCTTTTATTGAAAAACAGCTCTCTATCTCCTAAAACTAGCATCCTCCAAGCAGCTTTGGAAAGCATGGGCTAATAACCAACCCGGCAGCCTTGAAGGGCTGAGTAATGAGCTGAAGGTCAGGGTGATGGGAAGCGGGGGTGGTCAGGATCCCTCAGGGCTGCTCCACGCCTGGAACAGTACAGACCTGTTCAGGCCACCAAGGCAGCCACATCCACTCTGTGCAGGGTCCCGTGCTCCTGCTGGTGTGAGAAAAATCCCACTGTGTGGGGGTGTGGACAGGCATCCCAGCAGCTCAGTTCAAGTGCTTCTTGCATTCTGCTCATTAGGCTAAGAAAACCTGGTCAGCAGCATCCATAGAATAGCTCTCTTTCAGATGCCTGAAGACTTATATCCACTCTCATCTTTCTCCTTTATGAGTAAAATAACCTTAATTTATTTAACAACTAGGTCTGGTTATCCTTTTCACAAGAAAGACTTGTAAACTCTGCAGAAATTTGGTTCATCTACCAGTTATCCAAGGTTGAATGTCTTTCTGCATTGAATGGAAAGATTCAGAGCCTCAGAAGGTTAACTAAGCATCTAAGGGCAGCCCTGGGGGCAGGGAGGAGCAGGGTCTCGAACCCACATTGGCTTTAGGTAACAACCCAGGCAGAATGCTTTCCACTCACCACAGTACAGTGAACCTCAGAGGAAATCTCCCACAGCTGGGACGCTTCAGCAGAGGGCTGGCTGTACCCCGCTGGAAGGATTTCTATTTCTCTCTGCCCAGAGGCGCTGCAGGTTTGATGTCACAGGAGTCTATCCACTTACATCACTGCCTGTGTGAACCAAAGCTCAGTGGGAGGAACCAAAGCAGAGACCCCAGGTCACCTGCCTTCTCACCTGCCTGAATGAAATAGCAGCACTGTCATTGGGCCTTGCAATACTCAGGAGACCCTCCTGGGGCGGGGGGCATGCTACAGAGTCACCAACATATGTGACTCTCAAGACAGGCTGCAGCCGCCGTGGACGGGCACCTGGGGACTGAGCTCAGCCAGCCTCAGAAGCTGGGACCAACCAATCCCTTCAGAAATTCAATCACACACCTTAATAAAGTTTACATCTTTGACCCAATAATTCTTTTTCTGGGAGTTTATCCAAAGGAAATAGCCCAATATACAGAAGAGCTTTTGGCACAAAGGTGTTCACCAAAGCATTATTTATAAGGATAAAAGCTGTTCAAAACTGCAATATCCAACAATAAGAGCACAATTTTGAAACTCAAGTACACTTACATAAAAGAATATTATGTAACAATTTAAAATGAAACTTATAATGAAAATGCTCATAATGTAAAGTTAAAAGGGAATGAGCAGATTATAAAATTGAATATATATTATGAACACAGTTCTGTAAGAAGAAACTTGCACAGGAAAGACTGAAAGGACACAAGCCAAAATGTTAACAATGGGAAAGCTTCATACGGCAGGACTGTGTGTGGCCAAGTATTTGTCTTCATTCAATTTTACTGTGCTTCCCAAATTTTCTTACAATGAGCAGGCATTACTTGTAAAAGGAAAAATGTTGAGTTTGTTAAAAAGAACAGTATCTAAGTGATTAAAATAATTTCTAAACTACATGTGCTGAGAAAATTTAAAACAATGTATAAATTCCTGTATGCAAGGATTAGCCAAAGAAAATCATAATTAGAAAGCTGAATTTGCAGTATGTATCCACATGGGTACACCTGCATGCACACAGGAAGCAAGACATAGAGGGGACTTCTAACCACGTGGGCGGGCGGGCAGGCAGCCAGCAGTGCATGGGGGAGGGGACTTCCCAGCTTCTACCACCTTCAAGGTAATTTCATATGCTCCAAACAAGCATGGGCTTGCCATGCAAACACGGCTTCACAGGCCTCGCAGCCTCCCTCCTAGCCAGACTGCAGCTGCTAAGCCCTTCCTTACATCCTAAGAAATCTGGAGCCCCTCCCACTCCCACTTCCAAGAGAATCAGAACATAAAATACAAACTGACAAATTTTTTCCAGTGGAGGTACGGTTAACTGTATAGTGACTTTTGTCTAGCAAAAACAAGATTTAAGCCAAGGAAAAACGCCTTAACCCCTTTACCATTTAAGATACGTAAGGCAAGACTTTTTTCATTAGCATCTTCAATTCCAGCAGCTAAGATGATAGTCTTCAGTTGCCCTGGGATAAGAAAGGCTAAAGTCAAAAAACATAAGAACAGTAAATCAAGCGGGGAGGGGAAGTCGCCTGCTCACCTCCATCTGAGACCACAGCTCAACCCGCCCACGGGGCAGGGATGTAGGTTCAGCCCCTTCATCCTATGCCACCTTAAGTAACTGTTACCAACTATGCGGAATGATGAAGAACAGGCAGAGAACAAATCCGTAAGCTGAGTCCCCAGGGACCCACCCCGAGAGAAGGCCAGCACTTAGGTCTTCTTCCTTTTATCACTTGTTACTTCCTAGAGATACTGGGAAGCTAAAACCACTGGGCCGGTGTGCCCAGCTCTGATAAATAACAGTCAGCACTCGACAGCTTTCTGAAGGGTGGGCCGATCAGTTAATTCAATCATTCCTGTTGAAGGAATAGGACACTTCAGTTTCTTTTTTCAAGAACTGACTCTGGAACCTGCCCCTCAACTCTGACACCTGCCCCACGATGTTCCCAGTGCTTCCCAGACTTTCCTGTGCCCCTGGGCTCTTGTTAGGATGCAGCCCTAACGTAGCAGGACTAAGTGCACAGAGACCAGTTAGCTTCCCATCTCTGAGAATGAGACCCAGTCAGTGGTAAGGCTCCTCAGGTGACCCCCGTGTGCAGCCAGGGTCGCACATACCACTAGGAGGTTTGGAAAGGCCACCGGATCAATCTAACTCCTGGCTACTCTGAGTGTGCCCCCTGCACAGTGACACCAGCACACCAACACTGGCCTCAGAGCTGCGGTGAAGAAGGGCAGGGCAACACAGCTAGAACGTTAGGTCGGCCACAGTTATCGTTTCACTACTGCCAGTAGTATGATTATTATTCAGGTGGACTGACACAGCTGGGACAAGGCCAAATTTGTGAAGAAACAGAGTTCTTGGGAAAACTATGAGTTAAAAGCAGATAAGAAAATAAGAGCTGGGGAGGAGCTCTGAGAGGGTGGCTCAGGGCAAGTGTGTGGGGAGCTGACAGAGGGCCGTGTGCATGGCCCACCACTGGGGCAGGAACAGTCACAACAGCGACCACTTACCTGGGCCTGAACTAACGGGGCAGGCACTGTCCTAACTACCCCCAGTTCTCCGGGCTGAAACATTCTTGCTTTCCATTCTTTAGCTCTTACTATCCCAAGGCCCCCCAACGGGCTAGGGGCTTCCCTTCCCGCAGGGCAGAAGAGCTGATCACCTAGGAGAAACTGGCTGGGAGCTGGGAGCCTCAGGAGCCAGGCTAGGCACGCTCTTCACCCCTAGGGGGGCAGTGACACAGCTGAGGAGTGTGGGGACAGGCTTGTCTACATTTTGGACTGTGAGCTACATGCCTCTCCTCAGGTTCTTTCTGTCCCACCCTCTCTTCCTTCTCTTCTTCCCTCTTCCTCTCGGAGCTGCTTTACAAGCTGCCTTCCATGGCCTCACAGGCAACTCTCTCAGCAGCTGCATCCCAGGGCTGCAGCTCCTGGGATGGACAGCTGAGGAACGACCCCTAGGGAGGACCGGAGGAGGGGTTTCCGGTTGGGCTGGCCGGCTGAGGAGGGCCTGGAGAGCTGGGCTCTGCGTATTCCTCTGAAACAGCCATCTCACTCGTCTTCCTGGGCCCTGACCACTCCAGGGGACCTTCCCCAGCTGACCCCCAGGAAGAGGGCCCCCTGTTACACACGCCCAGCTCCCCCAGTCCTCATTCTCCTGTGAGAGCTGCACGTGACCACATTCACTGTCAAACCAGCAAGGGAGCAGGAACAACACTGGTGACTGTCAGGAGCAGAGTTCCAGCCAGCGGGGAAGAAGAGCCCCATGCTCTCTCCCCAGCAACCCGAGCTGCCCGCTACACACGACTGGAAAACCTGAAAACTTTTAGGACTCACAGAGCCAGAGAATACAGGCACTTCTTGTAATTTTCCCACCATCCTTCCTTAAAAAAAAAACAAAACTTTGTTTATGTAAAACTGTTTTCCCTGGATTCCATGAGGTCCTTCAACTTCACAGCCCACATTCTATAAATAAGGAGGCAGAGGCCCAGGAGCATTAGTGGCTTCCTGGGATGTTAAGTGAATCAGACAAAGAACCAGGATCCAAATTCAAAAGCCCTGTGGCTCAGGCCCTGGCTCTGGGCACCAGCCAGACTGAGTGGTTCCCTGCGAAGGGAGCAAATCAGAACAGGGGGAAGAACAACCACGCGGAAGAGTGACACGGGGCTTCTCCATGAGTCCTTTACAGGAGAAGGTCAGCGCTCAGAGTTGCCGCCCCACTACCGTCTGCACACGAGTGAGTCTCAGGAAGAAAACTAACGACGCAGAGGGAGAGGTTACTCATCAGCCATAACTATTCCCTCCAAGTATTCCCAGTTCTGGACAGAAAGACACCCCAACACACCATTCTGCAAGAGATGGATTTTCTTCAAGGAACGGCAGCTCGCCGGATACTATGTGCGCCCTACAACTCAACAAAGCAGAATCGTAAAATGTCTGACGCTCTTTCAAATTCCTCTCTACAGAAAAGGAAAACAAGCCATAGTTTTACCAAAATCAGTCACCACGGCAGCCTGAGCCCCTTGATGCTGTGTGGGCTTCAGTTCCTAAATGCAGACATATATTCATTTCATATAGTTGTTTGGTATCTTATTACCTATCGACTAAGAGATGAAATAAAGTTTTCAGTTAAGTGTGGTGGATTCTCACCTGTGAAAGCATTTGTGGCCTGAAAGCCAGCTTCCTGCATACTGCTCCCCGGCAGGCCTGTGTTCCAACTTCTCAGCTGTCCCGTCACCAGGAACATCCAGGAGGCCTCAGGTCACCTCCATCTCAGCTTGCAGGAGGCCATCACTCTGCCTGTCTGGTTTCTGGTAGCATCGGACACCAACATGCCCTGCTCCCAGCCTCTGAGAGCAGGTGGTAGCTGGGACGGCACCCAGTCAGGCAGTGTGCACGCTCGGGGCACCGGTCACATCAGCCGTCCAGCCAGAGAGTGGAGGCCATGGTGGGCCCAGGAGTGAGGAAGCTGTCCCATGGACACCGGCCTACCCACCTCAGAGGAAGGACCCCCCCAGCCGCCTGGCAGCCAGCATTCTCCAGGGGTCTCACTTGCTCCGGGGGGTTCAGGAGGGTTTGATCTGCAGCTCTCTATGCTTCGCCTCTCCCCTTGCTGAAATTAAAAAGAAAGAGATCATTTTCTTGATGACCTATAGAACATGAAACTCAGTAGACCCACAGAGGCCAACAAAGAAAAAGAAGCCCCCAGAGCCATGCCCATGACCACACGGTGTGGGAAGTGGGGCACATGTAGCACTTCTCCTGCTGCCCGAGAAGGGGCAGGAGGCCAGGGGGACTCCTGCACCCAGAACAACATGGGGCCAGCTTCTCCGAGCCGCTCTAGGAACAGTTACAAAGGTCACATGCATTCAAATGTCCTCCCCAGGCTACCCTAGGCCACAGACACCTGAAGCAGAAATCCATTTCCTAAGCAGTTTCCTGAGGTCTTACAAGTGGGATCTGAGGTTCATGCCCACTGCTGTCAGCATGCCAGAAAGGACTTGGGTTGAGCTGTTTTACGAAGTGACTCTTGGGACTTCTCTGGTGGTCCAGTGGCTAAGACTCCAGGCTCTCAATGCAGGGGGCCCGGGTTCGATCCCTGGTCAGGGAACTAGATCCCACATGCCGCAACTAAAGATCTTGCATGCCCCAACTAAGACCCGGTGCAGCCAAATAAATAAATATTTTTTAAAGTGACTCTTAAGTGGGAAGAAAAGGTCAGTGATAATTTTTTTAAAAGAAGAGGAAGGAAAAGCAAATTTAATCTATCAATATAAACTGTTCCATATATATTACATATCCCATAATAATAAAAGCATTTTACAAATACTTATATATTTTAACGTTGTTATACTAGCAACATTAACTACAAGAATGTTAGAAGTCCAAAGGACCAGACTTTCTTTTTTTTTTTTTTTTTTTTTTTTTTTAATTTTTGGCTGCGTTGGGTCTTCATTGCTGCACGCGGGCTTTCTCTAGCTGTGACAAGTGGGGGCTACTCTTCATTGTGGTGTGCGGGCTTCTCTTGTGGAGCATGGGCTCTAGGCGCGTGGGCTTCAGTAGTTGTGAAACATGGGTTCAGTAGTTGTGGCTTGTGGGATCTAGAGCACAGGCTCAGTAGTTGTGGCGCTGTGGCATGTGGGATCTTCCTGCACCAGGGATCAAACCCATGTCCCCTGCATTGGCAGATGGATTCTTAACCACTGCACCAGCCCAAGGACCAGGATTTTGTGTTTTTTTAAATTTTATTTATTTTTACTTATTTATTTTTAATATCTTAATTGGAGTGTAATTGCTTTACAATGGTGTGTTAGTTTGCTGTATAACAAAGTGAATCAGCTATACATATACATATATCCCCATAGCTCCTCCCTCTTGCGTCTCCCTCCCACCCTCCCTATCCCACCCCTCTAGGTGGAAACAAAGCACCGAGCTGATCTCCCTGTGCTCTGCAGCTGCTTTCCACTAGCTATCTATTTTACCTTTGGTAGTGTATATATGTCCATGCCACTCTCTCACTTCATCACAGCTTACCCTTCCCCCTCCCCGTGTCCTCAAGTCCATTCTCTACATAGGACCAGACTTTTAAAACAGAATCACAAATATGAATCTCTGGTATTAGAGAAAAGGAACCTTTTCCATTATTATCACTTCATCCTAAACAATTTATAGCTAATTTTTAGAAAATGTAACTTTATTCCTCTTTTTCACCATCAAACTAGAGAAAAGAAAAAAATTTAAGAAAACAGCACATAACAGAAAGGAACCCTCTGTTAAAGCCCTCTTGCTGTAAATATAAGGTAATAAGGTAAAACATCACTAATACAGACTAACTGGAAGGAAGCCCTAGTGTATTAAGGAAGCACCTTAATTACATTAAGAAAGAAATTCAACTGCATTGCCTTCATGTACTTGCAGTAACAATCTCAGTTAATAAAGTGCAGCCCAGTAGGAGTCCTCAGGTTTAATGAATAGGTAAAAAATTTAATTAAAAATCATTTATGTAAATGGTGGTTCTGAAGTGCTTGAAAATGTGAGAAAATGTTTGTTCTCTGAATTTAAACATTCCGTATCAAATGACCAGTACAGACAGTTATCAATGTCCCAAAGTCCTACACCAACATCCAGAGTAAAGGACCATGTGCACTGTAGTTATCTACTTTAGGGAATGGAATTGCCAGTTAAAAATAAAAGCCCACCTGCCCTAAAACCGTGATTATCTTTACTCTTTCTATGATGCTTTCAATGCACAGAAATACTAGACTGTATTTGTTCTCTTTTCCTGAACTCAAAGACAAACTAAAGTGTGGTGATGTTTTTGTTGTTTTATTGAGAGGTTTTGCTTAATTATCTTGCTTCATTGCAAAAGGCATGCTACCACAATTTTTAAAAAAACTAAGCTATACATTTCAAATGGCTATGGGAAGATTGAGGCTGACGTGGATAGAAATAGAAGAAACAACAAACTCTTCTCTTTTTCCTCTTACTGTCTCTGTCACACTCACCAATACTTAACTTTACTTCTTAAAGAGAGGGAAGACGACAGGTGTGTAACAGGTCCCCCTGAGGTCTTGGGCATGGTCCTGGCCTGGATGTTTAGAGAATGACATGTGTGGTTCCCAACACAGGCTGAAGGGCCAAAATTTATTTTAATTATCTTCATTAACTGATGACGTGCATAGTCCTACATACATTTGGAGTCTCCTTAATATGCAATTTTCAAGTGAAAGTGAACCTGTAACTGCCATAAAATATTTTCTTCCTCACCACTAACAACACAGATAAGACACCCTTTCTAGAAACACACAAAAAAGAGGAGTGGGTCCCCAGAACCTGGAGTCTGTTCTGTTCAGCGAGGGACCGACCAAAGAGAACAGGGCCAGGAAGCCATGCTCAGGAGGAAAGTAGATGACCTAGCAGGCTGCAGAACAGGTGGGTAACTGGGACCCAGAGTTGGCAGAGGTACCACACATCGGCTTTCACAGCTCAGCAGGCAACCAAGAATCAGGAAAAAGGCACAGAAGCTGAACACATCGCTGTCCTGCCTGCCTCCCACACTCAAGGGCCCTGCTTACCTTCTAGTCTCAGAGGTGGCACCTTGCCCACCCCTGGGACTAAATGCAGAGCCCGGTAACCTGGCTCGCTGGCCCTGGCCGCAGCTGTGGCTGCATGCAGGGGTGCTGATCGCTCAGCACCATCTCTCCGCTGAGCTGTAAGCCCCACGGGGACGTTTCCCTTGAGCACCTAAGGTGCTGCCTGGTGCCCAGTGGACATCAGTAGGACGAGTCTACTGAACGATGGATGGGTGGACCAAGGCTGCTGGTGTTCGGATGAGGCACACAGAGAGGCTCGGCAGACCCTGTAAACCAACCCACTGCCCCGAGCCATGCTGATGGATGCCATCCCCGGGCTGAGAGGCTGTTCACACCTCTGGCTCTGAGCCTCTGAACTGGCAAGGCTTTTGCTACCACCCCACTAGTCAAGGTGAGACAAGAATAACGAGCAATGACTCCCCTGCACTCACACTTCACAGCAAAGTACCCAGCACAGGCCCATGGAGGTCACTGCTCTAAATCCTCTCAAGCCACAGAGAAAACTCTAGCCCCACAGAGGTTACATGACTTAGCCCCAAACTAGCACTCAGGAGTTGGGACTAACGCCTGGTCTCTTGCCCCTCCAGCCACTGTTATTCCCAGGCTACTTCTGAATCTCAGGTAGTTTCCTAAACTGAAGTGCCTTAACGCTGGTAATGCTCAAATCAGGAAAATCTAGGGGGGAAAAGAGGAAAAATAAAGAGAGAAAGAGGCAACTTACCCAAGATGCAAGGTCACAGAGTAACCCTGAACCCATTCAAGAGCCCCTCTACAGCAAGCACACTACCACCATCCTGTCATGGACACATGGACACACACACGTTCTATTTACACTGAGAAGATGGGCAGGACTAACCAGGAAATAAATTAATTCAATATTGCACTTGAAACATGTTGTTAAGTCCCTCCCATAATGGAGCAACAGTTACTAAGGAAATAGAGCACACAAAAGGGAAAAACACCCCCACAACAAGGGACGTTCTTAAAAACATGAACGCCCACGAAACCTAACCAAATAAGTTGTGGAATACATTTGCTTTACCACTTGTTCACAAAAACTCATACGACACACAGCCTTCCTACAATCACTGGGGAGTGAAAAGAACTGCATTCCACAGATGACACCTATCATGAAAGTTCAGTGTGGAAAGACTCGTGATTCAGGAAACACAGGGTCACACGCTGGGCACAGAGGCCAACTCAACAGAGAAGTCAAACAACCTTTTCTCAAAATCTAGTAACACTAGTATAAGTGTAGTGCATAAAGAATCAATACCGCAGTTTCATTTCTGATTTCCTCGCACCATGGACAGACTGCCTCGCTGGTATGTTGGTTACCTAGGTGATGGCCACCTGGGTGATGGCCAGACCGAGCAGCCACAGGCTCCAGACCGCAGAGGTCCCACCTGTCTGAGGACAGGCACTGCTCCAACCTCGGAGGAAGGAGCATGGAGAGGTGAAGGGATGGTCCCAACCCCGACAAACCATGACACTGTTGCAAAACTCAGAAAACAGAAACAAATACGTTGAGAGTGTGCCACACTGCTTACTGGAAAAAACTCAACTATTGGCTTGTTTATCTAAGGTCAAAGTGGCAACGGACTCTGAGCAAGACAGAGGTGAGGAAAAGTGGGACAAGAAACCTGAGGGTCTGTTTCTGGCCTGAGCTTGGAGCCCTCCACCCCATGGATAGACACGCAAACCTGGGAAGTGCAGGTCAGTCTAGGTATTCCTCGTGGCAGCCACCGCCCCTGCCCTGCCCTGGGCCAGGCTCAACCAGGCTACCACATCCTCATGCACCATGAGGGGTGAGAGCTCGAGGTCCCTTCTGATCTGAGCAGGCCCCAGTGGTCATGTCTCCAGTCAACGGAGATGGGACAGATGTGCATGAAAAGGACACTGTGAACCAGCACAGAAAATCTGCACAGAAACCAAGTCTGAGAACAACTCAGACAAAGGGCCATCTGCACAGCAGTACAGATCCTTCTCGCTGCTCTTAATTTCTGTGGTTTGGGGTGTATGACAATTGCAGCTTTTATAACACAACCTCAAAGCCATCGAGCCCTGGGCAGCTCAACGGGCTCCAGGTACTCAGGTCACCACTTCAGGAAGCAAGTACAAAATCTAAAACCCTCTTCAAATATGCTCACACGATGCAAACAGGGAAGGTACCAATTCTATTAGACCATCCTTTAAAATGTCACCTCGAAAATCCAACACTTGATAAAACCTGAAGAATCTATAGTCTGAGCTTTACCCAAACCAAGCTGGAGAACATTTCCCCCAGATAATTAAGTAGGAAAACTGCCCCTAATAATCAGTACAGGTACCACTACCTCCTCACACTACCTATGGGCAGGGGAGGCCATGGGGTCGCCATTCATTTTATGGAGGAGGAGATGGTAGCCCAGGGAGGAGAGGGAACACACTGCAGGATGAGGGCAAAACTGGACCAGAACCAGGTATCAGTCTGGGCCCAAGCTCCAGGCTCTCCCGTAGACGCAAACTGGTCAAAGGAAGAAGCTGAGAAAGGGGCACAGGGCACACATGGACCCCTGCCCATGGCGCTCAGGGGATCCTGAAACGATCCCCACTTTCCCAGGCCCAGATTGGGCCATGCCCACAACACCAACACACCCCGAAGAGAAGGTGCAGAAGGGCCAGGGCCTTGGGGCAGGGGCAGAGTCAGAGTCCTCGGGTGGATGAGCACTGACCGAAGGTCCCCTGACCTAGTCTGAGCACATCACAGTCACCTCGACAGTGTATGCCAGCTGAGCAGAGGTCACTCCTCCCAGCCTGGTGTGAGGGGCGCAGGCCAGCTCTGCACTTAGCACTCTCCTCCACCCCAATTTTCTTCACATAAAACCAGCTTACAATGGGCATGGCAGGCCAAGAAAAGGGGGCGCTGCAGGGGTAATGAGTGTGAACAGCAAGGGGAGGGGGCTGAAAGCAGAAGGAAACATAGGCCCACAGTTCCACCCTCCCTGCATATGCTCCTGCACCCCTGTCACCCATCAGGGCTGCTGGGCCAGCGCCTGCACCCCGGTGCCTTGCCCATGACCTCCTCCCTGCTCTCTGGACTGAAGAATACCACACAAGCTGCATCTTCTCATTCAGCTACTTGTGGGGTCACTACTCTAGCACGGCACTATCTGAGATGCCTGCACTCTCCTATCTCTGTCTATGGAGGTATTTCTAACGGAAACCTTTTCTTGCTAATCTTTGCATCCACAGCATTGTCCATGCGGACTAGCATACAGCAGATACCCAATAAATGCTGGTTATACTGCACTGAATCACATCTGAGCTTCAGCTGGGTCACCCCCTTGTCATTCTACTCTCTCTGCCCTGCCTCAGCTGCACGAAGCACCAAGGGCCTGGAACCCAAGGAGGCTGCTGGCCACAGGGCATGCACACTGGGAGGGTGCTCCTTGTGGGAGGGTCAGGCTGGGCATCTGGGGCACAGGCAAGTCCAACCCTCCACCACTTAAAACACACTGGAAGGAGAGCTTTCCATGCAAACAGGCCAGAGGACAAAAGGCCAGACTTTGAGGCAGACCGCCTTGGGTGCACCTCATTCTAGGCCACATGCAACTCTGGCAGTTACTTAACCCTGAGCCTCAACTTCCTCATCTGTAGAGTGGAAGCAACAATGACACTCATAGAATTATTGTGCATTTAATGAGGGGCCACGTACAAAACACTGGTCTCCAATCTATGTTAAAGAACAGTGTACCTGGGCAGATGACTGATGCAGGGTTGGAGAGCATGGCCCACCCTCCCTCCTCCAGCTCCATCTCACCCAGCCGTACACAACAGAGGGTTCGACCTCATATTTCCTCACATGATTTGTCTTGATATTTTTAAAGTTCTTGATAGATAAAAATCTAAGCTCACAAACACCCTACGTCAGCTAAAGTTAATGAAAGAAAGAAAAGGGAAAAGATACAAAAGTAAAGAAAATGTGTAGGTGAGGTATTTGGTATGAAATGTGGTAGAATAACCTTTTGTTATTATTATTTAGTTAAACAAATGACAAAGAAGAAACTCGTCTTTAAAAGGAAAAAGAGTCTCGATATTCAATTTTTCTTCATGTTTTACATATTGAAATATCAAATTTTAAAAACAGCAATAGATGGTAATAAATAAATTTGACCCACGTTTTACATCTCCTTACTAGAAAATAACCATGCAGGGTCCAATCTGCCTTTCTTCTGTCCTTCACCCTGTTTGGTTTGTACCTTTGTAAAGTGCTGACTTTTTAAGTCCTTTTACGTGTATTTCTGAAGCTTTCCCAAGACCTCAAGAATGAAATTCTGCACAGAGAGGACATCCCACCAAGTGCCCTGTGCATGACAGGAGGTGTTGGAACAGGGCCACTGGCACCTGAAAAGCTAATATAATGACCAACAATGAAACAGCCAGTGCTCCTACAGAAACGAACCATCTGCACAATGCCAGGCGCTCGCGTTAGCAAACGTTTCCTAAGTGTCCCTTGTGCACGAAGCCTCAGACCAGCTCCACATCTGCTTTCTAACCAAACACACAGTGGATACCTAAACGTTCATCAAGTAGCTTTGCCTTGTATGCTCATATTCATTTTCTGAAAAATATATTTCTCTAGGCAAAAGAAAACTTTCCACATTATATTACAATTCAATAACCTGTTTGAGGTGGGTGGTAGTGGACTGAACACTCCAATAATATTCTTCTTAGATGTTTCCAAAGAAAGGTCCACATGGTCTGGGACAGACATGGGAGAAGGGAGATGCGTGCTGTGAGCCCTGACAGGTACCTGCCCACACCGGGGCCCACGAGGCTCCGACCAGAGGCCAATTTAACACAGGTGCACTGCAGGTCACAAACACAGGGCTGCTTAGTGACTGGTGCCCTGGCAGAGAGACAATGAAACCGAGGAGGAGCCCGCTTAGCTCTGCAGAGAGGAGGTGGGCAGAGAGCTCATAGATACGGATCCACCCGCACCCTCTCAGGACCTGCACTTCCTTCCACTCAACCACCCCGCTGCCTCTCTCGTTTAAGGGAAGCAGGAGCAGCAGCACACGCCACGTGTCCACCATCCCAGGAGGAGGAGGACCCTGTGACTGCCCCAGACAGGCCACAGGTTCACAGAGAAGAACTCGAAGATCATCTCTGGACCAGCCTCTCAAGACGACGTGGAATTCAACCCAGAAAGCCACCACAGGAGCCACGCCAAATTCTGGAAGCAGAACTCATTTAGCCCAGTCAGCCCTGGTGGAACAACTCAGTCTGATCACAGAAGCCCAAGGACACATTTCAGCAGACGTCCAAGGATACAACACAAAATGGTATAGTCTGAGGTTGGCCCCCGGAGCTGATGTCACCGTAGCAGCTGGCCCGAGAGTGTGACACAGGGGCTCTGGGTGGCAGTGGAGCACAAGAGCGAGCTCCCCCTCTGGGAAAGGCCCCAGCGCACTAAGCCACAGATGAGCAGTGCCCAACTCCACAGCCGTTAGGGAAACACTGAGAGAGTTTCCCAGCCTCCTGGAAGGCTGGATGGGGCAGGGCCATGACAGTGCACCTGTCCTGAAGAGCAGCTGCTGAAGGGGCAGAGAATTCAGGGGAAAGCTTGAGTGGTATTTGACTAATGGGACTATACAAACCAACCCCGTGTGTCTGGAGGCCTCCAGCCAAGCAGACAGGGCTCATCAGACCAGTTTCTGCTGCCTTGGTAACAAAGGCCCATGCATGTGCTCTTCACAGCAGAAGTAAACAGGTGTTATTCATGAGGGAGGCATCACCACAGGTACCATGTGTCCCACCAAGCGTCCCCCGTGGGGGAGACGTACCTCCTGTAACACAGGACTGGCCCTCCTGACACGGTGTCCTGCAGCACCTGGGCCTGTGTTTTTGTAGTCCGCTGAGTTTCCACAGCTTCAGAGCACGTACCACCGCTACAGAAACCACCCCACCCTGAACAATGCACCGAGCCCATGTCAGTGTTCCTGACACTGAGCGAAGCTGTCTGTTTCATGTGTCTACCATCAGATCTGGACAAGAGAGTTCCTATGAAACCACCCAAGAAAACCACAGGGCTCCAGCAGCAGGAGGAAATTTTAAGCACCAAGTTTTGAGCCTGACATCACTGTTCCTGTTCCCATCACTCGCCACACTTGGCCAGTGTCTGATGGTGTTGCAGGACTAAGTACTCCGTGGCCCTGTCAGCCTGACCAGCAACTTTCCCCCCACTGAAAAGAGTATCTTCTTTCAGTTCTTCCTTTCTCTCTAAAACCAGCCCTTATTTATTCCCTTCCCCTCTGGAGCCAAGTAGGAAGTGACCCATTCCCTCCTGCTCTGCAGTGGGCCCTCAGGAGCCCCCGACAGTGGAGGGGCGGAGGTGGGGGGGGCAACAGGAGGCCTCACCACAATCACAGCAGCACCTCCCGTCCGCTGGCCCCCACTGTGCCCTCTAACAGCGAGGAGGAGGATGTGATAGTGCTCCTCACAGAAGGGCAAGCTCTTACTGCTTTTCACCCAAACACTCTCTCTAAGCCAGCGTTCCCCCTAATGTCCCTAGAGGAAACATGCAATCATCAAAACTAAATTTTGCCTGTTTTGACTGAAAAACTGAATCCATTGATAAATACATTTGAAATAGTAAAATAGCCGTAAGTAAATACACAAGACTAATGTCAAAGAGCAAGGAGCTGCCTGTTTATTTGGGCTGGGGTCAGAGGCCACGACAGAGAGAGAATGAGGGTCGGGTCTGACAAACTGACACAGCCGCTCACTCCACAGAGGTGCCGTGCTCGAGGAGCAAGCGCAGCTTTGGGGTCAAACAGACGGGGCTCAGAATGACCATTCTGCTGAGCAGCCTGCCACCCTACCCGGGCAGGCTACACAGCCTCTCTGAGCCTGAGTCTCCTCATCTATCAAGTGGGACATTAATGTAGCTGTAAGGCAGTGGTGCTGAGAAAATACACGACAGCATGGACATAGCCTCAGAACACCCAACAGGCCCTCAAAACACAGCAAAGGGAGGAACAGGGAGCAGGGAAGAAGGGCAGAGGCAACACTGCCCTGGATGTCACACCCTTGGGAGCCGCGTAGATGGTGTGGTCAGTCGACTGGGCTGTAAGCAGGTGGGGTCCACTGAATGCCACTCCATGGATGACCACTCAGAGTTAAAACCTAGGGCCTGCTAGATTGGAATTTAATATTCTCATCTTCAAACAATTATTTAAATAGGTCGCCATCAGGTATGCTTCTTTTTCCTTACCACAGGCCAAGACTTCCATCTGACTTGGCCCTGCTGTTCACCCCACGAGGCCCTCATCTCCACCCCAACACACAAGCCAGGCAATATTCACAGCTCATCCACCAACCGTAGGGATTCCACACATCAGAGAAATCACCACTATTGAAATGACTCATCTCTTCATTTCCTCTGAATAAAAACATGTTGTTATGTTCAACAGAACCATACAAGAAATAATAGCTAAGGGTGACACTTCAGTAACTTAAACCAACACCTAGAAACGGTGGCCTGGGAGAAAAGGAAGACACTGGCACCTTCAAGGGTGTTCTACGAGCCCCGTCTTTCCCCTCCCCGACCCACCATCCCCGGGTGAGTCCTAGCCACACTCAACCACACAGGCCCTGAGCCTAGAGGTACACTTGGGCAGAAGAGGGTTATGTGTGAAGACGAGGCTGCTGCTGAGACTGAAAAGCAGTCTAGCTATTCCACTATCATCCCTTTCCCTTCTGGTTCCCATGGTAACAAACAGACCTCAGATCCCCAAAACAGTAAAGATAGCACCATGCCCAGTTTCCCTGCAATCTGTTTCCATAGGAACTGGAAGAGAAGGGGATGGAGGCTGGGTAGCTGGAGTGCCTGTAAATCTGTGTTCCCATCAGGTGAGCTGCACACAGTGGCTGGCACGCTGGTCCAGTGGCCTCCAGGCCTCCAGGGCTCTTCAGGAGTGACACGTCCACTCAGGGATGGAGGCCCAGAGAAAGGGAGCTCACAGCAGGCTAGACATGGGTCCCTCCCAACACACACTCAGAAGGTGATTCACCCTTTCTCTCAAAGGGCCCTCACCAGCCAGGGGTGATCCATTTCAGACCAACAGTTCCACATCTGGCTGGGTCACCCCAGACCTAGTGAATCAATCTCTCAGGGGGCTGGGACTAGGATTCTGTAGTTTTTAACCAGCTCCAAAGGTGATTCTGATGCTCAGCCGTCTGAGAAACCAATGACCTGGACCTGGGCTTCCTGAAGTTTAAGTCAATCATGCAACCCGAGAGGACCCTGGTGAAATGCAGATGCTGGGTCTGCAGGTCTGCATTTCGAACCAGCTCCCAGAGGATGCTGATGCTGCTGGTCCTTGGACCACATCTGAGTAGCCAGGATCTAGACTCCAGTGAGTCTGGCTCTAGAACCTTCTCACAGACCCAAGACAGAGACTCAAGCCATTCTCATCTTCAGACATCAGTCCACACCGGGCTGGGCCTCAAAGGCCAACAGCTCTGGGGTCAGGGCCTACAGAGGAGTTGAGCCATGCTTCATATTACCCTCCCTCTGCCTGTTTTCTCAGCCTCCAGAGACAATCCTGTGTGGATAAGAAGGTAACAGAATAGTCAAAATTTATGTACAATCATCAGGGAAAACATGATTGCCTCCTCCAAATCTGATTCCTCGAAGAAAGGTAAAAGCAAATTCTGCAGAGTTGAGGATTAAACTAGGGGTGGAAATGTGTAAAGAGTTACAATATTTATAAATATAGATGTATTATCAAAGAAGAATGGAAGTGTTCACATATTTTAAAAGAAATGAAAGTTTTGAAAAACTCTACAATTATTATAAAGTAGCTCAGCTAGCCTTAAAATTCCTATTCTAAAAAAAAAAAAGGACAGAGTAAATAAGTCAGACTTCACTTTTCAGCTAAAAGTATGCAGAGTAATCAAAAGTAACATTTATTTCAATATTGAACCCACAAAATAGTTTTAAACCACATAAAATGCCAGTGTGTTACTCAAAAGCAAGTTACTGATTTTCTGTAATATTTTAAGAAATCTCCGTTTTGCTTATATATAAAAAGGGAGCTTTCAGTTTGTTTCATTTAATACATTTTATACCTTTTCTTCAAAAAGCATAACATAGGGACTTCCCTGGAGGTCTAGCGGTTAAGACTCTGCACTCCCAGTGGAGGGGGCACAAGTTTGATCCCTGGTCGGGGAACTAAGATTCTGCATGCCTCACAGCGTGGCCAAGAAAGAAAAGCATAACATATATCAATCTTTGAAAATTAAAATATGAACAAAGAATCCAACTATAAATCACTGAATTATGCTGTAGCTTACTTGAAAAATAATCTTCCAATTCTAAACATGTAAAAGGGAAAAAATCAGTTCTTTGATTAGTCAGCACACAAGCAACAAAGAGAGCTCAGTGTCTGCACAGCCCTGTAACTGTAGGCAGCCAAAGAAAACTTCACACACACAGTCTGTGACACACATTTTCATTCCCATGAGGCAAAAATATACATATATTTATTTATACAGGCATGTATAATGTCACACATAAACTTTAAAATAAACATGAGTTAGTTTCGAGACTCAGTTGTTTTTAGTAAAGTACCCAAAGCACATGAAGCCAGTGTGATAAGTGCTGTGATGAGAAAATGAAGTCAGAAATAGGGATTTCTGCATTTGCTTAGAAGACAATAAACACCCCCCCCACAAAACCACGGGTGACACAGCCGCGGTAGAGGACACCACCGGGGTGTGGGCTATCAAGTGCGCCATTAAAAAGGATAAGAACAGCTGGGAATAAACGCAGAGACATGCTCACACCCTGCATCCTGAACCCTGGGAGTCCAAGACACTAGCCAGAGAATCCGCGGTAGCGTTCACCGGGTCCGTGAGTTTACTCCCTATTGACATGAAGAAGCAGTACTTCCTGTGAATTGGCCGGACTGCAGCTGGTCTGCAGGGCCCGCAGTCTCTGTCCCTACACCCAACACCGTCCTCACAGTGCAGACCACACAGCACAAGCTCGACACATCACAGGGAGACTCACTTCATTCAGACGAGCAGTGGCCAGGCCGTGGCCTCTGAGGCCTAGATGATACACTGCCTCTTGGCGGGGAATGTCTCATTCAACTTCCTCATCACAGCTTCAGGGACAGGGAGGGTGGGGAAAGCTGATGGATCTGTCTCAGATCCGGTTTCTGTCGCCCCAGGAGCCCCTGGGCTCTCAGAAGCCCGAGTGTCCCGGCGCTTCCCCGGGACCCCAGCCCTGCGCGGCCTCTACTGACGAACATCTGATGGTCTGCCATGTCCTGTGCTCTTCATTTATCACATCTCCTTCACAGATTCTAACAGTCTCAAGGGCAAGGCTTTTTAATTTGCATTTTCCCTCCAAATTTAGCCTAGTATTCAGCAAAAGATACTGCTGACAAATTCTCCCTTCTTCTCAAAGGGTAGGTAAAAATATGGCTCAACAGAAAAAATCACCACCACATTTTATGTTGACCCCCATGCACCTGCGGCAGAGGATGATGGCAGGTCTACCCTGTGAAGGCCCTGAGGCTACTGCTCGTGGAAACACCCCCAGAGTTCAACAACACATACGCAGAGAGGGAACTGCACTGTGAACTAAACTGATTTCGTACACTGGAACAAAACTGTGGGATCTGGGAATAGGAAATGCTTTAAGATATCATCCAGTTCAACTCATCATCCCATGTAAGTAGAAATTACAGCTCAGATATCACAAGTCATGCAGAGTTGAGTCTAGAACAGAGTATAAAATTGGGCTAAATTCAATGTCCTTTAAACATAACACAGGCATATCTCGTTTTATTGCATGTTGTTTATTGTGCTTTCGCAGATACTGTACTTTTTACAAATGGAAGTTTTGTGGCAACCCTGCATCAAGCAAGTCTATTGGCACCATTTTTTCTGACAGCATCTGCTCACTTCGTGTCTATGTCACATTTTGGTAATGCTTGCAATATTTCACTCTTTTTCATTATTATTATATTTGTTGCAGTGATCTGTGATCTTTGATATTACTATTACAATTGTTTTGGAGCGCCACGAACCACTCCCATGTAAGATGACAAACTTAACTGGTAAATGCTGTGTGTGTTCTGACTGCTCCACTGTTCCCCCATCCCTCTCTTTGGGTCTAATTCCTGAGACACAACAGAATTAGAATTAGGTCAATGAGTAACCCTATAATGGCCACTAAGCATTCAAGTAAAAGGAAGAGTCACACATCTCTCATTTTAAATCAAAAGCTAGACATGATTAAGCTAAGTGAGGGAGGCATGGCGAAAGCCAAGAGAGCCCAGAAGCTAGCCTCCTACACCAAACAATTAGCCAAGCTATGAATGCAAAAGTAAAACTCCTAAAGGAAATTAGAAGTGCTACTCCAGGGAACACAGGAATGATAAGAAAGCAAAACAGCCTTACTACTGATATGGAGAAAGTTTTAGGGGTCCGGATCAAAGACCAAACCAGCCACAACATTCCCTTCAGCCAAAGCCTAATCCAGAACAAGGCCCTAACTTTCTTCAATTCTATGAAGGCTGAAAGGTAAGGAAGTTGCAGAAGATAAATTTGAAGGCAGCAGAGGTTGGTTCATGAGGTTTAAGGAAAGAAGCCATCTCCATGACATAAAAGTGCAAGGAGAAGCAGCAAGTGCTGATACAGAAGATGCCACAAGCTATCCAGAAGATCTAGCTAAAATCATTAATGAAGATGCTACACTAAACAACAGATTTTCAATGTAGATGAAAAAGGCTTCTATTGGAAGGACTTCCATAGCTAGAGAGGAAAAGTCACTGCCTGTCTTCAAAGCTTCGAAAGACAGGCTGACTCTTGCTAGGGGCTAATGCAGCTGGTGACTTTATGTTAAAGCCAATGCTCATTTACCATTCTGAAAATTCTAGGGTGCTTAAGAATTATGCTAAATCTACCCTAGATTTGCTCTAGAAATGGAACAACAAAGCCTGGATGACAGCAAATCTGTTTTATAACATGGTTTACCTAATATTTTAAGCCAGTTGTTGAAAAAACGGTTCCTTTCAAAATATTACTGCCCACTGACAATGCACCTGGTCACCTAAGAGCTCTGATGGAGACAGACAAGGAGATTAATGTTTTCATGCCTGCTAACACAACATGCATTCTGCAGCCCATGGATCAAGGAGTCATTTTGACTTTCAAGACTTGTTATTTAAGAAATTCAGGGAGGGTGGGAGGGAGACACAAGAGGGAGGAGATATGGCGATGTATGTATATGTATAGCTGATTCACCTTGTTATAAAGCAGAAACTAACACGCCATTGTAAAGCAATTATACTACAATAAAGATGTTAAAAATTCTTTTAATCAAAATCAAATCAAATATAAATGATTTTTTTAAAAAAGAAATTCAATTCATAAGGCTATAGCTGCCATTGACAGTGATTCCTCTGATGGATCTGGGCATAGTCAATTGAAACCCTCTGGAAAGGATTCACCATTGTAGATGTCATTAAGAACACTCATGATTCATGGGAAGAGGTCAACATATCAATGTTAACAGGAGTTTGGAAGAAGTTGATTCCAACCCCCACAGATGACTTTGAGGGGTTCAAACCTACAGCGGAGGAAGTAACTGCAGTTGTGGCAGAAACAGCAAAAGAACTAGAATTAGAAGTGGAGCCTGACAATGTGACTGAATTGATTCAATCTCATGATAAAACTTGAACAGATGAGGAGTTCTTATGGATAATCAAAGAAAGTGACTTTTTGAAATATAATCTACTCCTGGTGAATATGCTGTGAAGACTGTCAAAATGACAATAAAGGATTTAGAAAACTCCATCAGCTTAGTTGATATAGCAGCAGCAGGGTTTCAGAGGACTGAATCCAATTTTGAAAGAAATTCTACTGTGGGTTAAATGCTATCAAACAGCACTGCATACTACAAGGAAATCGTTCCTGAAAGGAAAAGTCAATCAATACAGCAAACTTCATTGCTGTCTTATTTTAAGAAATAGCCGCAGCCACCCCAACCTTGAACACCACTGCCCTGATCAGTCAGCAGCCAGCAACACTGAGGGAAGACCCTCCACCAGCAAAAAGATTATGACTCACTGAAGGCTCAGATAATAATTAGCATTTTTTAGCAATAAAGTATTTTTAAATTAAGTTATATACCTTGTTTCTTTAGACATAATGCTACTACACACTTAATAGACTACAGTCTAGTGTAAACATAACTTTTATATGCACTGCGAAACCAAAATATTCATGCAACTTGCTTTATTGTGATATTCACTTAATTGTGGTCTCCTAGAACCAAACTTCCAATATCTCCAAGGTATGCCTATATAGAAATTCCTGATGTCTTAAGGAATCCTATAAAGAATCTCCCCTCATAAATAAAAACATATGCTTGCAGCAACATGGATGCAACTAGAGATTATCATACTAAGTGAAGTCAGAAAGAGAAAGATAAACACCACATGATATCACTTATACGTGAAATCTAAAATATGACACAAATGAACTTATCTATGAAACAGAAACAGATTCATGGACATAGAGAACAGACTTGTGGTTGCCAAGGGGGAGGGGGGTGGAGGAGGGATGGAGTGGGAGGCTGGAAATAGCAGATGCAAACTAGTATATATAGAACGGATAAATAACAAGGTCCTACTGTATAGCATGGAGAACTATATTCAATATCCTATGATAAACCATAATGGAAAAGAATATTTAAAAAAGAATGTATATATATATATATATATGTATAACTGAATCACTTCGCTGTGCACCAGAAATTAACACAACATTGTATATCAACTATACTTCAATTTAAAAATTTTTTTAAATTAAAAATTAAGGGACTTCCCTGATGGCGCAGTAGTTAAGAATCCGCCTGCCAATGCAGGGGACACGTGTTTGAGCCCTGGTCTGGGAAGATCTCACATGCCGTGGAGCAACTAAGCCCATGCACCACAACTACTGAGCCTGTGCTCTAGGGCCCACAAGCCACAACTACTGAGCCCGTGTGCCACAGCTACTGAAGCCCACAAGCCTAGAGCCTGTGCCCCACAACAAGACAAGCCACCACAATCAGAAGCCCATGCACCACAAAGAAGAGTAGCCCCTGCTGACTGCAACTAGAGAAAGCCCGTGCACAGCAATGAAGACCCAACACAGCCATAAATAAATAAATAAATAAATTTTAAAAATATCCGTACTTTATAAAAAAAATTTTTAAATAAAAACATATGCATTAGTAAAAAGATGTCTGTTCCCTGATTGAGCAGTTCCTTGAATCTAGGTTCTGACAAACTAGGTCTGCCTACTGGAAGGCACAGTGCTTCCACAGGGGATTAGGACAGTCTGCAGTGAAGCAGAGGAGATGACATCAAGTTGTGGCTTGGGGTCCAGCAGCAGCAGGGATGGAATGCTGTGCTGCTGGGGACAGCCCCGATCTTAGTGCACGCTACACCATCCCGTGTCTTAGCTGCATTTCACAGACCTGGCTCCTCAATGTCAATTTCTCTGTAGACTGTTCCCAAGAAGCATCAGGGAAAGATGAACACAGGCAGCAATTCAGGACCCATCCAAACCCCAGAGGAAAGCCTCCCCAACAGCCATCTCTACTTCCGCCATTGGAACCTGGTTTCTCAAGGAGAGCAAAACCTTCCTGGTGCCACTAGCTTAGTCTGAACACCTTGGTAGCATATTCTGATGAGAAAAGGTAGAAGGACCAAAAACCATGAAGGAGACATTGCCCACATCTAAAAATGAGGCAAGTCCTGATGTCACAGAAAGCAGACAGCTCCATTGACCATTTCAAACTTTCTCTTGGCCACTCTGGCAGAACAGAAAATGGACAGAGCATCTCCTTTTGCATTTTTATTATGAATAATATATAAAAGAGGCCCTATAAGGCTGATGCAAACACTAAACTACATAGGGTCTACGTAAAGTGCCTGACACAGGAATCGCTCGGCAGTATTATTATCACACTGAGCATCAGCACAGCAGGAATCATGCAGCACAGTCTACATGTCAACTCAAGTGAATAAGGCAAAGTGAAAACTTGTTTTCAAATGTGTTCACGTGGGCTCACTGACGACGGCATTCAGCCCCAACTCAGACCCCTGTAATACCTAACATGGCTGCACGTGTCCCCTTGCATCCTCCACTCTGCCCACACACATGAGGAAACACCACAGCAGTGTCCGGTACCCAGGACTGTAAGTTCCTACAGCAGCAGTCCCCAACCTTTTTGGCACCACGGACCGGTCTCATGGAAGACAATTTTTCCACAGACCTGGGCGGGGGGATGGTTTTGCAATGATTCAAGTGCATTATGTTTATTGTGCACTTTATCTCTATTATTATTACATTGTAATACATAATGAAATAATCACACAACTCACCATAATGCTGAATCAGTGGGAGCCCTGAGCTTGTTTTCACTTGCCACTCACTGATAGGGTCTTGATATGAATCTGCGAGCAACTGATTTATTATGGTCTCTGTGCAGTCAAACCTCTCTGCTAATGATAATCTGTATTTGCAGCCGCTCCCCAGAACTAGCATCACCACCTCAGCTCCACCTCAGATCATCAGGCATTAGATTCTCGCAAGGGGCGCGCAAACTAGATCCCTTTCGTGCACAGTTCCCAGCAGAGTTTGCGCTCCTATGAGAATCTAATGCTGCCACTGATCTGAAAAGAGGCAGAGCTCAGGCAGTAACACGAAGAGACAGGGAGTGGCTGTAAATATAGATGAAACTTCACTCACCTGCCTCTCACCTTCTGCTGTGCAGCCGGGTTCCTAACAGGCCACAGACCTGTACTGGTCTATGGCCCAGGGGTTGGGGACCCTTGTCCCACAGGACAATGTTTTCCAGCTTTGGGTTACGACCCATTAGTGAGCTCTGAAATTAATGAAGTAGATCATAACCAATACTTTCTAACAGTGGGAAAGAGTACATCTTAGTAAGTAAGGGTGAGGACTGCTTCAAGAAACTTCCATCCAGGGGACTTCCCTGGTGATCCAGTGGCTAAGATTCCACGCTCCCAATGCAGGGGGCCCGGGTTCAATCCCTGGTCAGGGAACTAGATCCCGCATGCCACAACTAAAAGATCCTGTATGCGGAAATGAAGATTCTGCACGTAGCAACAAAGATCCTGCGTGCTGCAACTAAGACCCAATGCAGAGGAAGGAAGGGAGGGAGGGAGGGAGGGAGGAAGGGAATGAAAGGAAGAAGGAAGGGAGTAAGGGAGGAAGGAAGGAAGGGACAAAGGAAGGGAGGAAGGAAGGAAGGAACTTCCGTCCAGTGGTGTGTATGTGGGGACTGGTATGTGCGCACTGGGTCACAACATAACATTTATTTCTTACTGTGAATTTTGGTCAGGATATAGAACTCATTTCTCACTGATAAATACTATGCTATCAACACAGATCCTTGAGTGAACAGTCACTTACAACTAGGAATTTGATGACTGTGTTGGCTGAGTATTAAAAATGTCCATTCACTAACTACTCCAGACTAATGGGGACACAGCATAGTGACAAGAGCTCAGAAATGCCCCAGAACCTCCAGAGCTCCAAGGCTGAGCCTGCCCCTAAGCAGCAGAGCTGGGCTGAAAGGGACAATCTTCACAATTACCCCTGATGTGAAAATGAGGTAGTCTGGCTGCACAAGCCTACTCAGTGTTTATTACAAGTCTGACATCAGTGGAAAAGACACTCAAGGAAAGGCTATTTTATCCACAGAACACGAAGTTCATTTCCAGTACTTATTAAGAGATAACCAGAGCACTTATCAAAGGTCTGGGGCATAGAAGTGGCTCTCTGAAATGCAAATCTCATCAGGCTGCTTCCCTGCTCAATGTTCCTCAGTTGCTCCCCGCCGTCTTGAAGATGTATTTCACCCTTGGGAGCATCCACGGCCTTTTGTAGTCCGGCCGCTGCCTCCCTTCCGGTTCTCATCTCCCTCCACTCCCACTGCGACCCCCACGCTCCAGCCAATCCTAAGCATCTCCACGAGGCACCCCTGCCAGCAATACCCTCACCTGAACCTGGCCCCCACACCATGGCCAGCCTGGGCCTCGGCCCTGCAGGGCTCCCATCACACACAGCCCTCTCTTACAGCACTGCTACCCCAGTTCACTTTCCACTTTTCTGTCTCCACCAGGCAGGGTAGCTCCTTGAGGGCGAGAAATACACATCATTCCTATGCCCGCAGCACCAAACACAGGGCTCCAGTGGTAACAGGTGCTCTGTAATGCTGAGCTGAATTAAAACCCTGAGTTATAAAGCAGAAACTAACACACCACTGTAAAGCAATTATACTCCAGTAAAGATGTTAAAAACAAACAAACAAAAACAAATGGAAACCCTGAGAAGGAGGGTGAGGGGCTGCCATTCCTCAGTCCACATGTGCCTGGCCTGTGTGAGCCTGGCCTCAGCATCCAGTTCATGTCCACTGGCCTAAGGCCAGGCTGGCCTCCATTCTTCATCTTGATGTCCAGCTCACTGTTGGACACACGTGCACTGACTGAGCTTTCTCTCACAAAAAGAACTGTGGCCTCCTTCTCCACTGACCCTCTGCCCAACCTTGAGAGAAAGTCATAACACACACCAACGGGGTGACCAGAAAAGAGAACAGACAGCTCCTAAGGCCAACACACAGCTCAGAGATAAGAACTTGAGCTGGTAAGGACTGTTACAGGGAACAGGTGAACACACCTTCTTGACATATAAAGACTGTATATTATGTACAAATTATACATGTTATATATTGTACATTATGCATTATATACATAGGGCATTATGTGAGTATGTGGAGACAAAGATAAAACATACCCATCAATAATGATGAATTGGGCTTCCCTGGTGGCACAGTGGTTAAGAATCTGCCTGCCAATGTAGGGGACACAGGTTCGAGCCCTGGTCCGGGAAGATCCCACATGCAGCAGAACAACTAAGCCCATGTGCCACAACTACTGACCCTGCGTTCTAGAGTCTGTGAACCACAACTACTGAGCCCACGTGCCACAACTAATGAAGCCCGCGCACCTAGAGCCCGTGCTCCACAACAAGAGAAGCCACCGCAATGAGAGGCCTGCGCACTGCAAGGAAGAGTACCCCTGCTCACCACAACTAGAAAAAAGAAAGCTCGCATGCAGCAACAAAGACTCAATGCAGCCAAAAATAACTAAATAAATAAATTTAAAAAAAAACAACAGGGCTTCCCTGGTGGCGCCGTGCTTGAGAGTCCGCCTGCCGATGCAGGGGACACGGGTTCGTGCCCCGGTCTGGTAGGATCCCACATGGCGTGGAGCAGCTAGGCCCGTGAGCCATGGCCGCTGAGCCTGCGCATCTGGAGCCTGTGCTCCGCAACGGGAGAGGCCACAGCAGTGAGAGGCCCGCGTACCACAAAAAAACCAAAAACAATAATAATAATGATGAATTAATACATGGCTTTGGGAGAAAGAGTCACACATACCAGGTTCATCTCAACAAGGTGACAAATTCATTCCCAAAATCCAACAGATAACTAACTCTTATGAAGTTATAATAAACATTAGAAACAGCAGCTATTACAAATGACAAAGTCATTATTGAAAAACACCCCAAACCTGTATCTGGCAAGCTTCTGGGGACAACACAACATGACCCCACCCAGCCATTGTGCTCCCAATGGCACTCTCACCCGTGCCAAGCCTGCTCTGCCCACATTCTGGGGAAGCAGAAACTCACCACCTGCTCAGCCATGCCACTCACTCACCTGGGTGGGCCATGGGCAGGAAGGCAAATCCAACCTGTTTTTGAAGGAATGCGTGGGATTAAAGGACAGGAGAGCCTGGCTCCTGGTCCTTGTCTCTGAAATGGGAGAACTTTTAAGCAAAAGAGTAAATCTCATCTTCTCGCCCATGATGGGCCAAGCCCACCCTTCTGGCCTGGTCCCAACCCACAGGGGGAACCCTGCCTGCTTCTTCCTAAGGACAGGGAATATTACTACCCAAGGAGACAAGAAGGAACAGGAGCTGCCCCCGTAGCTGGGACTGACAAACCCCCAACACAGGTGAAAACTCAGTGTGTCTAATCCAGTGTGTGACTTGTCAGAGCCTGGACACCATGCTCCCTGCTGCAGCACACTTATCCATGGAGATTCAGAGCACTTAGGAACCCTTGTTAACCCCTCCCAGCTTTCACAAAGGAAAGGGAGACAGGGTTGTTCAGGATGGCACTCGGCTACAAACCATTCTGCACACCACCAGCAGCATGATCAGCAGGGCTAGGGCATCTCAGAGCCTCCTGCCCCGTGCCCCACCTAGCTTCCTGCCACATCTGCCTCCAGTGGAGGGGGAGGGAAGTGTGGAGTGAGGCGGACACGAGCTCCGTGGGGTTCAGCAGAAGCTCCGCTCCTTCCCAGTCCCTGCCTCTGTGGTGACCCCTTCCAGTCACCTACCTCCAGATGCTCCCCATACAGACTCCCTGAATCACAGAACTTCAAGCTGTCAAATACCTCATCTTACAGAAGATCCTTGAGTCATTTTTAAGTTCTGACGGGCATTTCAAATAATAACAAAATAATAACTGATATCTGTATGTATTTCTTTACACTGTAGTATTGTTTCACATCTATTACATGGCTGGTCTTTCCCCACAGTCAAGTAATTTTACCCACCTCTCCTTTATAGACAGGTAAGACCAGAGTCAGAAAGCTGAAGGCTGCGAGGTTAGACTGTCACAAGATTCGACTTACAGGATTCTTCCCACTGGAAAGCCAGCCCCTGGACCGCACCAGCGTGGCTTCTCCAGAGAAGCAGGACCAGGCTGCAGCACCCCCGTAACCTCCCCACCACAAAAGAGAAGAATAAGAGCCCTTCCCCTGCCTGGGGGACTCAGGCCCTCAGCCTCTGCACTCCACACCCCCGGCGACCATGTCTATGCAGAAGCTGTGCAGCTGGACCAAACACCCACAGTAACAAACAATAAAGAGAAATAAACCAAGAAAGCCATACAGTTTGTCCTCTACTTCTCCAACTAAAGTAGTTCAGAAAGCATGAACAGCACAAAAAAAAACCACGGAAGAAAGTCCTAGCACTTTGCTGGACAAACAAATTCAGGTGAAAGAGGGGGCAAGCAAGAGGGAGAAGGCACTTGGTCAGGTTAGGAGTGCAGACAACGGGTCACTGAGGCCTAGGCTCCTGCCACCCTCCCCGTGACCTTGACAACGAAGCCAACTTCTCTGTTTTCAAATGTCCCCCCAGGTAAAGGGCCAGGTGGAACTAGAAAGCCTGTCAGAGGTCCTTTCCATCCCAAAATGCATGAAAGAAGAAATCCATGGACAGCACAAATCAAACCATTTATCAATAATCTCTATAAAGTTCAAACAGGCCTTCTAAAACTTAAGGTGTTCCTAAACGACCTGGTCCCAAAACCTGTACGAGAAAGTGCCTAGAGAAACAGCATAAATGAAATGGATCAGGCACGTGCCATGGAAGCATCCTGAAGACTGCCTGGCACACAGCAGGCTCTCATCCACCCGGAAAACGGGCCACAGACAACGGAGGATAAAACCGGAGACGCCATGTGTATGTATGTATGTATACATATATGTGTGTGTGTGTGTATACACATACACACGCATAATGTTTGCAAGGTATTTTCAAATTAAATATTATTTCTGAGGCTAAGTTCTGTTGTAGCCTGGTCTATTAGTAACTGCAGCTCCTTAAAGAGAAAGTAGCCACAACTGAGAGCAGTCCAGGCACGAGGCAGCCACCACTGCATGTGGCCTGAGCCACCACAGGCCCTCCCCTATCCCCTGCAGCACCTGACACCCAGGGCCTCACCTCTCCAGGTCCCATCCTGATGTGTCTCTTTGTCTTCTCTTTCCTCTGTTGCTTCTTCCTCCTCGGCTCATCCCCAAAGTGCCATCATCAGGCCTCTCATCTTCTCCCTCTAGAGACACATGTTCACAACCACCATGCGCTAGGAGCCCCATATCTGGGACTGTGGCTCAGGAAACTTTCCCTGATCTACAAATCCACTTCCTGGGTAGTCTTAGGAAGTGGACTCAGTCTTGCATATCCTTCAAATATACCCAATTTTAAGACATCAAAAACATATTCTTCCTTCCAGACCTCCTCCTCCTTCTTTTTATGCCCCTGACTCAGAACAGAAAGTGTGGTCGTCCCAGACCCTGGGTGTTCCTCACCTGCACAGGCAGCCACCCATGTGTCCATCGACTCCTTCAGCCCACGCTGTTGAACTGCCAGGGCTGCGCTTCTAGAACATCCCTCTGTTCAGGGCTTTCCTGGATGGAAACTGACGGAGGTTCCCCAATGCCTGTGGTGGAATGTGTAATTCCTGAGTGTGCCCTTCCCAGACGAGTGGCCTGCCCTCTGCCCAGATCCCTACAATCAGCCACACCAGGCTTGCTGCCTGCCCCTAAACTCACCAGGCTCCTTCCTGTTCCAAAGAATGACCCACGCAGGTCTGGGCCTGAGACCCCTTTCTCTCCTTCCCTGCTTACTGGTCCCTGTGTACCCTGGAAAGTCCTTCCTAATCTTGCTGTGCCCCTGCCCTGCCCCCCCTCTCTCACACACTGCTCTCCCCAACCACGCAGTGGGTCTCAGCCCCTGGGGAGCTATTTGAAACACAGATTCCAAGCTTCATCTCCACAGGCTGTGACTCGGCACGGCTGCACTGGGCTACGATGCTTTCTATCACGTACCCCAAGGGCTTCCACAGGGACAGCACGGGACCCTCTACATGGCTCTAACAGTCAGAACCAGGACCAGAGTGAAAACTGTGACTGCCACTTGTTGACAGAGACAAATCTTAATAATTTAGAACCAGGCAAACAGGACTGGCTGCCCCGTGAGGAGCAGGCCACCACCCTGCAGACATGGGACGTGGCCCAACAGTGCTGACGAGGGATTCATCCTACAGAGAGGCCTACAGCGTGTGGTTGGAAATGCCCTCAACCTCTGAACAATTTTACAAAAGCCCTAACTGTGTAAGGTTTAACCCTCATAGGATCTCACTTGGGGACCTCAGGGACACACCCTAAAAGGACAGATGGCTCTCTCGGGTACCAACCTAAAGACCAGCCATGACCAGATTCCACAGCAGCCATTTACAGACAGGGTATTGGGAGGCAGGATCCATCAACTCTGCCTTAAAAATAGAGCTTTAATTTCAAGGATTCTTGCTACTAGAAGCAAGGAACTACAAAGTTTTCATTTTTTGTTTCGTTGTTGTTGTTTTTGAGAGGGATTAGACCAAAAATAGAATTCAGATGTTATGGATCAAATAACCCTCATATTTATTCAGAAGGATTTTTTCTCATGTTTAAGTTTTCAATATCAAATAAATACATTTTGGACCCTGATCTCTAAGAGTTTATATTGTAATATGATCAATCCAAGCATGAAAAAATCTTGATCTTCAAAAATCCAATATTTACTTTTGGCTGAACATCCAAGAAGCCTGATTTTTCCACAGAAGGCCCTGTGAATCATTCCATTCAGTGTCTTTATGGAGACAGAAAGAAACCACACTCTAGATCATTCTCTCCTTCTGCTGAAAAGTAACCAGGGTTGCTTATAGAAAACTCATTGCAGGGCATCTGCCACCACTGGTAGGGGACCCTGAAGCCCAAGGAGATGGGAGGAACCCCCAAGCGAACCAGTAGGATGTCGGGGGACAGAGGTGGGAAGAAAAGTGGAGGCCAGACGGGATCAGGGTCCCTGAGACCGGGGAGATCAGGAGTGGTAGGTGGGAGGGGCCCTCCAGGAGGAGTGGGAGAGGAGTGGAGGGTAACTGCCCCAGCCACTCAGGCCCTGGGAGACTGCTGAGCTCCCAGGTTGGTCCCCTGCCATCCAAAGCCCCCTCCAGGCCATGTATGTCCTTGGGGGCACAGGAGGAAGGCCAGGAAGGTCAGGAGTGGCAGGCGGAAGGAGCCATCCGGGAGGAGATGAGGAGGAGGGGGGGAGGAGGAGGAGAGGAATGGAGGCCATTTGCCCCACCCACTCAAGCCCAGGAAGCCTGCTGGGCTTCCAGGTGAGGTCCCCGGCCCTCTGAGACCAGGGGTGGGGGGCACGCCTGGGCCCCTTCTGTTCCTTGAGCCTAAGCCCTACCTCCCACAGCCCCCAGGGCCTTTTCCAGCCCTGTGGGTACTGAGCATTGGTCCCGCCTACCACCCAAACCTCACCCTTGCTTACACCCCACCTCCACGGCCAAGGCCTTTCCCCCACCCACTTTTTTTTTTCTTTTCCCTTCTCCTCTTTTTACTATTTTGGTACTGTTGTACCTTCTGGTTATTGATTCATCTGTATTTTTATTTTTATATTCCTCCTAACATAATTGTTAGTTTCCTAGTCTAATTTTATTTTTTGCTTTATTATTGTTCTCTCTCTCTCTTTTTTTTTTTTGGCCACCCTACTTGGCTTGCAGGATCTTGGTTCATGAGCCAGGGTTCGGGCCAAAGTTCCTGTGGTAGGAGCTCCATGTCGGAACCACTGGACTAACAGAGAACGCCAGGGAATATTCATCGGAGTGAGGTCTCACGGAGGTCCTCATCTCAGCACCAAGACCCAGCTCTACCCAACAGCCTAAAAACTCCAGTGTTGGAAGCCTCAGGCCAAACACCCCGTAAGACAGGAACACAATCCCACTCATAAAAAAAAAAATGAGATGGCAAAGAAATATGTCACAGATGAAGGAGCAAGGTAAAAACCTACAAGACCAAATAAATGAAGAGGAAACAGGCAATCTACCTGAAAAAGAATTCAGAGTAATGATAGTAAAGATGATTCAGAAACTCGGAAATAGAATGGAGGCATGGATTGAGAAAATACAAGAAATGTTTAACAAGGATCTAGAAGAACTAAAGAACAAACAAACAGATGAAAACACAATAACTGAAATGAAAAATACACTAGAAGGAATCAATAACAGAAAAACTGAGGCAGAAGAACGAATATGTGAGCTGGAAGACAAAAATGGTGGAAATAATTGCTGAGGAGCAGAATAAAGAAAGAAGAATGAAAAGAATTGAAAACAATCTCAGAGACCTCTGGGACAACACTAAATGCACCAAGATATGAATTATAGGGGTCCCAGAAGAAGAGAAAAAGAAAGGGTCTGAGAAAATATTTGAAGAGATTATAGTCAAAAACTTCCTTAACATGGGAAAGGAAATAGTCACCCAAGTCCAGGAAGCACAGAGAGTCCCATACAGGACAAACCCTACAAAAAACAGAAGACACATATTAATCAAACTAACAAAAATTAAATTCAAAGAAAAATTATTAAAAGCAGCAAGGGAAAAACAAAAAATAACATACAAAGGAATCCCCATAAGGTTATCAGCTGATTTTTCAGCAGAAACTCTGCAGGCCAGAAGGGACTGGCACAGAGAAGTCAAAAGCTTTACAGATAACCAAAAGCTAAGAGAATTCAGAACCACCAAACCAGCTCTACAACAAATGCTAAGGAAGCTTCTCTAGGCGGGAAACACAAGAGAAGAAAAAGACCCATAAAAACAAACCCAAAACAATTAAGAAAATGGTAATAGGAACATACATATCAATAATAACTCAAACGTAAATGGATTAAATGCCCCAACCAAAAGATAAGCTGGCTGAATGGATACAAAAACAAGACCCGTATATATGCTGTCTACAAGAGATCCACTTCAGACCTAGGGACACATACAGACTGAAGGTGAAGGGATGGAAAAACATATTCTACACAAATGGAAATCAAAAGAAAGCTGCAGTAGCTACACTCGTATCAAATAAAATAGACTTTAAAATAAAGACTGTTACAAGAGATAAGGAGGGACACTACATAATGATCAAAGGATCAATACAAGAAGATATAACAATTATAAATGTTTATGTACCCAACATAGGAGGATCCCAATACATAAGGCAAATGCTAACAGCTATAAAAGAGGAAATCGACAGTAACACAATAATAGTAGGGGAATTTAACACACCACTTACACCAATGGAAAGATCAGCCAAACAGAAAATAAATAAGGAAACACAAGCTTTAAATGATACAATAGACCAGATAGATTTAACTGATATTTATAGAACATTCCACCCAAAAATGGCAGAATACACTTTCTTCTCATGTGCACACGGAACATTCTCCAGGATAGATCACATCTTGGGTCACAAATCAAGCCTCGGAAAATTTAAGAAAACTGAAATCATATCAAGCATCTTTTCTGACCACAGTGCTATGAGACTGAAAATCCATTACAGGAAAAAAACTGTAAAAAACACAAACACATGGAGGCTAAACAGTGTGCTACTAAGTAACCAAGAGATCACTAAAGAAATCAATGAAGAAATTTTAAAAATATGTAGAAACAAATGACAATGAAAACACAACAACCCAAAACCTATGGGATGCAGCAAAAGCAGTTCTAATAGGGAAGTTTATAGCAATTCAATCGCACCTCAAGAAACAAGAAAAGTCTCAAATAAACAATCTAACCCTACACTTAAAACAGCTAGAGAAAGAGGAACGAGGAAAACCCAAAGTCAGTAGAAGGAAAGAAATCATAAAAATCAGAGCAGAAATAAATGAAATAGAAATGAAGGAAACAATAGCAAAGATCAATAAAAATAAAAGCTGGTTCTTTGAGAAGATAAACAAAATTGGTAAACCCTTAGCCAGACTCATCAAGAAAGAAAAGAGGGAGGATGCAAATCAATAAAATTAGAAATGAAAAAGGAGAAATCACAACTGACACTGTAGAAATACAAAGGATTATAAGAGACTACTATAAACTATATGCCAATAAAATGGACAACCACAAAGAAATGGACAAATTCTTGGAAAGGTACAATTTTCTGAGGCTGAACCAGGAATAACTAGAAAATATAAACAGACCTATCACAAGTAACAAAATTGAAACCATAATTAAAAATCTTCCAACAAACAAAAGTCCAGGATCAGATGGATTCACAGGTGAATTCTATCAAACATTTAGAGAACAGCTAACACCTATCCTTCTCAAACTCTTCCAAAAAATTGCAGAGGGACACACACTCCCAAATTCATTCTATGAAGCCACAATCAGCCTGGTATCAAAACCAGAAAAAGATAACACTAAAAAAGAAAATTATAGACCAATATTACTGATGAACATAGATGCAAAAATCCTCAACAAAATACCAGCAAACAGAATCCAACAGTACATATTGATCATACACCATGATCAAGATGGATTATCCCAGGAATGGAAGGATTCTTCAATATACACAAATCAATCATGTGATACACCACATTAACAAATTAAGGAATAAAAACCATATGATCATCTCAATAGATGCAGAAAAAGCTTGTGACAAAATTCAACACCCACTTATGATAAAAAAACTCTCCAGAAAATGGGCATAGAGGGAACCTACTTCAACATAATAAAGGCCATATATGACAAACACACAGCAAGCATCAGACTCAATGGTGAAAAACTGAAAGCATTTCCACTAAGATCAGGAACAAGACAAGGATGTCCACTCTCACCACTATTATTCAACATAGTTTTGGAAGTCCTAGCCACTGCAATCAGAGAAGAAAAAGAAATAAAAGGAATGCAAATTGGAAAAGAAGAAGTAAAATTGTCACTGTTTACAGATGACATGATACTATACATAGAAAATCCTAAAGATGCCACCAGAAAACTACTAGAAATAATGAATGAATTTGGTAAGGTTGCAGGATACAAAATTAATGCACAGACATCTTTGGCATTCCTATACACCAACAATGGAAAATCAGAAAGAAAAATTAAGGAAACAATCACATTTACCACTGCAACAAAAAGAACAAAATACCTAGGAATAAACCTGCCTAATAAGGTGAAAGACTCGTACTCAGAAAACTATAAAACACTGATGAAAAAAATCAAAGATGACATCAACAGATGGAGAGATATACCATTCTTGGATTGGAAGAATCAATACTGTGAAAATGACTATACTACCCAAAGCAATCTACATATTCAATGCAAACCCTATCAAATTACCAATGGCATTTTTTACAGAACTAGAACAAAAAGTCTTAAAATTTGTACGGAAACACAAAAGACTCCAAATAGCCAAAGCAATCTTGAGAAAGAAAAATGGAGTTGGAGGAATCAGGCTCCCAGACTTCAAACTATACCACAAAGCTTTAGTAATCAAGACAGTATGGTACTGGCACAAAAACAGAAATATAGATCAATGGTACAGGACAGAATGCCCAGAGATAAACCCACACACATATGGTCACCTTATTTTTGATAAAGGAGGCAAGAACATACAATGGAGAAAAGAGAGCCTCTTCAATAAGTGGTGCTGGGAAAACTGGACAGCTACATGTAAAAGAATGAAATTAGAACACTCCCTAACACCATACACAAAAATAAACTCCAAATGGATTAAAGACCTAAATGTAAGGCCAGACACTATAAAACTCTTAGAGGAAAAGAAAGGCAGAACACTTTATGACATAAATCACAGCAATATCCTTTTTGACCCACCTCCTACCAAAATGGACATAAAAATAAAAATAAACAAATGGGACCTAATGAAACTTCAAAGCTTTTGCACAGCAAAGGAAAACATAAACAAGACGAAAAGATAACCCTCAGAATGGGAGAAAATATTTGCAAATGAAGCAACTGACAAAGGAATAATCTCCAAAATTTACAAGCAGCTCATGCAGCTCAGTATTAACAAAAACAAATAGCCCAATCCAAAAATGGGCAGAAGACCTAAATAGACATTTCTCCAAAGAAGATATACAGATTGCCAACAAATACATGAAAGCATGCTCAACATCACTAATCATTAGACAAATGCAAATCAAAACTACAATGAGGTATCACCTCACACCAGTCAGAATGGCCATCATCAAGATATCTATAAACAATAAATGCTGGAGAGGGTGTGGAGAAAAAGGAACCCTCTTGCACTGCCGGTGGGAATGTAAATTGATACAGTCATTATGGAGAACAGTATGGAGGTTCCCTAAAAAACTAAAAATAGAACTACCATACGACCCAGCAATTCCATTACTGGGCATATACCCTGAGAAAACCATAGTTCCAAAAAGAGTCATGTACCACAATGTTCATTGCAGCTCTATTTACCAGGGCATGGAAGCAACCTAAGTGTCCATTGACAGACAAATGGATAAAGAAGATGTGGCACATATATACAATGGAATATTACTCAGCCATAAAAAAACCAAAACTGAGTTATTTGTAGTGAAGTGGATGGACCTAGAGTCTGTCATACAGAGTGAAGTAGGTCAGAAAGAGAAAAACAAATACCTTATGCTAACACATATATATGGAATCTAAAAAAAAAAAAAAAGAAAAGAAAAAATGGTTCTGCAGAACCTAGGGGCAGGACAGGAATAAAGATGCAGATGTAGAGAATGTATTTGAGGACATAGGGAGGGGGAAGGGTAAGCTGGGACGAAGTGAGAGAGTGGAATGGACATACATACACTACCAAATGTAAAATAGATAGCTAGTGGAAAGCAGCTGCATAGTACAGGGAGATCAGCTCGTTGCTCTGTGACCACCTAGAGTGGTGGGATAGGGAGGATGGGAGGGAGACACACAAGGGAGGAGATATGGGGATATATGTATATGTATAGCTGATTCACTTTGTTATAAAACAGAAACTAACACACCATTGTAAAGCAATTATACTCCAATAATGATGTTTAAAAAAAGAGAAAACAGTGAAACAGAAAGTAACAAGTGTTGACAAGGACATGGAGAAATAGGAACACTTGTGCATTGCTGGTAGGAATGAATAATGGTACAGCTGTGGAAAACAGTCTGGTAATTCCTCAAAAAATTAAACAGGGGCTCCCCTGGTGCCACAGTGGTTAAGAATCCACCTGCCAATGCAGGGAACAAGGGTTCAAGCCTTGGTCCGGGAAAATCTCACATGCCACGGAGAAACTAAGCCCGTTCACCACAACTACTGAAGCCCGTGTGCCACAACTACTGAAGCCTGTATGCTTAGAGCCTGTGCTCTGCAATAAGAGAAGCCACCGCAATGAGTAGCCATCGCACCACAATGAAGAGTAGCCCCCACTCGTGGCAACTAGAGAAACCCTGCGCACAGCAACAGAAGACCCAACGCAACCCAAAAATAAATAAATAAATAAAATCTATTTTTTAAAAAAATTAAACAGAATTACCATATGCTCCAGCAATTTGACTTCTGGGTATATAACTAAAAGAACTGAAAGCAGAAACTTGAACAGATATATCTACACCAAGGTTCATAGCAGCATTATTCACAGTAACCAAAAGGTAGAAACAACTCAAGTGTCCTTCAAAGTATGAATGGATAAACAAAACATAGTATATACATACAACAGAGTGTTATTCAGCCTTAGAAAAAGAAGGAAATTCTGACATTTGGTACAACATGGATGAACCTTGAAGACATTATGCTAAGTAAAACAAGCCAAACACAAAAGGACAAATACTATCTGATTCCACACTGATGAGGTCCCTGGAGTAGTCAAATTCATAGAGACAAAGTAGAATGGTGGTTGTCAAGGGGTTAGTGGAGGGGGAAAGGAGGACTTAGTGTTTAATGGAAACTGTGCTTCAGTTTAGGAAGAAGAAAAAGTCCTGGAGATGGATGGTGGTGGTATTTGCACAACACTGAGAATGTACTTAATGTCATGGAGCTATACAATTAAAAATAGTTAAAATGGGGGACTCCCCTGGTGGTCCAGTGGTAAAGAATCCACCTTCCAACACGGGGGACATGGGTTAGATCCCTGGTCCGGGAACTAAGATCCCACATGCTGTGGGGCAACTAAGCCCATGAGCCACAACTAGAGAGCCCACGTGCTGCAAACTACAGAGCCCATGAGCTCTGGAGTCCATGTGCCACAGCTACAGAGCCCTCACACCACAACTAGAGAGAGAAAACCCACATGCCACAACTAGAGAGAAACCTGAGCAGACCGTGAACCATATTGGAATTTTAAAAAAAAGATCCCACATGCATCAACAAAGATCCCATGTGCCAAGTGCCGCCACTATGAACCAATGCAAAAAAATAAATAAATAATAAGGAAAATAAATAAAATAAATATTTTTAAAAATAGTTAAAATGTAAATTTTGTTATGTATATTTAATCACAATGTTAAAAAATTAACAATTTAAAAAACATTGATGGCTACCTCCAAGAAGTAAGATTACTTCCTATTTTAAAATCGTTTCTCGGGCTTCCCTGGTGGCGCAGTGGTTGAGAATCCACCTGCCGATGCAGGGGACACGGGTTTGTGCCCCGGTCCGGGAAGATCCCACATGCCACGGAGCGGCTGGGCCCGTGAGCTATGGCCACTGAGCCTGCGCGTCCGGAGCCTGTGCTCCACAACTGGAGAGGCCACAACAGTGAGAGGCCCGCGTACCACAAAAAAAAAAATAAAATAAAATAAAAAATAAAAAAAAATAAAATCGTTTCTCTATTTTCAAAATGTTTTCATAATCTTTTGTTATCATCTTAATAATAAAAGAAAAAACCTTCTTGTTTCATTGCTTTTTTAAAAACTTCAGCACTACACTTTGGCACTGTATCTTTTCTAGCCATATGTAGTTTTACTTTTTAAAAAAAATTTATTAAATTTATTTATTTATTGGCCACGATGGGTCTTCACTGCTGTGTGCGGGCTTTCTCTAGTTGGGGCGAGCAGGGGCTACTCTTCATTGCAGTGTGCGGGTTTCTCACTGTGGTGGTTTCTCTTGTTGCAGAGCGCAGGCTGTAGACGCACGGACTTCAGTAGCTGTGGCACGCAGGTTCAGTAGTTGTGGCTTGTGGGCTCTAGAGCTCAGGCTCAGTAGTTGTGGCTCATGGGCTTAGTTGCTCCGCGGTATGTGGGATCTTCCCAGACCAGGGCTCAATCCCATGTCCCCTGCACTGGCAGGCAGATTCTTAACCACTGCGCCACCAGGGAAACCCTTTACTTATGTTTTTATGCTAACTTTTTACCTTTATATACGAAAAGGGCACAAAATTAAGAAACAGATATATAAAAGGAAAACAGATTTAAAGAGATGGCATGCTCACCATATAATGCATTAATTTTTAAAAAGCCATTATTTTCATTAGTGAATGTTATTCTCAGCTGCAATGGAAAGTAGTCCCTGATATATGGGAAATAAAACTATCAAATGTTTCCCTCTTACCTACCGATATATGCAGGTATGTCATAAGTATTATAAATTAAGCATAAACAAAATTTTAAATTATTTTGTGAATTCTTAAAAAATGTGTCTTTTCCCTCGTCCAATCCCGAAACAGACTCATACCCACAAAAAATAGTAATACCCTAGACACACCTCTGTCCTCTTCAGAGGAAACAAAGTCAATGGAAAGCATGGTTTTGAAACACCATTATCTTCTCTGTCTACTCTCCACCCTGAGTCTCTCACAAATCTACCCAGCTAAAAACAAAAAAACCACACAAGCCAGAATTTGTATACAGGACCCGTACATACAAGAAACTAAGTTTGATCCTACAATGACCCTAAGTGTTAGCAATTAAGCCTTTTTTTTAATAGAGTAACAACCACCAATAATCTCTGAAAACTAGACTGTTCTTCACAGAAACACTAAGATAGAGAACATGGCACAGTTCAATTCTATTTTCACCAGAACCTTATCTTTACAGAGTAAACATATGTGTGAGAGTAACCTTTATACTCTCAGGAGCATTCACAAACAAATCCACTAACACTGTATTTAAGAAGGGCACAGCAATGTTCAGGGCTGAGAAGCCTGTCAGAGTCAACAGCAGCAGTTACTGTTTTTAGATCTCTCTGTTTCAGGAAGCTCAACCACTCTAACTTGTGAAACCAGACAAGAAAAGAAATCTGATATTACCCACTCATCCCGCAGCTCCACAGAAAGTCTGACTGGAGTTCCCCTTTAACAAATCAAAAGAAGAACACATATTAATGAGTCCAGTTTGAAAAAGGAAAAATCAAAAGAAAACAGAAAATGAGAATAAAGAGCTTTATCTACCTATAGTCTCCTTTTTGGGTCACACAAAAGGAAGGAAAAAATGAAGTGGGGGTGGGGGTGGGTGGTGAGAGGAGAGGAAACTTGAAGCTATAGAAGAACCATGAAGTTCTCAGTGGTCCACTACATGAAATTTCAAAAATATTCCAGGACCATCACTTGCTACTTAGATGCATCTACCTCTGTGACAAATATCCAATGAGACTAAGGTTCCTTTGACCATATAACTGCTCTCTTCTATGACTATATTTCCAGTCCTAAAGAAACACCATGGTACAGTAACAGAGCATAAGCTTTTAACTCAGTTTTGAATCCTCACTCTGCCTTTTGCTGGCTGAAAGGATCAAGTTACTTAATGTTTGTGAAACTACTTTCCTTATCCAGAATAAAAGAAACAAAACTATAATACTATTTCGTCTGAATATGAAAAAGACAATGAAAAAAATTTGTAAGGAATTTCAAACTCCATTTTCAGTGGAACTAGGAGACTTAAATCCATGTAATGAAAGGGCACACATCCCATGTGACAAGGAAACTGACCCAGAATGGTTAGCCTCCAGACATATTCTAGTAAAATTGGACTTACTAAGTTTGGACTTCCAAAATAAGAAACAACTCCTTGGGGCAGCTGGGCAAAAAGAAAGAAATCAAGTCACCTATCAGAGGTAAATGCATCAATCTGGCCTCATATTTCTTCACAGTAGTATACAATGCCATATATCAGTAGAATAAATCTTCAAAATTCTTAAAATATTGATATTTAAGAACATAAAGTGTGAGCCAAGGATTTCCTTCAAGTATAAAGACCACAGACTAATAGTTTTGAACATACTGGAACTCAGACACTATTGTCCCCTTGAACCCAAAAGACAACTGGGGAAGCAAAGACAAAAGACCAGCAACTGAACTCACTTCACTGTAGAGCTAAGATTAAAACAAATATAAACATTAAAGTGATAAGCCAAATGTAAATTTTATAATGTGTGATAATGTAAAAATGATACAACAAAAAAATTATGACAGTGTAGGAGAGTGGTGAAAGATGGTAGGAGACACAGTAATGTCACTGCCTAGGTGGCTGAGAATCAAAAGATATAATTTAGGGGCTTCCCTGGTGGCGCAGTGGTTGAGAGTCCGCCTGCCGATGCAGGGGATGCAGGTTCGTGACCCAGTCTGGGAAGATCCCACATGCCACGGAGCAGCTGATGGCCGCTGGGTGTGCGCATCTGGAGCCTGTGCTCCGCAGCCAGAGAGGCCACAGCGGTGAGAGGCCCGTGTACCACAAAAAAAAAAAAAAAAAAAAAAAAAAGATATCATTTAAATTTGACAAAAAAGTAATAGACAAATAAGCATAGGTAACAATATGAAAATAAATACTAATAAGATAATTGACTAACATCAAGCACAGAAGGGGACAGATAGGACAAGAAGGAGGAAGACAAGTGCTAAACATCATTGCTCAAAGTAGGAGTTTCTCTCTAACAAAAGAGAGGAGTAATGGCATTTAATTAAGTTATAATCAAAAAAGTTACTACTAGAAAAAGATACAAACAACTGTAAATATCAAAAAATAAAACACCAATTTTAAAAAGACCCCATAACAAGAGACTTAAAATTTTCTTAACAGAAAACGTAAAATAGCATGACAGAACTCAGGCCAAACATATAAGCATAAATAAATAGGTCACATGAAAACGACTTAAAGAAAACCATAAAAACATATAATGGAACAGAATTTAAACCAAATATACCTATCATATCAATAACGAACTTAAATACAAAGTAAATAAACTTAATTCACCAATTAAGGCCACAACAGTGAGAGGCCCGCATACCACACACACAAAAAAAAGTCAACCACTTTCCTAGTACCAGCAATAAGAAAGTAGAATTTGAAATTAAAAACAATATCATCTAGATTAGCACCCCCAAAATAAAAAACTTAGGTATAAATCTAACAAAATATGTACAAAATCTATTTGAGTAAAACTATAAAACTCTGATGAATGAAATTTTTAAAAACTAGATAAATGGAGAGATAGTCCATGCTCCTGGAAAGGAAGACTCAGTATTGTCAAGATGTCAGTTCTTTCCAGCTCAGTCTAAGGAGTCAATTAAATCTCAGTCAAAATCACAGCAAGTTATTCTGTGGACATCAACAAACTGATTCTAAAGTTTATCTGGAGAGGTAAAAGAACCAGAATAACCAACATGATATTGAAGGAGAAGAACAAAGTCAGAGAATAGACACTACCTGACTTCAAGATTTACTATAAAGCTATAGTATTCAAGACAGTGTGATACTGATTAAAGAATAAACAGACAGATCAACAGGACAGAATAAACAGCCCAGATAGACCCACATAAATACAGTTTGCTGGCCTCTGACAAAGGAGCAAACACAATACAATGGAGGGGAAAAAATACTCTTTTCAACAAATAGTGCTGAAACAACTAAACACCTATATGCAAAATATAAATCTAGATCCAGACCTCACACCTTCCACAAAAACTAGCTCAAATTGACCCACAGACCTAAATGTAAAATGCAAAACTTCGGCTTCCCTGGTGGCACAGTGGTTGAGAGTCTGCCTGCCAATGCAGGGGACACGGGTTCGTGCCCCGGTGCGGGAAAATCCCACATGCCGCGGAGCGGCTAGGCCCGTAAGCCATGGCCGCTGAGCCTGCGCGTCTGGAGCCTGTGCTCCACAATGGGAGAGGACACAACAGTGAGAAGCCTGCGTACCGCAAAAAAAAAAAAAATTAAAAAATAAAATGCAAAACTATAAAACTCCTAGAAGATAACACAGGAGAAAATCTAAATGACATTGGGTATGGTGATGAGTTTTTAACACAACACCAAAGTAATGATCCATGAAAGAAATAATTGAGAAGCTAGACTGCTAAAATTTAGAACTTCTCTCTGTGAAAGACACTGTTAAGAGAATGAGAAGACAAGCCACACGCTGGGAGGAAATATTTGTAAAAAACATATCTAATAAAGGACTATTATCCAAAATGTACAAAGAACTCCTAAAATTTAACAGTAAGAAATGAACAACCTGGGTTTCCCTGGTGGCACAGTGGTTGAGAATCTGCCTGCTAATGCAGGGGACATGGGTTCGAGCCCTGGTCTGGGAGGATCCCACATGCTGCGGAGCAACTAGGCCCCCTGAGCCACAACTACTGAGCCTGCGCGTCTGGAGCCTGTGCTCTGCAACAAGAGAGGCCGCAATAGTGAGAGGCCCGCGCACCGCGACAAAGAGTGGCCCCCACTTGCCACAACTAGAGAAAGCCCTCGCACAGAAACGAAGACCCAACACAGCAAAAATAAATTTAAAAATTAATAAACTCCTACAAAAAAAAAAGAGAAATGAACAACCTGACTAAAAAATGGGCAAAAGACCTGAGCAGATACCTCACCAAAGAAAATACACAGATGGCAAATAAGCATATGAAAAGATGCTCAACATCATATGTCATTAGGGAATTAGAAATTAAAACGAGATATCATTAAACATCTATTAGAATAGCCAAAACCCAAAACACTGACACCACCAACTGCTGGTGAGGATGTAGAGAAATAGGAACATTCATTTATTGCTGGTGGGAATGCTAAATGGTACAGCTACTCTAGAAGGCAGTTTGGTAGTTTCTTACAAAATTAAACATACTCTTACCATATTATCCAGCAATTGCACTCTTCAGTATATACTCAAATCAGCTGAAATCTTATATCCACAAAAAAACCTGCACATGTATGCTTACAACCACTTTATACAACATTACCAAAATTTGAAAGCAACCAAGACATCCTTCAGTAGATAAATGGATAAACTGTGGTACATCCACACAATGGAATATTATTTAGCACTAAAAAGAAATGAGCTATCAAGTCATGAAAAGACATGGAAGAAACTTAAATGTGTATTATTAAGTGAAAGAAGCCAATCTCAACAGACTACATATTGTATGATTCTAACTTTATGACTTTCTGGAAAAGACAAAACTATGGAGACAATGAAAGAATCAGTGTTTACCAAGGACTGGGGAGAGGAATGAATGAATAGGCAGAGCACAGAGCATTTTTAGGGTAGTAAAACTATTCTGTGTGGTACTATAATGGTGGATACATGTTATTATACATTTATCAAAACCCACAGAATGTAAAAAACCCAGAGTGGACCATAATGTAAACTAAGGACTTTGGGTAAGAATCACGTGTCACTGACAAGATATCCCGGGATAGCATAAGAAGTAACTCTGATTCTACAACAATGTGGACACCACTGTTCCAAGTCAAAACAAAAATATTTCAGGAATTCCCTAACAGTCCAGTGGTTAGGACTCCATGCTTTCACTGCCAAGGGCGAAAGTTCAATCCCTGGTCAGGGAACTAAGATCCCGCAAACCACGCAGTGCGACCAAATTTAAAAAAAAAAAAAAAAAAAAAAAAAAAAATATATATATATATATATATATATATATATATTTTTTTTTTTTTTTTTTTTTTTTTTAATGGCTCATGAATTAGCCATATACAGCTCTTTTGGTCTTGTTTTCTTCTTCATCCCCTCTTTCACTGGGGAATATAAGTCAAGAATTCTTTTATTTGTAAAATTATCATTAAAAAAAATAGTAACAATTCAACATAGTGATCCTGAGTAATGCCTCCTGATCTGAACATTAAACCATATCAGTTTTAGAGCCAGAAACCAACCACGTCCTGAAATACACACACTGAGAGGTCATTTCAGTCAAGGTTCCCAAAATTTCAGTCACTTGGGTGCCCTCTTTTCTGTTTCCACAATAGCTACAGACCAACTGACTATTTACTATAAATCTAATCACTTTCTGGCTGAAAATAAGATTATGTAAAAGAAGAGTTCTTGTTCCCAGAGCTAGTGGTGCCCTAGCTGACTGGCTTCAGGCTCAAGCCCTGCGTGAATTACCCGCCCCAGTGGGCACAGACGCAACTGTGAAGGCTGAACACCTCTTTCGGAAGCAGCTGCATCTGCTTCAAGAAGAATGTCAAGGACAGGACTTCTCACCCTGAGCTCCTAGAAAAGTACAGCTTTGAGCCCACACAGGAAGGCAAGCTCTTGCAGCCATACCGCCAAGAATTTCCTATGCCAGAAGCAGAGAAGCAGTGACCACTGGGTTTGCCTGTGACTTGAGGACTGCTCAGAACCATCCTCACCAACCACTAATCCAGGGGAGGGGAGGGTATGAATAAGGAGACATTTCCCTCATTTAGTTTCTGTTAAAGATCTTGGCTGCAATACCAAAAAAAGGGAGCTGTCTATCAGTACCATAAACAGAAATCCAGTATCACCAGTCATAAATTAAAAGCAAATCTAAAAATAGATAACAATGAAAAAAATAATCCAGTAATAACTTTTAGGAAGAAACACTTAAACTGAATGTTAACAAGCGTCTCAAATGAATAATGAACTTGGCTTCTCTCCAGGGAGAACGTTCAATTCCTGCTTCCTTCAACCTCTAAAACTCCAGCTTTCCCGATCCACCAATCCACCTGGGGATCCAGAAGCAGCTTGATATCTGTAAACAAAGTATCATCAGACCAAAACTAGAAAACTCAGGCTCTACTCCTGGCTGTAGGACCCTGGGCAATCCATTCTACCCCCGCACACCTGTTTCCTGTCAGTGAACTGGGACTAATAACACCTCCCATCGCTATTTCACAGGGCAGTTGTTCATTATGAGGATCAATTCATGCTTTTATAAACCATAAAGCCCACACAAACAAAAGGTGGTACTGCAGAGAGGAGTAGCAATAGATTAATCGATACGTGTAAAATAGTTAACCAACATTAAGGGTTTTATGAAGAATAAGAGCAGCAACAGCATTTTAAAAAATCCAACCAGTCAATGACCTCACACACTAATAAGCTTGATGTGTTACAGATGCAGTAGGACCCAAGTTCACCAACAATTCTTGCAAGCATTTTTCCCTACTAGTTCTGGGCTTTCCTCATTTAGACCCTGAGAACTTTGTGCAATAGTCAAGTCCTCCTCCAACTCCAAGCCAAGAAGGGTGACTGTTAGGACCAGGGCCAGGCTAAGGAATCAATAAAGCTGTTAACGCGCAAATGAAGAGATGTTCCTTCAGCCGTGTGGAACTCCAGCTGCCCCGAGGAGATGCGATTGCAGGGGAGCTGCGCCCAGAACCAGTAACCAGAACTAGGAAAAACAAGCTTCTGATGCCCCCCCCCCCAGAGATAAAAGGGGACACTGAATCCAGAGAAAAGAGGGGACGGACCACTATCCTTGATGGAGAGGAAACCTGATTTAGTCCAAAGCAAGAGGGCTTTTCTAACCTGTGGCAACAGCGCTGCCCACGTTCACCCACAAGTCCACTTGACAACAACTCCAGCAACAACTCAGGACCCAGCATCCTCCTTGAGTCTGTGGCCTTTGTGGCACCACATCACCACATTGGCTTGGAATCACTGGAACACCTAACATCATATTAAAAGTAGCATGAAGCTTCCCATTGTCATCCAGGCCCATTTAACAGTCAGATGAAGAAAAAATAAGAACTTTTAGCCTTATTGATGGGCATTTATTCTAATTTTTAAGGACACACTTTAGATCCACCAAGAATTAAAGCTCCATGCCTCAAAACACAGATGGCCACAGGCATAAGGGAAGGCAGAAGTGGTGCTATAAACTGGGATCTACAGACAAGGGCATAGCCTCACCTCTGTGGGCTCCACTCCTGTATCAGAGAAAACTCCTAACACTGACAGCTAAAGGAACAATCCCCTTAGCAAGGGACATGAGGAAAGGTCAGGTACATTGTACAAATGGGTCAATTCATTCAAAACAGCAGATATTCAACTATGTGATAATACAAAAAATTCTATTTTTCCAAATGACATTAACAGAAAAATATTTAACACAATGTGAAATCTAATTATGTACATTAATAAAGATTAAAAGAAGACACAGATTCTCCTGGTAGAAATAGCTGGTGTCATATAATATTTTTTTCCTCAAATAATTTTTATATTTACCACCTGAGTAATAAATGTTTGTTGGAAAAAATACAAAAGTACAGAAAACAGGGAAGATAAAATAACCCATAATCTTTTCATTCAGGTAGAAACATTATTTCTATTTTGGTGCATTCTCCCAGATTTTTTTCTATATGAATATAACAGACACATTTTTAACTCAAGTGGGATCGTAGTGTACATACTGTGTTGTAACTTGCTTTTTTTAAACATTTTCCATGTTCAAAGATTACACATCAACAATACTGTAAGGTCTTTCCAGCGGTGCCACAGAACAGATACAGATTTACCTCAACCAATCTCTCACTGTTGTGAATTTATTAAAAAGACAGAGGATAACCAATTTCAATTGTTAACATTTTTTTAAGTGATACATGCCTCCCAGTGAAGAAATGCTATTTGTAAATCCATCAAAATGAATTCAGACATACTTGAAACACTCTTTCTCCTTAAAAAAAAAAAATCGTCTCAATAGCTGAGCAGGCAAGACTCTTCTATCCAAATTGCCTTTAGGGATGTGTGCATTATGCTTAAGGCTGAAGAAGCTGGGAGTCTTTACTGACTGAAACTGTCCCTAAGAGCTGGGTATATCTGGGAGAAATTTAAGGACTATCCCTTTGTGACTACAGATCCTGCCTTTAGGTTAAATTATCTTCCTTGGGAATTCACCTTCTATCATTATAAAATGTCTCTATCTTTAGCAATGTTCACTGCCTTAAAGTCTACCTCATCTGGCATTAGTGTACAGCTATAACATTGTTTTGGTTGGTGTATTGGCATAGTGTATCTTTTTCCATCCTTTTACTGTCAAATCCTTCTGTGTCAAATACATTTTATTTAAGGTGTACCTATACTAAGCAACAATTATTTGTTTAAATATCCAGATCCACAATCTTTGTCAAGTAAACAAAGTATCTAGTCCAGCTGCATTTCATATCTGACTGAAAATCGAACATGCTGCTATTTGTTTTCTGTTCAGTCACACTATTTGTTTCTCTCTCTCCTTTCTTACTTTCTTTGAATTGATTAAGTACATTTTACCATTTCAATTTCCCTTCTATTACTACCTTAATTATACATGATTATCATAGTGATTACGATGGAGATTACAACATTAACAACTTCTCTTAACAATGGAAGTGCCTTCAACTCCACTCTCATCTTTTATGCTATTATCAAGTATTTTAAGTCTACATACATATTACACCCCCACAAGACAGCATAGCAGTAGTTGTTCTATGTTCAATATTCATGCAGAATTATCCACATATTTATTGTTTGTGTTACTGTTCATTTCTTCCTTCATTTCAATGCATCCATTTAGGACCATTTTTCCCTCTGCCTGAAGAATTTTCTTTAGTATGTCTTTTCCTACAGGTCTTCTGAAATTCTCTCTGCCTTTGTTTGTATGAAAATGGCCTTCAGTTGCCTTCATTTTTTACTTTTATTTATTTTTTTAATTAATTATTTATTTTCAGCTGCGTTAGGTCTTTCTTAGTTGCAGCATGACAGTGCATGGGCTTCTCTCTAGTTGTGGTGCATGGGCACAGGCTTCTCTCTAGCTGTAGTGAGTGGATTCCAGACCACAGGGGCTCTGTAGTTGTGGCTCATGGGCTCTCTAGTTGTGGTGCACAGGCTTAGTTGCCTTGTGGCATGTGGGATCTTAGTTCCCCAACCAGGGATTGAACCAGCGTCCCCTGCATTGCAAGACAGATTCTTAACCACTGGACCACAAGAGAAGTCCTGTCTTCATCTTTTAAAGATATTTTCAGAAGGAAGTGAATTCCAAGTTGACACTTACTTTCTTCATCACTTTAAAGGTTAATCATTTCAGAAGAATGTGTTTGAAATGAAAGAACAAGGAAAGTAGGTAGGGGATTAAGAGGTACAAACTATTAGGTATAAAAAAATCTACAAGAATATATGGTATAGCCCAAGGAATATAGCCAATATTTTATAATAATTATAAATGGAGGGTATAACCTTTAAAAATTGTGAATCACTCTGTTGTACACTTGAAACTTATATCGTAAATCAACTATACCTCAAAAAAAAAAAACCCTACGGGGGGAACCCTAATAAAACTGAGATACTTTACCTAATAAAGAGTTAAAAAAAAAAAAAAAGAGTTTAAAGCAAAAGTCATAAAAATGCTCATCAAAAAGTGAACTCTCCTACACTGTTGGTGGAAATGTAAATTGGTGCAGTCACTAAGGAGAAGAGTATGGAGATCCCTTAAAAACTAAACCTAGAGTTATCATATGATCCAGCAATCCCACTCCTGGTCATATATCCAGAAAAGATGAAAACTCTAATTCAAAAAGATACATGGGGCTTCCTTGGTGGCGCAGTGGTTGAGAGTCCACCTGCTGATGCAAGGGACATGGGTTCGTGCCCCAGTCTGGGAGGATCCCACATGCCGCGGAGTGGCTGGGCCCATGAGCCATGGCTGCTGAGCCTGCGCGTCCGGAGCCTGTGCTCCGCAACGGGAGAGGCCACAACAGTGAGAGGCCCACCTAGCACAAAAAAAAAAAAAAAAAAAAAAGATACATGCACCCCAATGTTCACTGCAGCAGTATTTACAATAGCCAAGACACGGAAGCGACCTAAATGTCCATCTACAGATGAATGGATAAAGCAGATGTGGTATATATATATATATATATATATATATATATATATATATATATATATATATATATATATGAATATTACTCAGCCATAAAAAAGAATGGAATTATGCCATTTGCAGCAACACAGATGGACCAAGAGATTATCATACTAAGTGAAGTAAGTCAGACAAAGGACAAATATTATATCACTTATCATTAAAAAAGCGATACAAATGAACTTATTTACAAAACCGAAAGAGACTCATCAACATAGAAAACAAACTTATGGTTAGCAAAGGGGTGGGGGGAGATAACTTAGCAATTTAGGATTAAAAGATACTATACATAAGGACTTTCCTGGTGGCACAGTGGTTAAGAATCTGCCTGCCAATGCAGGGGATATGGGTTCAATTCCTGGTCTGGGAAGATTTCACATGCCGTGGAGCAACTAAGCCTGTGCACCAAAACTGATGAGCCTGCTCTCTAGAGCCTACATGCCACAACTACTGAATCCCATGCACCCTAGAGCCTGTGCACCACAACTACTGAGCCCACACACTGCAACTACTTAAGTCCGCGCGCTCTAGGGCCCGTGTGCTGCAACTACTGAGCCCACGTACTGCAACTACTGAAGCCCACGTGCCGCAACAAGAGAAGCCACCACAATGAGAAGCCTGTGCACCACAACGAAGAGCAGCCCCTGCTTGCCTCAACTAGAGAAGCCCACACAGAGCAACAAAGACCCAACGCAGCCAAAAAAAAAAAAAAAAAAAGATTTTATATATATATATATATATATAAAGTAAGGACCTACTGTATACTACAGGGAACTATATTCAATATCTTGTAATAACCTGCAATGGAAAAGAATCTGAAAAAGTGTGTGTGTACATATGTATATATGTATGTACGTGTAACTGAATCACCTTGTACACTTGAAACACTGTAAATCAACTATACATCAATAAAAAAATAAATTAAAAAATGTTCATTGAACTCAGGAATAACACAGGAACACTAGTGAGAACTTCAACAAAGAAATAGAAAATACAAAAAAGAACCAATCAGAGCTGAAGAATACAATAACTGAAATTAGAAAAGTACACTAGAGGGAGTCAACAGCAGACTAGGTGATACAGAATAATGCATAAGCAACATGGAAGACGGAATAGTGGAAATCACCCAATCAAAACACCAAAAAAAGAAAAGAATTTTTAAAATTACCTTAAGGGACCTCTGAGACAACACCAAGAATACTAAGATTCACATTACAGGGTTCCCAGAAGGAGAAGAGAGAGAAAGGGGGCAGAAAACATATCTGAGGAAATAATGGCTGAAAAGTTCCCTAACCTGAGAAAGGAAACAGATTTCCAGGTCCAGAAAACACAAAAAATCCCAAACAAGATGAACCAACGAGATACAAGACAAATAATTAAAATGGCAAGTTGAAACATAAAAATGGAATTTTAAAGGCAGAAAGAGAAAAACAGTCACATACAAGGTAAACCCCATAAGGCTATCATCTGATTTAAAAAAAAATTTTTTTGAAGTATAGTTGATGTACAATATTATAAAAGTTACAGGTGTACAATATAGTGATTCACAATTTTTAAAGGTTATACTCTATTTACAGTTATTATAAAATATTCACTATATTCCCTGTGCTGTATAATGTATCCTGGTAGCTTCTTTTATATTTAACAGTTTGCACCTCTGAATCTACTACACCTATATGTCCCCTCTCCCACCCACTCTCCCACCCACTCTCTCATCCCCTATCCCAACCCCTCTCCCACCTCCTCTCCCACCCCTCTACCATCCCCTCTCCCCACTGGTAATCACTAGTTTGTTCTCTTTATCTGTGAGTCTGTTTCTTTTTTGTTACATTCACTAGTTTGTTGTATTTTTTAGATTTCACAAATAAGTGTTATCATACAGTCTTTGTCTTTCTCTATCTAACTTATTTCACTTAGCATAATACCCTCCAAGTCCATCCATGTTGTTGCAAGTGGCAAAATCTCTTTTTTTTTTTTTTTTTGCGGTACGCAGGCCTCTCACTGTTGTGGCCTCTCCCATGTGATGCACAGGCTCCGGACACGCAGGCTCAGCAGCCATGGCTCACAGGCCCAGCTGCTTCACGGCATGTGGGATCTTCCTGGACTGTGGCACGAACCCGCGTCCCCTGCATCGGCAGGCAGACTCTCAACCACTGTGCCACCAGGGAAGCCCCTCTTTCTTTTTATAGCTGAGTAGTATTCCATTGTATACATGTGTGTGTCATCTTTATCCATTCATCTGTTGATGGACACTTAGCTTGCTTCCATATCCTGGCAATTGTAAATAATTCTGCTGTGAACAGTGAGGTGCATGTATCTCTTCAAATTAATGTTTTCATTTTTTCAGGATATATACCCAGGAGTGGAATTGCTGGGTCATATAGTAGTTCTGTTTTTAGTTTTTTGAGAAACCTCCATACTGTTTCCCACAGTAGTTGCACCAATTTACATTCCCACCAACAGTGTACAAGGGTTTCCATTTCTCCACATCCTTGCCAACATTTGTTATTTGTGTTCTTTTTCATGATGAACTATCAGAAAGAGAAATTAAGGAAACAATCCTATTTACCTTCACATCAAAAAGAATAAAATACCTAGGAATAAACTTACCTAAGGAGATAAAAGACCGGTACTCAGAAAATTATAAGACACTGAAAACAAACTGAAGGTAATACCAACAGGTGGGAAGATATACTATGTTCTTGGACTGGAGGAATTAATACCATTAAAATGACCATACTACCCAAGGCAATCTACAGATTCAATGCAATCCCTATCAAAACACCAGTGGCATTTTTCACAGAACTAGAAAAATAATTCTGAAATTTGTATTGAAACACAAAAGACCCTGAATACCCTAAAACAGTCTTGAGAAAGAAGAGCAGAGCTGGAAGAATCACACTCCTTAACTTCAGACTATTCTACATAGCTATGGTCATCAAAACAGTATGGTACTGGCACAAAAAGAGACACACAGATCATTGGAACAGAATAGTAAGGCCAGAAATGAACCCACACTTATACGGTCAGTTAATCTACAACAGAGGAGGCAGGAATATACAATGGGGAAAAGACAGCCTCTTCAACAAATGGTGTTGGGAAAACTGGACAGCTACCTGCAAAAGAATCAAACTGGACTACTCTCTCAGACCATATAAAAAAATAAACTCAAAATGTATTAAAGCCCTAAATGTAAGACCTGAAATCATAAAACTCCTAGAAGAAAACTTAGGCAGTATGCTCTTTGACATCAGTCTTAGCAATATTGTTTTCGGGTCTATCTCCTCAGGCAAGGGCAACAAAAAGCAAAAATAAACAAGTGGGACCACATCAAATTAAAAAGCTTTTGCACAGCAAAGGAACCTATCAACAAAATGAAAAGGCCACCTACTGAATGGGAGAAGATGTTTACAAGCAATATATGTGATAAAGGGTTAATACTGAAAATATACAAAGAATTCACACAACTCATTATCAAAAAACAAACAACCCAATTAAAAAATGGGCAGAGAGGACCTGACTACACATTTTTCCAAAGAAGACATACAGATGGCCAACAGACACATCATGAGAAGATGCTCAACATCACTAATCATCAGAGAAATGCAAATAAAAAACACAGTGAGATATCACCTCACACCTCTCAGAATGGTTATTATCAAAAAGACAAGAAATAACAAGAGTTGACAAGAACGTGGAGAAATGGGAACCCTCATGCACTTTTGGTGGGAATGTAAATTGGTGCAGCTACTATAGAAAATAGTATGGAGGTTCCTCAAAAAACTAAACACAGAATTACCATATGACCAAGCAATTCCACTCCTGGGTATTTATCAGAAGAAAACAAAAACACTAACTAGAAAAGATACATACATCCCTATGTTCACTGCAGCATTATTTACAATAGCCAAGATATGGAAGCAACCCAAGTACCCATCAATAGATAAATGGCTAAAAAAGATGTCGTATATATATATATACACAATGGAATATTACTCAATCATAAAAACAATGAAATCTTGTCATTTGCAATAACATGGATAGACCTAGAGAGTATTATGCTAACTAAACTAAGCCAGAGAAAGACAAATGCTGTGTGTTTTCATTTATATGTTGAATCTAAAAAAACAAATGAGTAAACAAAACAGAAACAGATTCAAAGATACAGAGAACAAATAAATAGTCTCCAGAGGGGTGAGTGGAAGAGAGATGGGCGAAATAGGTGAAGGGGATTAACAGTTATTAAACTACCAGTTATTAAAAAAATAAGTCACAGGGATGTAATGCACAGCAAAGGGAATACAGTCATAATATTATAATAACTTTGTACAGTGCATAATCTATAAAAGTATCAAATCACTGTTTTACATCTGAAACTAACATATTTTAAGTCAAATATACATCAAATTTTTAAAAGATTAATCATTTCATTGTCTTCTGATTTTTTCTGAAATGTCAGCTGTCAGTCTTATAATAGCCTCTTTAAGATAAGGTGTGTTTTTTCCCTCTGGCTGCCATTCACCAAGAAAAAGAAAGACTCTAACAATTGGGGTATAAAAAGAAACACAAATTAATTTTAACATTAACTAAAACTGAAAAAGTCACTAAGTTCTCCCCTCCAAAAAAACATGAGCATTCCAGAGCCAGATAAAAATAATCTTGTATTTTCCCCCTACCATATAAAAACAAATATATTTATACTTTTATCTTAAGAATGAAGGCATTTTTGAGCCTAGAAAATATGTGCTTTCATATTTTGTGTAATATACTACACAGCTGATGCTTATTAAATAACACTGATTTTAGCACCAGTAATATTTAACATACAAAAATATTTTAACCCATATATTACATAGCAACTGTGTTCTAAGGTTTGCCAAATTTTTCCCATTTATATCTAACAGGCAGACTATGCCATTTTCTAATAAATGGAGAAATTTAATCCTTATTTTCTTTGTTTTTCAAGACTGGACTTTTTCAATGTATCCCACACCTGGGGGGTCTTCTCATAAACTGATCAGGAAGCTGAACTTAAGGGAGTCAGCAGTCGTTTGAGCACGATTCTGTCCTCCACCATGGCAGAAATCCTCATTTACACATACGGGAATAACCTGATGGACTGACTTTCATCCCTAAAGCCCAAGGATTCAAGTCGGCTTTAGGTCCTCAATGTCACAAAGCTATCTGGGGACAAGGGCCTTTGTCAGAGGGACTCCTCAGAGTTGCTGTGACATGGTGTCACCTCCCCAGGGTGCAAGGTGCAGGCTGCCGCTGCTGGCAAATGTGCAGGCCACTTCATCATGCTGGCTGCACTGAGAAGGCTACAACCGCAGCCTGAGGTCTATATAGGTGGATCACAGAGTCACAGTATCCTTTAAGCAAGGGTGATTCTCAAGTGAGAGTCCTTCCAGGGCTGCTATATATACAGGTAGAGGTGAAGGGAAGGAGAATAAAATAAGCTCTCTGAGGGTCTTATTTGCATACGTTCCTGGAACCGATCTTTTGCCAACCACGCCCAGGACTTCTCTCTCCCTTTCTCTGTGGTAAGGCTGGTGCCCCTCACTAATCTGAAATTAAGCAAAGGTAATCACACTCTGCATCTCAGTCTGACACGGAAGTTCTCCTCTGTGTGCACAGAAATCCCTTGTTGGTAAAGTGTGCATACTTGAAGGTACTTATCGTATAACATGCATGAGGCCACACTACCACAAAATTGGCGATTTGTTTGTGGTTGACTTAGCTCTGCAATCAATTTAAACACCTTTAAAAACAGAATCAGAGTATATCATTATTTTACTAGGTACTGTGGATTGAGGTTTGGGTAAAATAAGAGAAAACACATTCCTAGTTCTCCAAAGACCACAATCCAAATTTAACAAGAAAGGCTCGCGACACACAATACACTGCGATACGACCTATTTCACTTCCCAACACAACAGCACTGGTTGGTCAGCCATAGGCTGAAAAGATTTAGTCAAAGGTAAGAAGCGCCTCTGAATTATGACTCAAGAAGGGGTCTTTCTAATCACCAAGTTGTGCTGAGCAGTTGTCACTGGTCTTATCACTTTGAGCACATCGCTGCCTCTTCATCTACGAAATGTTTCTGAGGACATTATTCCTAAGGACTTGACAATGTTTACTTTCTATAAATCAGCTGACACAACTGCTGCCCTGATACCCTTAGTACCCAAGGTCACCATCTATGTGGTAAGTGAATCGACAACCCTCCACCTAAGAGATATGTGTACTGAGAGGATTCCAAAGGAAAAACAAAAATTACCTATTGATAGGGTCAAAATGCAGGAAGAAATCTGGCAGACGACAGCCACTGCATTATTTTAAGGCCCAGATGGCTAAAGTCTGAGCTGACTGGACAAATAGCAAAACACCTTCTGAAAGTCATTCAGAGCCTCCTAACAGCCGTACCATTAAATTAACATCAACCCCAAAGATGAGGGAAGGAGGAAGGTCTTCAAAGTTTAACCACCACCTGCCAGGGAAGGCAGATATGGCCCCAGTTCTGAAGTTGTTGAAAAAGCAAAGGAGACGGAATCCCAAGGGAAGATTTGGGGGAGTCCTGAGACATAAGACAACAGTGAGAATTTTTTAATGCATTTCCTGGTCCACATTCACACATGGAACACTGGAAAGGGAAGGAACTAAAACTGAATATGAATCCAACTCCCTTCTGGCCAGGTGAAAAAGCTCCTGGCAAGAGAAATGTCTCATAGCCTGGGAGCTAAAGGGTCCACAGCCTCCCCTTGGGAGGGAGGCTGTGGACCCTTCGCACCACTCCAGACTCTGGCTACACACCTAGAAGCCTCAAAGAACGTGTTCCTGTGAATTCAATGTTGGGAGGGGTGGGGGACAGCAGTTACCTGTTTACACCCCTCAAGCAGGTCTCTTCTTCCCTATGGACTCCAAGGCACACAAGCCCATGGTCCATTGCTCCAAGCACCATTCCCTCTGCTAGTGAACCCACTGTGCTACATATACACTAGTGCACACACCTGGCTACAAAGCCTGCCTTACACATCACAGAAACAGGAGTTCTATGGGACTTTGGGAGTCAGCAGACTCGTATTTTGAAGGCTTGGTGCCTCATTAGTAACTCTTATGGCCTGAAGGAAATACACAAGAAAAAATCGGTGGAGCTTGCTTTATCCAAGCCAGTGACCTATGACGCTGTGAGCTCCTCCAGGAAGGTGAGCAGCTCCACTGGGTCACACAGAGCCAGTCGGTGCCCCACCTAGAGAAGTTCTGCTGCCTAGACCCAGAGGGCACAACATTCTGATGGGAAGTTGAACAGTTGGTTTCATGGTCATCTCTGTGATGTGCACCCAACACGATGAGCTACCATTCAAGCAGCTCTAAAGTGCACTGGGCTGACAGTTGATGACACTTTTCCATCAAATATATGGGGTTTTATGTTAACTTTTAAAATTAATTAATTAATTATTTATTTTTGGCTGCATTGGGTCTTTGTTGCTGCATGCAGGCCTTCTCTAGTTGCGGTGAACAGGGGCTACTCTTCATTGCACTGCGTGGGCTTCTCACTGTGGTGGCTTCTCTTCTTGCAGAGCACAGGCTCTAGGCATGCAGGCTTCAGTAGTTGTCACACGTGAGTTCAGTAATTGTGGCTCATGGGCCCTAGAGCACAGGCTCAGTAGTTGCAGCGCATGGGCTTAGTTGCTCCGCAGCATGTGGGATCTTCCCGGACCAGGGCTCAAACCCATGTCCCCTGCATTGGCAGGCGGATTCTTAACCACTGTGCCATCAGGGAAGTCCTATGTTAATGTTTGAAATGTAGTTAAGACTCCCTCTTGCGAGAGCACTGGAATCACAACTAACTGCTGAACAATCACTGACAAGAAGACACTACTGTAACTCACCAAAACCGATACCCCAAATCCAAAGAAAAAGGAGAAGCCACAATAAGATGGTGGGGAGGTGCAATCACAATAAAATCAAATCCCATAAACGCTGGGTGGGTGACTCACAAACTGGAGAACACTTATACCACAGAAGTCCAGCCACTGGAGTGAAGGTTCTGAGCCCCCTGTCAGTCTTCCCAACCTGGGGGTCTGGCAATACAAGGAGAAATTCCCAGAGAATTAGACTTTGAAGGCTAGTGGAATTTGACTGCAGGACTTCAACAGGACAGGGGGAAACAGAGACTCCACTCTTGGAGGGCACACACAAAGTAGTGTATGCATCAAGACCCAGCGGGAAGGAGCAGTGACCCCACAGGAGACTGAATCAGACCTACCTGCTAGTGTTGGAGGGTCTCCTGCAGAGGTGGGGGGTGGCTGTGGCTCACCGCAGGGACAAGGAAACTGGCAGCAGAAGTTCTGGGAAGTGCTCCTTGGCATGAGCCCTCCAGCAGTCCACCATTAGCCCCACCAAAGAGCCCGTAACCTCCAGTGATGGGTTGCCTCAGGCCAAACAACCAAGAGGGATGGAACTCAGCCCCACCCATCAGAAGACAAGAGGATTAAAGTTTTACTGAGCTCCACCCACCAGAGCAACACCCAACTCTACCCACCACCACTCCCTCCCATCAGGAAGCTTGCACAAGCCTCTTAGATAGCCTCATCCACCAGAGGGCAGACAGCAGAAACAAGGAGAACTACAATCCTGCAGCCTGTGGAATGAAAACCACATTCACAGAAAGACAGACAAAATGGAAAGGCAGAGGACTATGTACCAGATGAAGGAACAAAATAAAACCCCAGAAAAACAACTAAATTAAGTGGAGATAGGCAACCTTCCTGAAAAAGAATTCAGAATAATGACAGTGAAGATGATCCAGGACCTCGGAAACAGAATGCAGGCAAAGATCAAGAAAAGATGCAAGAAATATTTAACAAAGACGTAGAAGAATTAAACAACAAACACCTAAAAGAATTAAAGAACAAACAAACAGAGATGAACAATACAAAAACTAAATGAAAAATACACTAGAAGGAATCAATAGCAGAATAACTGAGGCAGAAGAATGGATAAGTGACCTGGAAGACAGAATGGCAGAATTCACTGCTGCGAAACAGAATAAAGAAACAAGAATGGGGCTTCCCTGGTGGCGCAGTTGTTGAGAGTCCACCTGCCGATGCAGGGGATACGGGTTCGTGCCCCAGTCTGGGAGGATCCCACATGCCGTGAAGCGGCTGGGCCCGTGAGCCATGGCCGCTAAGCCTGCACGTCCGGAGCCTGTGCTCCGCAACGGGAGAGGCCACAACAGTGAGAGGCCCACGTACCACACACACAAAAAAAAAAAAAAAAAAAAAAAAGAAACAAGAATGAAAAGAAATGAAGACAGCCTAAGAGACCCCTGGGACATTAAATGCACCAACATTCACATTTTAGGGGTCCCAGAAGGATAACAGAAAGAGAAAGGACCCAAGAAACTATATGAAGAGATTAAAGTTGACAACTTCCCTAACATGGGAAAGGAAATAGCCACCCAAGTCCAGGAAGTGTAAAGAGTCCCAGGCAGGATAAACCCAAGGAGAAACACGCTGAGACACACAGTAATCAAATTGACAAAAATTAAATACAAAGAAAAATTATTAAAAGCAACAAGGGAAAAATGACAAATAACATACAGGGGAACTCCCATAAGGTTAACAGCTGATTTCTCAGCAGAAACTCTACAAACCAGAAGGGAGTGGCATGATACACTTAAAGTGATGAAAGGGAAGAACCTACCACCAAGATTACTCTACCCGTCAAGGATCTCATTCAGATTTGACAGAGAAATCAAAAGCTTTACAGACAAGCAAAAGCTAAGAGAATTCACAACCACCAAACCAGCTCTACAACAAATGCTAAAGGAACTTCTCTAAGTGGGAAACACAAGAGAAAAAAAAGGACTTAGAGAAACAAACCCAAAACAATTAAGAAAATGGTAATAGGAATATACATATAGATAACTACCTTAAATGTGAATGGACTGAATGCTCCAACCAAAAGACACAGGCTCACTGAAAGGATACAAAAACAAGACCCATATATATGCTGTCTACAAGAGATCCACTTCAGACCTAGGGCACATACAGACTGCAAGTGAGGGGATGGAAAAAGATATTCCATGCAAATGGAAATCAAAAGAAGGTTGAAGTAACAATACTCATAAAATAGACTTTAAAATAAAGAATGTTACAAGAGACAAGGAAGGACACTACATAATGATCAAAGGATCAATCCAAGAAGAAGATATAACAATTACAAATATATATGCACCCAACAAAAGAGCACCTCAATACATAAGGCAAATGCTAACAGCTATAAAAGAGGAAATTGACAGTAACACAATAATAGTGTGGGACTTTAACACCTCACTTACACCAATGGACAGATCATCCAGAGAGAAAATTAATAAGGAAACACAAGCTTTAAATGACACAACAGACCAGATAAATTTAATTGATATTTACAGGACATTCCATCCGAAAACAGCAGATTACACTTTCTTCTCAAGTGCACATGGAACATTCTCCAGGATAGATCACATCTTGGGTCTCAAATCAAGCCTCAGTAAATTTAAGAAAATTGAAATCATATCAAGCATCTTTTCTGACCACAATGCGATGAGATTAGAAATCAATTACAGGGAAAAAAATCGTAAAAAACACAAACACATGGAGGCTAAACAATATGTTACTAAATAACCAAGAGATCACTGGAGAAGTCAAAGAGGAAATCAAAAGATACCTAGAGAGAAATGCTAACGAAAACATGATGATCCAAAACCTATGGGATGCAGCAAAAGCAGTTCTAAGAGGGAAGTTTATAGCAATACAATCCTACCTCAAGAAAAAAGAAAAATCTCAAATAACAATCTAACCTTACACCTAAAGGAACTAGAGAAAGAAGAACAAACAAAACCCAAAGTTAGTAGAAGGAAAGAAATCATAAAGATCAGAGCAAATATAAATGAAACAGAAACAAAGAAAACAATAGCAAAGATCAATAAAACTAAAAGCTGGTTCTTTGAGAAGATAAACAAAATTGATAAACCTTTAGCCACACTCATCAAGAAAAAGAGGCAGAGGACTCAAATCAATAAAATTAGAAATGAAAAAGGAGAAGTTACAATGGACACCGCAGAAATACAAAGCATCCTAAGAGACTACTACGAGCAACTCTATGCCAATAAAACGGACAACCTGGAAGAAATGGACAAATTCTTAGAAAGGTATAACCTTCCAAGACTGAACCAGGAAGAAATGGAAAATATGAACAGACCAATCACAGTAATGAAATTGAAACTGTGATTTAAAATCTTCCAACAGGTCTTCCCTGGTGGTGCAGTGGTTGAGAATCTGCCTGCCAATGCAGGGGACACGGGTTCAAGCCCTGGTCTGGGAAGATCCCACATGCCGCGGAGCAACTAGGCCCATGTGCCACTACTGAGCCTGTGCATCTGGAGCTTGTGTTCCGCAACAAGAGAGGCCGTGACAGTGAGAGGCCCACGCACCACGATGAAGAGTGGCCCCTGCTCACCACAACTAGAGAAAGCCCTCGCACAGAAACGAAGACCCAACACAGCCTAAATAAATAAATAAATAAAATCTTCCAACAAACAGAAGCCCAGGGCCAGATGGCTTCACAGGTGAATTCTATCAAACACTTCAAGAACAGCTAACACCCATCCTTCTCAAACTCTTCCAAAAAATTGCAGAGGAAGGAACACTCCCAAACTCATTCTACAAGGCCACCATCACCCTGATACCAAAACCAGACAGAGGTACTACAAAAAAATGGAAAATTACCGACCGCTATTACTGATGAATATAGATGCAAAAATCCTGAACAAAATACTAGCAAACAGAATCCAACAACATATTAAAAGGATCACACACCATGATCAAGTGGGATTTATCCCAGGGATGCAAGGATTCTTTAATATACGCAAATCAATCAATGTGATACACCATATTAACAAATTGATGAATAAAAACCATATGATCATCTCTATAGATGCAGAAAAGGCTTTTGACAAAATTGAACACCCATTTATGATAAAAACTCTCCAGAAAGTGTACACAGAGGGAACCTACCTCAACACAATAAACGCCATATACAACAAACCCACAGCAATCATCATTCTCAATGGTGAAACACTGAAAGCATTTCTTCTAAGATCAGGAACAAGACAAGGATGTCCACTCTCACCACTATTATTCAACATAGTTTGGGAAGTCCTAGCCACGGCAATCAGAGAAGAAAAGAAATAAAAGGAATACAAATTGGAAAAGAAGAAGTAAAACTGTCACTGTTTGCAGATGACATGATACTATACATAGAGAATCCTAAAGATGCCACCAGAAAACTACTAGAGATAATCAATGAATTTGGTAAAGTTGCAGGATACAAAATTAATGCACAGAAATCTCTTGCATTCCTATACACTAACAACAAAAGATCAGAAAGAGAAATTAAGGAAACAATCTCATTCACCACTGCAACAAAAAGAATAAAATACCTAGGAATAAACCTACCTAAGGAGATAAAAGACCTGTACTCAGAAAACTATAAGACACTAATGAAAGAAATCAAAGATGACACAAACAGATGTAGAGATATACCATGTTCTTGGATTGGAAGAATCAATATTGTGAAAATGACTATACTACCCAAAGCAATCTATAGATTCAACCAATGGCAATTTTTACAGAAGTAGAACAAAAAAATCTTAAATTTTGTAATGGACATACAAAAGACCCCACAGAGCCAAAGCAATCTTGAGGGGAAAAAACAGAGCTGGAGGAATCAGACTCCCTGACTTCAGACTATACTACAAAGCTACAGTAAACAAGACAATATGGTACTGGCACAATAACAGAAATATAGATCAATGGAACAGGATAGAAAGCCCAGAGATAAACCCACACACCTATGGTCAACTAATCTATGACAAAGGAGGTAAGGATATACAATGGAGAAAAGACAGTCTCTTCAATAAGTGGTGCTGGGAAAACTGGACAGTTATATGTAAAAGAATGAAATTAGAGCTCTCCCTACCTCCATACACAAAAGTAAACGCAAAATGGATTAAAGACCTAAATGTAAGACTGGACACTATAAAACTCTTAGAGGAAAACATAGGAAGAACACTCTTTGACATAAATCACAGCAAGATCTTTTTTGACCCATCTCCTAGAGTAATGGAAATAAAAACAAAAATAAACAAATGGGACCTAATGAAATTTAAAAGCTTTTGCACAGCAAAGGAAACTATACACAAGACGAAAAGACAACCTCAGAATGGGAGAAAATATTTGCAAAAGAATCAATGGACAAAGGATTAATCTCCAAAATATATAAACAGCTTATGCAGCTCAATATGAAAAAAACAAACAACCCCCCAAAATATGGGCAGAAGACCTAAATAGACATCTCTCCAAAGAAGACATACAGATGGCCAAGAGTCACATGAAAAGCTGCTCAACATCTCTAATTATTAGAGAAATGTAAATCAAAACTACAATGAGCTATCACCTCACACTGGTTAGAATGGGCATCATCAGAAAATCTACAAACAACAAATGCTAGAAAGGGTGTGGAGAAAAGGGAACCCTCTTGCACGGTTGGTGGGAATGTAAATTGATACAGCCACTATGGAGAGCAATACGGAGGTTCTTTAAAAAGCTAAAAGTAGAACTACCATATGACTGAGCAATCCCACTACTGGGCATATACCCAAGAAAACCATAATTTAAAGACACATGCACCCCAATGTTCACTGCAGCACTATTTACAATAGCCAGGTCATGGAACCAACCTAAATGCCCATCAACAGATAAATGGATAAAGAAGATGTGGTAACATATATACAATGGAATGTTACTCAGCCATAAAAAGGAACAAACTGGGTCATTGTAGAGACGTGGATGGACCTAGAGACTGTCATACAGAGTGAAGTAAGTCAGAAAGAGAAAAACAAATATCGTATATTAACACATATATGTGGAATCTAGAAAAATGGTACAGATGAACTGGTTTGCAAGGCAGAAATAGAGACACAGATGTAGAGAACAAACGTATGGACACCAAGAGGGGAAAGCAGATGGGGGATGGGTGGGGGTGGTGGGATGAATTGGGAGATCTGGATTGACATATATGCACTAATATGTATAAAATAACTAATAAGAACCTGCTACATAAAAATTAAATTAAATTTTTTAAAAATACAGTTAAGTCATTTTTATTCCTCACACATACATACATATTATTATAAGAGTAACAGCCATGTCACAAAAGTGTTAAAATTAAGAGAGCACTTTTAAAATAAATTATTTGGCATGGTGGAACAATATAAAAACAATTACTTACAACTTTTCCAGAAAACAACTCACAGATCTTTGCTACCTCTAATTCATAAAACATTCCACTGAGTCAGGTCAAAACAGTCTCTTTTAAAGTGTCCCTTGGGACAAACCACTGGTGACTGAGAAATCCCAAGCCATTAGGAAATGCAACAAAACCACCATAAATCGCACCAAGATATTTCCCTTCCAGCCCTACTGATTCCCAAAATCATTACAGAGAAGACCTGAAGTTGTTTCTACACCTGATAACAGACATTTAAACACTGACTTTGGGCTGAATCTCTTCAGGCCACATTACTAAAGCATACGTAGAAAGCAGTGGAAAAACATTTTTTGGTTGCATTTAGTTCACAGTAAAACAATTATGATTTCTCCTGCTTTCCTCCCTTTCTGATTTCTCAGACATAAAAACTGGAAAAAGAAACAACTCTGAACCCAAGCACTGAAATATTCAGGGAGGAGAGGAGCGGGCCACCCCAGCACGCAGCTGGGTTGAGAACACGGCCATGCAGACTGGCGTGAAACCGTCACAAACCGTCACTGTCCTCAAAGTCCTTGTGGTTTAGGAGAGGGAAAAAATTCAAAGAAAACAGCTGTGAACAATTAAAAATCAGTACATCAACAGGTGCAAAATGTTCTTGTTCAAATGAAATGCACAGAAGAGTGCCAAGGAAACTAAGTTCATGCTCCCCGACAGGGAAGAAGGCAGTCCTTTAAACAGCTGTTTACCTCGGGGAAATCAGGGTCACCCAAAGATGGAAACACCCCAAATTTGCACTCTTGACACAGGAAGAAAACTGCTCAAGGCCACGTGTGAATGGCACTTGCAGCCCACGTCCACCTCCTTTTCACTGCACAGCTGAGGCCCGGGGGATTCAGTAAGCTGCCTGCTAGCTGGCTGTTTGTGGCACAGTAAGAATCGGGAATAACTGACTCCAGTCTCTGCTGCCAGGCTAGCAAGGCAAGCGTCCTAACCCAAACAGGAAGGCCAGACACCACACGCTGACTCACTCGAGTCTCTGTGCAAATAAGGACACAAAAAGCTTTGCAAGCTTGTCCTTCCCTCCAGAGACTAGAGGTGGTGTAAAATGAACGCAATAACAGATCCCTTCCAGTGGCCCCAAAATTCTATGAGGCATGTGGCCCTCTTTAGCACTTAGCCTTCAAAAATCCTTCCCTGTGTAGACCAAGCCCTGCAGCTGAATGCAAAGCAGACCAACCCCCAGCATTGTTAACCAAGTCAGTTAAAAGATCATAGGTAAAACAAAAATGAAAAACACAAACAGAACTTTGTGTTATTTTATTACCATCTTTTTCAAGCTCTAGGCTTAAACAGTCAAAAAATGTCTTATAAGACATATATAATGCAACTGAGGCTTAGAGTTTTCCCCAGTGGTTTTATAATTATGATTATTTAAGATATCTCATTCATATAAATGTAACGGGAAAACTATGCAGTGTTATCTTTAACCTTGAACTCATTTTTAAAAATTTATTTATTTATTATTTATTTTGGGCTGCTCTGGGTCTTCATTGCTACGCGGGCTTTCTCTAGTTGCGGCAAGTGGGGGATACTCTTCGTTGTGGTGCACGGGCTTCTCACTGTGGTGGCTTCTCTTGTTGCGGAGCATGGGCTCTAGGCGCCTGGGCTTCAGTAGTTCTGGCTCACGGGCTCTAGAGCCCAGGCTCAGTAGTTGTGGCACATGGGCTTAGTTGCTCCACGGCATGTGGGATCTTCCCGGACCAGGGCTCAAACCCGTGTCCCCTGCACTGGTAGGTGGGTTCTTAACCACTGCACCACCAGGGAAGCCCCTGAACTCATTTTTTAAAATGATGCTTTCCTATAGCTCCTTTAAGTACACAGCTATTCCTATGGACTTTTATTTTCAGGTTAGCCCAGGCAGCCTGAATGACTGGGAGGACTTTTTCACAGCAACCTGACAATGCAGGACTCCCTCTGGATAGGCCTGTGAGCACTTCCTCCACCGCTAGGCTAATCCACCACCTTCCCTACAGAGCGTGACAAGGAAACTAGACACACTGCCAGTTGTCACTGTGCCAACACAGTCAGCTTTTGAAGACCTCCATAAAGGTTATTCTGAAATCTCCCCTGAGAACACTGTAATAACCAACTGAAAACAGCATTCCATTCAGTGGTTTACATTCCTGAGGATGACACTGGAATAAAAGTCACCTCCGCTGGCCAAGGCAAGGAGTGCCACCTCTGACCGGGAAGAATAACGAGACTTGATGGACATCAGAGTTTCTCACCGCCGCCACCCTGCCTGGTACTGCCACCAGGACAGACAAGGACCCTCCCCCACGAAGGACGGTTCTACAGGCAGAGGGTGTCTGGGGGCCCGGAGGGGACTCCACTGACCCACACTGACAAGACTGAAGTCAGTCCCCTGAGTAGCTCTTTGTCAGTGAGACAGAATTTCATTTGCGTTTGTGTCCCACCCATCACAGGTCCTGGCGTATAGGAAGCTCCCCATAAACTCTGACTCAACAGTAAAATGGACAGATGAATGAATGGATTTGAAATGTAAAACAGGAAAGGTCATGTGGACCCTCTGCCTTCCCCGAAAATATAATCATAGCTTTTAATTTGTTCTGATCTTGACAACAGCCCTCCTGGTAGGTAGGTACTGCTCTCCCCATTTTGTGGAGCAGGGGACTGAAGCTCAGTGAGTTAAATAATTTGTCGAAGGCCACAGTAATGTTATGGGGTAGAGCACAAATGTGAATTTATATCTCTCTAGTTCCAAAACCTGCACCTTTCCAATACACCAAATTGTCTTCTTAATGAAAGTATGACTCTGCAAAGTTTCCCAAGTAAAACAAAAGAATAAGCAAAGTAAATATGTTAATTTCAGAATTAAAAAATATTTCTCATACAGTCCACTGTAAATAATATAAACCAAAACATGTCAGAACACAAAACTAAGATCAAAACCCATCTGGAAGCTGTTATTCCAGATGGAAACAGCAACTGAAGCCTGGAAACCTCAAGGCCCAGTGAGGAAGAACTCAGGTCTGGGCGAATAAAGAGGAAGAGTCTAGGGGATGAGAAAGCATGGCTAAGGCTGCCGCCACCCACCCTCCCTGTGGGAGAATATACTGATTGGTCCACACCAGTGCCCATGGCCTCTCTGATCAAATCAGACTGTAAAATCTCTGAGGGTAAGAACTGTGTCTTCTACCTATATATTTTTTCTGACCAGATCTATCACCACACTGTACATATCACAAAGGTTCAAAAACAGTTGGATTAGAATTAGCAAATGAATAAATGAATGGTGAACTCTGTAAGCAAATCGAATAAAGTAAAAGCAAGAAAGAACTGAAGTGCTCGCCGGCAACGGAAAGGGTTATGCTTTCTTTGGATTATTAGAGCAAACACAGTCCTGCTCCTCCCTCTGCCCTGACCACCAGCCCAAGTGGGCCTAGCCGCAGCTCCTCTCTCCATTCTGATAGTAAAGCAGTGGGTAATGCCAGTCTGAAGACCACAAACACTATCATCTTGGCCATTTATCTAGCTCTGTGACGTGTCCTGATGCATCATTCAGTGATCCTGTCATCATTCTATCGATGGTTTAAAGTTCAGTGATGGGCTTCTCTGGAGAAGGTACATCCTGTAGAGTGAAGGCCATGACAAAGGGCAATAATCCACCCAAATTCACTCCTGAGTGTCCTCATAAATCTCAAATAGAAACTATTTTTTTAAACTCCATGTTTGGCAGTTGGTTGGAGGTAAGTCACATGGGAACTGTACATCCCACCAGCAGACCCAATGACAACTTTGTGAGCACTGACGGAGTAGTTCGCAGGCACGGACACTCTTGAATGAATGATAGCCTCCACCGGTCAGCCTTTCCTTTCAACAGTGTCCGTGAGGCAGGAAATCATGAAACTGAGCGGGATGTTCAGCCTTTATCCCACAGCAAGCCTTTCTAGAAGTGCTCTGGCAAAGCTCTCCAGCACGTTCCTAAGCTCCAAACCCAAAGAGCCTCATCAGGTCCCCGTCACCTGTGCCTCTCAGAAGCACCTCATGCGCTGACAGCACCTGCCCGGCCCTCCACAGTCACCAGGACTCCACGTCGCCTCCCTCTGATCATCCGCATCTCTGACACCCTCACCAGCATCTTTCCTCCACTGAGCCCCTAAAATTTGCTGCTGCCTGGAGTGCTGTCCTCAGCAAAGTCATCCTTGCTGAATTTTACTGACTTTACCTAAATTTGCTCACCAGTGGAGAAATGCTACCTGGACAGCAGGAAGAAGGGAGTGAGAGAAGGAGGAAGCAGGAGAGGATGGACCAGAGGCTTGCTCACCTACACCCGTGTAACTGCACCATACGGTTGACATTCAACCATATACAAATTTACATCTGGCTGTCCTGTGGTAGGAATTCAAGGCCTAACACTGAGAAACAACCTTCAGTTGCTTTGTCATTGTATTTGGTTAAATGACATACAGTTAAAAGGGCCGCCTGCTAACAGACAAGCACAGCAAGAGAACCTCACTACAGGTGACACAACAGTGCCCAGGACAGACTGACAGGAGCCCCAGCAAGGACAAGCTGAGTCCTCAACCAATCATTCTTCAAAAAGGCAGGCACGGGACCACCCAGTGTTTTTCAAGTCTTAGATACAATCATCCCAAAGTCCATCTCTCCCATCTCTCCCACATCCCTCCCTGTGTCCCTCAGACCCAACTCTCATCCAACATTCCAAGTTGCAGAAAATGCTTATTCCACAAAGACAGATCCCACATAAGATCTTATTTTAAGTGGTCAAGGTCTAAACAGTTTTCCGACTGACGTTAATTTGTTTTTTAAGGTCCTTAACATCTTTAATACGTAGTATTAAGAGTGCTGAGAGCCTGCTGCAGATGGGGTGCTGTATTAAGAGTGCTGAGAGCCTGCTGCAGATGGGGTGCTATGTCCTATGAGACTCATCCCCACAAACCAACTCCCAAGTCCTCAGTTAACTCACAGAGAGAAAAGTAAAATTATAAGTAACAAACGTAACAGGCTGGCACATCTAATAATTACTTGCAAGAGAAACTGGAACCAGACTGCACAGAGAACAACCTACCTGGAATTAGATTTTCATTGGCAAATCATCCTCATCCAACTTATGAATTCCCAAAGCCACTTGTTAGGTATTTGTTACCACCATTCTGAGGCCTCAAGAGCCACTTTCAGAGCCTACTCCCCAGCACAGCTGAATGAAGGTCTCTCCAGTGACATTGCACCGTCCATGCCAGGGTGCACATGGAGGGCAGGGCGAGTCACTCACAAGTCTCCTGGTCGTGTACACCAACAAGTCTAATCCACCAGACTGAGAGCATTTCTACTCTGGGTGGCAACTATAATCTCTTTCCAGTTATGAGGAATGGAAAAATGCAGCAAAGATATCTTATTATATTAAATAAAGTCTAGCAGAGAGGACAAAAGCAAAGTATACAGGAAACAAAAAGCAAATATAACTTGAATAACCTGTGTTATTTGGGGGAAACCAACAAAATATCTAAAACCAGCTAATCCTAAACAACAGGGTGGTTCTGCAGCCATACTGGAAATTCCTTCTTAACGATAACTCAAAATCCAGAAGCCACAAAGAAAAGATTGATAATATAACCACATAAACATCAAAAACTTAAGCCTGGTAAAAATCAAAGTTAAAAGACAAATGACAAAAATTTGGAAACAGTATTTGCAAGTTTTATCACAAAATCTACTTCTCTAACATATAAAACGTTCCTAGAAATCCAAGAGAGAAAAAAAAGTACAACAACCCACAAATACAAACAGCTCTAAAACTCATGTGAAAGATGCACACTCACTCATAAAAATAGAAATGTAGGGCTTCCCTCCCTGGTGGCGCAGTGGTTGAGAATCCGCCTGCTGATGCAGGGGACACGGGTTCGTGCCCGGGTCCGGGAAGATCCCACATGCCGCGAAGCGGCTGGGCCCGTGAGCCATGGCCGCTGAGCCTGCACGTCCAGAGCCTGTGCTCCGCAACGGGAGAGGCCACAACAGTGAGAGGCCCGCGTAACGCGAAAAAAAAAAAAAAAAAAAAAAGAAATGTAAATTAAAAGTACATTTAGATAACATTTTCCACCTATCAGGCTGGTAAACTCCAAAACCGTGGTAACATGCTCTATTCCTGAGGATGTGGTAAAACAGGCACCCTCACCCACTGCTGACTGACAGGGTGTGCTAGTGCCACCCTAGAGAGCTTGACTGGTAATGTCAACCAAAACCACAAATGCACCTGCTCTTCGACTTGACAATTCCAGTTCTGGTAACTTATCCTAAAGGTACACTTGCACATAATTAAGTACAATGAAATTAAGCAAAATAAAATGTTATTTACTGTATTTTGTTTGTATAAGCAAAATTTGGAAATAAGTCAAACGTTCATCAATAAAGAACTGGTTCAATAAAATATGGTGCATCTATTAAATGGGACACCAGACAGCTGTAAATAGAAGGGAAAGGGAGGGGAGGGGAAAGGAGAGAGGAGAGGAAGGAAGCTTTCTATGTGCTGATGTGAAGGGTTTCCAAACCATGTTAAGTATAAAAAGCGGTGCAGGAAAATGGGTGTGACATGTTCTAGATAATGCCTTGAACAACGTCAACCAAGACTGAGGCTGAGCACAGAAACCTGGAAGCCGTCCACACCCCTAGTGGGAGAGCCTCTGCACTGGGGTCCACGACGACCACCAGGACGAGGTGCCTACATCCACCCCCATAGCACAGAACTACACTCAAACCTTTCCAACTATTCACCTTTACTTAAAAACCCAGAAACCACTCTCCCTGCTGGCAAACTGCACTGTCTGACAACACTTCAGGCCACAGTTTTTGCCTATGGCCTCCGTACAATCTAAGCTAGCTCCTTCTTATCATTGTACCCTACAGAACAACTAAGACCATTCTAATTCTTTAACTCTTAGAACCTAGCAGCCATATATCTAAACCCTTTTATCAAGAGCTGCACAAAACAATACATATGCATCCCTTTCACAAGAGAGTTTTGTTTGTTTGTTTGTTTTTTAACTTCCTCCCTCTTTTGTACAGTCCCGGAGAGTTAGGGCAGGAGGGTCAGTTTAGAAAGATTTAGCTCATGCATAAAATAGCTTTTGATTAATGAAAAAAGGAATTAAGTCCTCAGAGGGCAAAGTTACTTTATTTCCCTCTCAGTGGAAATGAGAAGACAAATAGGAACCCCCAAGACAGCTGGGCCTCAGGCATGCTCACCCCGTGCTGGCTGAGTTCTTTTATAGTCAGATCTCAGCACTCCAAAACAGAAACAGTCACTTCATATTTTCCTCTTTTCTCTCTGCAGCTGGAGAGCTAGCATGAAGTCCGGAGGGAGAGGCCACAGGGAGCCCGCAGGAGCCTCTCGCCCCCACCTACCCCTTTCCAAGGAACCACTGTAAACATTTTCCTTTCACTCCAGAGCACAAAATCCTGAAAAGCACTCATCTGCATTTGGCCTCCACGAACATCAATAAATATATAAACTACAAATGTGAAACATCTCCCGGGAATAACAATGCAGCAAATAAAACAATGTAAGCCTCTTTACCCTACCCCCAAATTACCTGTTCTCCTCAAGAATCACTCTCCTCAGGTAGCATCAAACCATCCTGAAGCAGTTGCTTCTAACAGTTTTCTTGGAAAGTCAATACCACCCAAGCAAGCTGTTACTCCCCTCCACAGAGCTGCTGGAAACGAGTCCCCGAGCTGCCAACACCAGGTTTGGCAAACTTCGGCTCCAGAAAACCATTAATCTCGTTATGGCATTTGGAGGTCTCAACAAAATCACATTTCCAAATGAAATAAACCCAGTCTCCCAAACTGGGCTGCATTGGAACAAGGAAACAAACAGCAGGGAGACAGCAATGAATTACAAATGGCATGCTAATTACCAGTCTACTTCCAGAAATAGCTGAAGACTGCAGGATTTTTGCTGTTGTTGTTGTTAAAATAACTACAGCCTTTATTCTAGGGCTGGGCAAAAGCATCTGATTTATTCAAAAGCTTCAGCTTCTAAACATAATCCCATTTATATGTACTTATCTGGGAGGGGGAGTAGGTGGAGACAAACCTTGGGGGCTGGGACATGGGTCCCCAGAGACAGCAGTGGGGGCCTGGGGAGAGCTGACCAGCCGTGATTAGGCATGTCTACCGGCATCACCAAACCCACCACCAGTGTGGCTGAGAGAGAGGGACCCTCCTGCTTGCTCTCTCAGTGGCACCCATCTCAGACCATATGGATGAAGGAGGGGGGCGAAGGTAACCAAGTCTTGACAAAGTGTCTCAGCACCTTCAGCACTTACTCCGAGTGGTAGGTGGATGAGCAGCAATGGTGCCTAGCGAGTTTTACAGAATTTAGATTAGAGTCCTGCTTTCAAGAAACAATCTGCGGGCTTCCCTGGTGGTACGGTGGTTGAGAGTCTGCCTGCCGATGCAGGGTACACAGGTTCGAGCCCTGGTCTGGGAGGATCCCACATGCCATGGAGCAACTGGGCCCGTGAGCCACAACTACTGAGCCTGCGCATCTGGAGCCTGTGCTCCGCAACGAGAGGCTGCGATAGTGAGAGGCACGCGCACCGTGATGAAAAGTGGCCCCTGCTCCCCACAACTGGAGAAAGCCCTCGCACAGAAACGAAGACCCAACACAGCTAAAAATTAATTAATTAAAAAATATATATATATTTAAAAAAAACAATCTGCTAAAGAGAAAAACAGGAGGAAGTGCAAGAGCACAACAGAAACATGGTCATTTCATGCCACTGCCCTTGGTTCCCTAAGGACAAGATGCACACCTTTCCCTGCGTGAGTGCAACTCAAGGGATGAACATCTCACCCCAGATTCCTATTTGTGCTATGGATGCAGAGCCTACAGGTGTAACTGCAGAATTTGGAGTCTGAGCCCTGTTTAGAGACCAACCCACCGCCCCCCACCCCTGCCCCAAACCTTCTGCCACCTCCTTATGCCTCTAAATATGTCCCATCCTCCCACCCCTGCTCTCAAATTTCAGAATGTTCCAGCAGGAAGTCTCCTTCAAGCTCATCTCTTCCAGCAAAAGTTCCCCCAGGTTTAACAAAGCCATAGGAAGTGTTCTTGGGTCAAAAAAGTTTAGGAGAGGGACTTCCCTGGCAGTCCAGTGGTTAAGACTCTGCACTTCCAATGTAGGGGGCGCAGGTTCCAAACCTGGTTGAGGAACTAAGATTGCACATGCCACGCAGTACAGCCAAAAAAAAAGAGAGAGAGAAATTTAGGAGATTCTGGGTTAAACAACACTACAGCTTTCTTTTCTGTCAAACTTCTCTGAGCCTCTAATATGCTAAAGGTACGTTAAGACTCTCCAAGAAGGGGATCTAACAGGCAACCTTTATAAACTTGATGGACTAGAAACCTTTTCTCTTGCCACCTCCTGAGACCAGTACTCCTCTGAGTGCCACACGCTCTCCAGCCACCTTCTTCACTGCCGAGCAAACATCTGCTGAGCACCCACTCCAGCCAGGCACACAGTGGCTGCTGAGGACACAAAAATGGAGAAGACACACGGGCCTCCAGGCACTTACGGCTGAGGATTGAGACTCTGAGGGGTGAGCCGCTCAAAGCCATGCAGATAATTACTGGCTGGTCTCAGAGCTCAAACTAGTGGCCAGCTGCCAGTCCACCACACTTTGTTCCTTGCCACACCCATCTCTGATCAGAAAAGGTGTTCAGCCATGGAAATGTGTTGATCAGATGGAGTTCTCCAGAGAGACCTCAGCAGCAGCCAAGATCCCCCATTAAAACAGGACACACCGCATTTGCTTTGCCTACTTGAATGACCCTGCTTATTGTTAATACAGCAACTTGAGCATGGAGGCACCACGTGAACACCAGTAAGCAGTCTGTCAACCCACCCCTCCCAGGGGCACACCACCCCCCAGGAGCCCAGGGGCACTGGACTCCCCTGTGTTTCTACACCATACACAGGGACCCTAAAGCATACAGACATCACCGACAGCACCTGCTGGAGGCCATAAGGCTAAATGTCTCCCTGGAATTCACTTGTAATTGTTATGCCAGCCTGGTCTCCCCAGTAAAAACTAAAAGTTGTATCACAGAGGGCTTTAGTCTCAAATCCAGGACTGATGCAAGAGTGCTCTAGTCCCAGTTCTACACGTCTCTGGACCATGTAGTTAGTTACGGGGACTTTCTCTTCCTCTGAAGTATGGAGGTTTTGGGGGGCGAATGCCCCTTAACTCAATGATGTGAGGAAGAGGCAGGTGTTCCAAAAACAAAACTCTAAAGAAAAATTTTTAATGTTTTTGCTTTAACATACCAAACAGGCACACCATAAACTTGAAAAGATCCACTACTTCTATTGAAATTTGTTTAATTTCCAGAAAGAAGGTCTGGCCCAGCATTAATCTTCTGCAGTCACACACACCGACATCCGCATCCACAGCAGGGGGTGCAGCTGACTGAGAGGGCCACTCGGATGTTCCTACACTAACTGGGGGAGTGGGGGGGGGGGTCGGAAAAATGATCTTCACTTTTCAAAGGAAATCAAGTCCCACCTTTTTTAAACTACAAACCTCACTTAAAATGCTGACATGCTATACAAAACCATCACTCTAAGCATTCCATCCTAGAATTTGAGAAGGAAATTCCCTGGGAATTTCGAGAACAGCGTAACTTTGGACAACATGTGTTCGCACTGCACGTGACTTGCCGTGGTGTCCTCCCAGCTCCGGCCTGCCCAGGACTCAAAACAGTGTCCGGCAGCAATAGGAGGGACCCACAGCTCAGCAGCAAGTCCTGCCGGTGCCGGCCTGACCCCAGGAGCTGGGCCTAGCACTGTTCTGATCAGAGCACATTTTTTTCCAAGCTTCCCAGAATTTCTACCAGAGTCTACAGAATGCCAGCTTCCTGTTAACAAATGCTTCAGGTCTCTTGTCTGTAAAAGCTAACCCACTCTTGCATACCTCGCCCCAGGACCAGAGCCCACCCCTGAACAGGAGCAGGAAGTACCCCTGCACAGCTACTTGGCTCCCTGTGGCTGTGCCAGGCCTCTGGCACCGTGGTGCCCTGTGCAGCCTACTGCATGCCTGCTCCAGCACCTATAAATAGGACGGGTCCCACTCTACTTCCAGCTTCCAAATCCTGGCCCCACACCATATATATACCTTCTTGTCTAAAGAAAGGCTTGTCCGTCATCTTAGATGGACAAGATAGGTTTGACATCAGACTTGAAATTCAGGCACCGATATCATGGCTCTGGAGCTCAGGAAAATATGTTTTGGTAACTGGAACAGGTACTTCCCTTCAATCTGGTCCCCGTGTTTACCGGGCATTATCATCTCAGCCCTCTACAGGACACTAGAGAAAAGGCTGGAGGACCTCTCCTGGGCAGGAAAACACCAAAGTACACAGTATCCCCCTCCCCTTCCCCCTCCCCACAGGTCAGCAAAGGCCCCTCCAAGATGTAGAGACCCTCAGGGTCCCAAGTCACTCAGTCTCAACCCCTCTGTGCAAACATTCTCCATGGCCTTCCATGGGGACTGGAGACTCCTCTTATAAAGAAGGTGGCCATTTCCTTTCAGACCAAGCAGGAAAGAAACAAATGCCAAAGGGAGGGCATTAAGCCGTGAAAGGTACACCCTGAAAGGCCACAAAAGGCCAGGCATTTCCTGTACAACATCTCCCCAACTCTATAAGAATCCTGTGTGAGTTCCAGGTATTATCTCATTCCGCAGATGGAGAAACTGAAATGCAGTTTCAGTGAAGTTTGAGTGAAGGAACCTGCCCAAGGTCATGAAACGAGTAAATTGATAGGATCCAAAATCCAACCCAGGTCTGTCTGCCTCCAAAGACCATGAACTTTTCTCACAGCCATGTGATTATGACCTTGTAGAAAGCACATATTATAAATTTTTAAATATTCAAAAACTGAAAAGAAATGCACAGAAAAGAAAATAGCGGTTATGTGAAAACAATTAAACCATGGGTGACCTTTGTCCTTTTCTTTGTATCTAAATTTTCTTGCTTCTATTATTTTTAAATGTTTTAAAAAATAAAATGCTGTTTACAAATCAAAACTACAAGTTTATCAGTGAAAGGGTACTGTCCATTAGTTCTATTATGATTTCTTAAGAAAACAAAGTGGGGCCTGCCAGTGGTCAGTGCCACCCCTGGACAGGCATGTGGAGGTGAAGACCCTGGCCCCCATGGTTAGAGGTCACTTCTGGGCCAGAGCCTGGACTTGATGGGACAAGACTTTCCAGAGTTCCCTCTCCCTATTTTATGTAAGCTGATCTTTAAGAATTCCAGAAGTTTCATTTTGAGATCACCTTGCTAAGTGAAAGTAACTGGCTGCATCCTATTCCCGCCATAATGTGGTGGGTCAGGCCGCCTTTGTCTCAGCACAACACCACCCCCACCCCCGCGCCATGCGGTGAACTGCAGAGACGGCAAAGACAGCCCATCAGGACACCAGGAGCCTGGGCTGGAAGGGCAGGAGCTGTGTCTGCTCCTGTGTCTAGACCAGAGGCTACAAGGCCCTGCACAATCACTCAGCCTCTCTAGGCTTCAGGTTTTCTTCTTTGTACAATGCAAAAGATGGAATCGGTGACCTTCACAGTTACTTCGAGTTCTAAAACTTTAATTTTATAATATCTGCCTTTGTCAGTGTGTGCAGTGCTCAATCATCTACACAAACACAAATTAAACTCTTTTTGTACAATCATTAAAAGCACACACACCAAAATATGCATTAGAGTTCACTTCTACTGGGGAAGTCTTAGAGCCTCATAAGAATATGTATATTAAACAACAGTGGCTATGCCCTTTGTTCCAGATATTCAAGAACAGGTATCACCCGAAACAACAATATAAAGATTCTCTACCCACTTGGAAGTCAGCAGACCCCCACCCCTCCACAATGCACTAAGTATACAGTGCTGACCACTTCAAGGTGTCAGCTGATCCTTTAAAATTCATTCTACTTCTACAGGTCTAAGCTCACATACAAGCCATCTGGAGCCATGTTTCATGTTGAGTGAAATCCCAGCTAGAGGCTGCCCTGTGCCCACACTTGGACTCCAGAGGCAGGAGCCGCTGGTTTCTCCTGGGTAGGGTTTGGGCACCTCCGTGGGGATGAGTCTACAGAAGGGTCAACTTCTAGGTTTCCCCAGTCACCAGGTTCATCACAGCTCCCCAGGATGTTGGGCACATTACGCAAGGTCACAGGTGCTGAGGGAAGGTCCCTGTATGATGTAAAATTCCAAGCAAGAGAGTAAATGTCTCAAGCTTCTACAAAGTCCAGATGCCAACAAGGGCTTCACTAATGCTGATGCTTCTGCCGAAGCCACTTCCCTTAGAAAAGCGTTGGTGTTTAACTCCTCAGTTGTAAACAAAGATTGCACAGCTCATTTCTTTAAGGGAAGAAGGGTTTACCTACAAATCAAATGCTTGATTTTCACTGTGCTTGATTACTACACTATATTTTTATGCATGTCCCTAAAATCTGACCAGCCAGTTACCAAAATGCTCTTTGCTCCTAAGCATTTTCTAATAACTAATGAACAAATCTGACAGAATTCTTTTTTTTTTTTTTTTTTTTTTTTGCAGTACGCGGGCCTCTCACTGCTGTGGCCTCACCTGTTGCGGAGCACAGGCTCCGGACTTGCAGGCTCAGCGGCCATGGCTCACGGGCCTAGCCGCTCCGCAGCATGTGGGACCTTCCCAGACCGGGGCACGAACCCGCGGCCCCTGCATCAGCAGGCGCACTCCCAACCACTGAGCGACCAGGGAAGCCCCAGAATTCACTTTTATATCCCTTGAGAGTACTGACAACCTCACAGCTATTCCAGGTAAGACCAAACTAAAAAGATACACATTTTTGACTACTCTAAACAATGGGCTGGCACGCAGACAAGTAGGTAGGTTGTTCTAACAGCAATTATGATGTAAAAAAGAGTGTAGCCAGAATTTTCCTAGCAACCATTAAAAATACCATTTTCAGCTAGCCTTACAACATCTTCCATCCACATCCTTCAGTGTAGGATGGGGTCGACAAGGGCAGAGGCTGCAATGAAGCCTCTCACGTCAAGGCTCACTCCACCACTTACTAAGGGTCTGACCTTAGGCAAGTCACTTAAGGTCTCTGACTTCCACTTCCTTACTTGTAAATGAAGTTTTTGAATACATATGATAGCTGTGGTCTCTTTCGTTCTAAAGAAAAAGACATAACTTCTTCTCCAGTTAATAATACTACCACAGACCTCATCCTTCTGAAGAGAAAATTCTCTTGCTATGTATTCAGATTGAGTTATTAAGACTTTTTTAAGATACCATTTGTCATAATTATCTCCTATTTAAGCCATTTCTGGTCCAATCCTTCTAATGTGCTCCCAGCCTAGAGCCTCAAAGTGACAGTCACCTTGACCATCATCAGCCCTTTCTGCATGGGCAGAAACTAGTGTTTAACATGTATATTCCTCAGCTTACTTCATAGAATTAAATAGCCAGAGGTTAAAAGTAGAGTCACTAGGACAAATCTGTCATTCCAACCTCAGAAATCATTTAGTGTGAACTGAGAAAGAGCTAGCACTGAACTTGTACTAAAGGACTCCTCCAGCCCCCAGACTGTGAGCCTGACTCCTCCAAGATCCCTAAGGAGGATGGGACAAGCTTCCAACAGTGCACGTGGAAGCAAGCTTCCAAAAATTTACATGTGATTTTTCTGGGACTGAAAGCAAGGTAAAATGCAATTTTTAAAAATGTTTAAAAGGAAATTTTAAAAGTAGCTTCAAAGGGTGATCAGGAGAGATGACAATGACTAACAAGGTAATACTGACACCTAAAAATTCACATGCAATGTGAAAAAAATGAAGAAGGAAGGTGACATCCATCTAAGACCTCTTACTTAGTGAGGCAGTAACTTTTTAAAAGAAAAAGTAACCTAAAGTTATGATTTAATCCAAAAGTGAACCATAAGATAACTGTATTCCCATATTTCTTCTTCTGTGATACAAAGAAGGACTGGTGTGAAACAATATTCCAGTCCAGCCAAGCCAGCTCATTTGTATAGGATTTGCATGTATTTGCATAACTTCTGCCTGAGTAGGTGTTCTCGTCATGCATCTAAATTTTTTAAAGTATTTTAAAAGATATTTATTTATTTAGGCTGCACTGGGTCTTAGTTGCGGCATGTGGACTCTTAGTTGCAGCATGCACGTGGGATCTAGTTCCCCGACCAGGGATCGAACCCGGGTTCCCTGCGTTGGGAGCATGGATTCTTACCCACTGGACCACCACGGAAGTCCCCATGCATCTAAATTTAATTAAATAATTTCCGTACCTGTAAAATGCCACAGTCAAACTACTGCTGACTTAGAGAAAATGCACACACACATACACCAACACATAGGATCAGCTACAGTTTGTAGTCTAACATGGTAAGAGCTTCCCAGCAGCAACCTAGAAATAATGTCTTCTCTCCACCAAATTACTCTGTCCACAAAAAGACCAGGTTTCCAGAACTGGAAAACTGATTACTTCTACAGCGGCCATAGAAAGGATGTAAAACTGAATTACAAGAAATGCCAACCCATGCCAACTTGTCAAAAAATATGTAACTTTGCCAAGATCTAACCCAGTGATTTCAGGTTCACACTTTCATTATGTGTCTACCTTAAAAGAAGTCAGCAATGAAGGTTCACAGTATTCCTTTGATGGGGTGCCCAAGCCCCAGAACCAAAGCACATCTGCCTCAGGAGCCACCTCACCAATGCCCAGAATTGACCTCCTAGGAGTCCACACTGCCTCCACTGTCATCCCATTCCCAAGTGGCCCCTGAATTGGAAAGATCCCAGATCTCTCTCCAGTGGTCTTTGTACCCCAGAATGATCAGGGAACAAGTAAAGGGGTAGCAAAGAAAAAATCTTCGATCAAGACTGTTGATGTCTCACAAAACTGATGGCACCTTATTACTGCCTCATTTATTACAAAATAAATCCTCCATGTGATAGCCACAAAACAATGTGCTGCTAACTCAGGTGGAGAAAGCAGAAACCAAGAAATCCTCACCTTCCAGGCTTCATGATAGTCAATCACGTGGCTCTCTTACGCTTTCTTCACCTGGTTAAAGACTTTTCACACATCCATTATAAATTCTGGAGTAGAACTGGGTGTGAGAAAACAAACCCCAAGAGTACCCTCTCGCCTTTCTCAACATGCACTAGAGATGTTTCATTTCATTTGATACTGTGAAGGGTACCTCAAAGCCTAAAGACTGGAAAATGTCTAGGACATTTCTAGATGCTAAAAATGTTTTATAACTCAAGTTTCCATCATCTAGTCTATACTCATCTCAAGCCATATGATCACCTGAAGTGGTTGGCAAAAACAACAGGAATAGAATATGGGTCACAGAATCACAAATACACACAGAACACACCCAGGAATAATGTCAGCAGCCTACCCATGAATCACTTATGTTCGCACCCAACACTGTTGTTACTGTTTGCCATCTGCTTTTGAAACACCTAAGACAATGAGCCAAGGAAAACATCAGGCCTTCAGAAATGCTGTATTATTCTCTCTATCCACTCCACCATCCAGCCAAACAGCAGCCAAAGGGGTGCTCAGCTCCCTGAGGCCAGGAAACTTCTGAACCCCACTGCACTTATCACCTGCTGAGCCCTTGATGGTACACAACTAGTGCATGAGGACTCACTAAACTAAAACACCCAATGCTGAGCATTTCTTTTTGGTAGCCTAGAAGGGAAAATTTTATTTTACTGGATATTTTCCAAAATTTCATCTGATTGGCTCAAAAGTACCATAATCAGCTAGACCAACAGATCTTGGGGCAATATTTCCCCGGTAAAGAGGAAATGCCCTATGCTGTGGCCTCTACTTGGGACACCCTGTCTAAGTCAAGCATAAAAAGCACAATTCTCAAAAACAGAATTGTAAGCTTAAGAATGGAAGAGAAAATCACACTGGCCATGAGATGACACACTTCTATTCCTCAGAAACACTACTTTGTCAAAATTCAGTAATTCTTAAAGATAAACCACATTTACATTGAATGTGACACTCACTGTTCCCAAGAGTCCTAAGATCTTAGTGGCTAAGGTTTGGAACAGAGCAGCTGTGATTCAGACCAGGCCAGTCTACAGGGTCTGCTGTGAGAGAAAGAAGGGCTGAGCCTGAGGTGAGGCAAAAGGTGCCCGAGGGCCCCACAGACCTGAGCCGGGTCCCATTCGAGGGCACTGTGGCCACGAGCAAATCGCTGCGCCTGCTGGAGCCACAGCCTCTCTAACCACTTCATTCCATTTGTAAAAGGCCTTTGCCAGGACTAATACTGTATGGTTTCAATCAAGTACGCAGTAATTATTTGCTGAATGAATGCATGAGTGAACATATAAAAAGAATAAAAAAACTAACAGCCGATTTTACCTTCAGATGCCTCTCCTGGTGGCAGAGGTGCTTTGCTGCCGATTATACTGTTCATCATTCTGTTTCCTGGAGCACAAGAGGCTGAGCCTGAGTTGAGAGGTGTGAGGACTTCTGTGAACACAAACTGGCTGGGGGAGGAGGAGGAGCAGGGTGTTCACGCACCTGCTCACACATACTCCCTGGAGGGGCCCAAACTCCATCCAGGCTTGATACACAGTCCCTTTCAGTTCTGTTTAGGTTTTTATTGCCTGGAAACTGAGAAAATACCTCAGAATTTAGTTAGCCTCAGGAAATTAAAATCCCTGTGTGTCACATCAGGTCCAGATGTGGCCCCTGCGTGGGCTGACTTTCTCAGGGGGCCGCAGTGCAGAGGGAGGCCTCCGATTTGCCCACTGGTGCTGGCAGTGACAGTCCTTATGCCAGTGACTGTATCCTCTTATAGTCTTACGGCCTACCTTAGAGGCAAAGGTTTGGTATAAATCAGCTACGGTTTAAATTTAGGAATAAGAGACTTTTTCATTTTTGTGGTATACTGTAACTTCTTAGAATATACACAGCGTTTGACTTTTACTTAGTTTTATATCTCAATAAGTGCTTTGCTGCTGCCCGCGAATAAGCAGTAGGTCACACATCTGATGGTAGACAACAGAACTCTTTCAAGATACCCTGATTTTGCTTCTTATCAAAAAAGAAAATACACACACACCCATACAGAAATAAGGCATAAAAAGATGCCTAAAACAAACCCTTTTTTTTTTTTTTAAGAATACTTGTCTGGAGAATAAAGAAAATGGTAAAACTGAAGAAAGCAAATAAGTAGAATCTTTATTAGTTATCAATTCTAGCCAAGCAAAGTTTGGAGAGTATTCTAATGGCTTCAGGATTATTTTATCCAAAATAAGTTAGATATATGCAAAGAAGTAGATGTTGAGATAGTAGGAGAAGACTTAGAATATAAACATAATCAGATTAATGAAGAAGCTGCTGAAAATTCTCCAAAGGACAGACACACACACACACACACACACACACACACACACAGACAGGGGAGAGAGAGAGATTTATTATGAGGAGCTGGCTCACACAATTATGGTGGCTGAAAGTCCCTCGATCTGCCGTCTGCAAGCTGCAGACCCAGGGAAGCCAGTGGTGTCAAAGGCCTGAGAACAGGCGAGCCGACGATGTAAACCCCAGTCCCAGGGCAGGATGTCACACCTGAAGCAGGCAGGCAGGAAGCAAGAGGGCCAAATTCTCCTTTCTTCTGCCTTCTGTTCTATGCAGGCCTTCAACGGACTGGACGATGTCCACCCACACTGGGGAGGCCATCTACTGAGTCTGACTCATCTGGAAACACTCTCACAGACACACCCAGAAATGTTTAATCTGCCCACCTACAGACTACAATGCATGCTTTAAGACCCACTTCACACGTCACCACCTCCATGAGAGTATCCACAAACCTTCCCAGTAGGGTGTACACGGTCCTCTCTGCCCTGGGCCCCTTCGGCACCACATGTTGAGCGCAAGTCACTGTGGACTGTGATCAGGGACATGTTGTGGGTCTCCTCCATCAGATCATGAGTCCCTCTGTGAGGCAGGGACTGTTTCCCAGTCATCTTTGTGCTCAAGCCCCCCAGAGGGCCAGCACACAGCTGGAGCTCTGATGTGGGTTAAAGATAAACTTTATCACCAACAGCTGGTCGTGACCCTGCTCACTGTCCCACTGCTCCTCTTCCAATAACAGCTTCTCTGTCTTGGTGACATAAGCATCTTCCCACACTTTTGAAAGCCAAGGTTTGCCCAGATTGAGACAAACTTCCCTATCCTCTCACCTGTTAGCTTTCTTTCTTGATTTGACCAGGAGATTCATGCTCTAAAGACAATGGAGGCGCAGGAGGCAGGCTCCTGAGGGTGAGGCTCCCACCGTCCACACAGACGGCGCTAACACCGTAGAAAACCTTCCCACTGCACAGGATTCTAGAAGTCATTCCAGTAAAAGTCTTGTGGAATTCTTATCACAAATAATGTACTGTTATCCATAAAAGGTCACAATTTAAAATTTTTCAAATTTTTAGGAAAAACAAGAGTCTGACCAGAAATTCTTCCGTTTTTCCTTTTTTTTTTCACATTTCCTGTTCGTCTCCCCATCAGCACCCCTGAAAACACAAGAGTAACATGCAGGCCGAGTGGGTTGTTCCTGGAAGTTGGCCCTACCTGGAGTCTTGTCTAAGGAATAATGCTTCACTCAGAACATGTACAAGAGGCCTGCTGGCCGGAATAATATTTATTACCTCTATAGGAAAGGAGAGCTCTCAATTCTATTCTTTCACTTCCCTTTAATTAGTTCATATTTTCAAATCTTGTAATTTTAAGATCACCTCCATACTTCAGCATATCTTTCTTTTGGATTCCTAATGGTGAAAAATTGAGAGTGTGCTTTAAAAAATATGTTTGGGGAGTATTTTTTTAAAACGAGGATACCCAAAGAACTGAAAGCAAGGACTTGAAGAGATATTTGGACACCCATGTTCAGCACAACAGCCAAAAAGGTGGAAGCTACCCAAGTGTCCATTGACGGACAAATAGATAAATGAAATGTGGTCTATACAGACCACGGAATATTATTCAGTCTTAAAAAGGAAGGAAATTCTGACACTTGCGATAACATGGATGAGCCTTGAGGACACTATGCTAAGTAAAGTTAGCCAGTCACAAAAGGACAAATACTCTATGATTCCACTTGTATCAGGTCTTGAGCAGTCAAGTTCCTGGAGACAGAGAGTAGAAGTGGTTGCCAGGGGCTGGGAGTCGGGGGAATGGGCGTTAGTGTTTTATGGGAATAGAGTTCAAGTTTTTCAAGATGAAAATAGTTCTGGGGATGGATGGAGGTGATGATTGCATAACAATGTGAATGTATTTAACGCCACTAAACTGTACACTTTAAAATGGTTAAAACATACTGTTTTCCACAGCAACACTACCATTTTTCATTACCACCAGCAGGGCACAGGGTTCCAATTTCTCTGTTATATATTTTCCACCACACTTTTTGAAAAAGGGGAGCAGCAGAATGTTTGAGAACCAATTAAAGATCAAAAAATAGATAACTGATTTAAATACCACAATACTAAGTGGTAAAAAGTTCTTTTAATGACTCAAAAGCATCCTTATATCTTGCAAAGTACTAAAAAATACTTCACAAACCCACCTGAACCGGTAAAACAAATTTTCTCAAATGACTGAAGAACCTCAGCACATTCTCTTATTTTTATGAAGTCAACAGGGGTATCGAGAGATGAGGAGTGAGGTGACAGGACTTGTGGCAGCTGCCAGACTAGCACCACAGGAAGGAGAACTCCCTGCCCAGCCAATGCACTGGGCAAACGTGGATCATTCGAAGCAGAGAAATAAAGAAAGCCAAAAGCATCATTATTCTTGGAATATAACTGCATAGGTGAAATATTACAACAGAACAGAACCTGCTTATCAGGTAGCAGCTTTGGAACTTTTAAAAAGCAAACGTAGATGCAGGTCGTGTTTGGGACGAGTCCTCCCTGCTCTAACTCGCTCTGGCTCCAGGGCACCCCTGACATCCTGCTCTGGAAGAGAGGTGCCTGGGTAACCTTCCCGGCTCCTCCGCCTCCACCCAAGAACTCAACAGAAACATTTCTGCTCCCAGTGGACCGTGAGGCCCAGGCAGCATGGGACCACCCCTGACCTGGCTGAGGCACCCTCACCCACACCGTCTTCAGGCAGCTGTAACGCTTTGTGTTTGCAAGTGATCTGCACACTTATCCAGCGATCCTGTCCCCCAAAGGCGACTGGCCACTCAGACAGAAGGTGCTGAAGTGGGCACCACTGAGCAGCGCCAAAGCCATGGCGAGCTGTGGATGAGGAGGTGAAGCACTCGTCGCCTGAGGTTTCCTCCACTGTCCTCTGGACAGGTGCTGGCCTATCGTAATCATTCCCAAGCGAGTCGCCAGAAAAACTGTAGAGAACAAGGAATAGCAGATCCAGGGAAAGAGGGGGAAACTGCTGATTAAATGCTGGGCTGAATCCACACTGACCCCAGATGACCTGCGAGCAGCCGGCCCCCCTCCCAAGCGCCAAGCTCGTGAAGGTAACCAAGCACTGGCAAGCGGCCTTCAGCAGGAACCATCCCCAACACAATATTACAGGAAGTTCAAGAAGAAAGCCCACAAAGAAAAACCCCAGCAGATGGGGTCCCCTCTTGTGTTGTCACAAAACTTACTAAGCGGACCCCTGTCCTCCCTCTGCCCAGCCTCTTCAGTCCTGACAACACCTCCCTCTCCCAGCACTCACTATGCTTCCAAAATGATTTTCCTGAGTTAAATGAACTTTACCTCATGCTCTATTGCAAAAGCTCTTAACCTTTCTGGAGGTCAAAATCCTACCAAGAATCCCATCAAAGCCCTGGCCTTCTCTGCAGGAACAGGCACAATTTCCAGGAATTCACATATGTCCTGGGTCCCAGGGGTTAAAAGCCTCTGCCCAGTGGTTGCCTCCTTCCATTTCCTTCCTGCATTGAATCTGAGAAACACTGGGCAACCGACCTCCATCTGTAAGAATTATGTAACTCTAACAAATGTCAAGAATCCTTAAGGACTCCTTTTGAAGGGGTGGCCCACCAAACCCACTGGTATTAAGGCTCGAAGGGGAGGTCATCTCACAGAGATTCATGAGGCCCAGCCAGCCAGACATGCAGCAGCCTTGGAGGACGCCCTCCCAGATCATGACCCCCGTGCCCGGCACCTGCCCTTGCACGTGCACCGCTGTGACTTTGTGGGGATCGCTAAGGCTTCGTCTGTTACAGCTGGCATCTGCTGCCACAGGCACATCCTCACAAGAGCCTGACCTTGGTAAGCACATTCACACGTGAGCGCCGTTCACCCGGGTGACACCCGCCGGGGCGGACGGGTGGGAAGACAGATAGGCGCTGCCCCCACCCTACGGGCTGCAGAAGCCGCCTCACCCACACACACAGATCGAGCCCACGAAGCCACATTTTTGAGCTGCTGCTGAGAATCCCATAAAAAGCAATGCTATTTCTAACCTCCCGCACCATGGAAAAATACACACGCCACCAAGCAACCCAGAATCTCTGAAAGATTTATTTTTATACTCTCCCCCATGCCCCCCACTTTTACCTCCCAGACAAAATTTTTAGGTGGAAAATTTGCTAGCTTTTTAGCAGTTTAACGCTGTGCTAGGCACTGACTGATGAAGTTGCTGTGTTTCAGTTTAAACCAAAACATAAAGGTGTTTTTCTAATACAACTCTGAATGTCTACTTAATAACAAAAAAATATAGTCTAACAATAGAAGGACAACATCCAACACACAGGCAGAGAAAATTCCCAAGTTCCCAGGCCACAGGCAGAAACAGCAGAAGTAACAAGGTTCTCTTTCCAGCTTCTAAAAATGGTGCCCTGCCTGCTGGCCTTCCTCTTTGCATTGCTGGGTTTTCCTAACTCAAACACAGCACATGGCATCCCTGATGCCCTTGCTGAGTTCCAATTTTTCTCAGTGCCACTCTTAACCTTAAAGTGGAAGAATGAGGGAAAAGCAGTGAGATGGGGCTCAGATCTGAGTCCCCTGATGATGCACAGACATGGGGTGGGCAGGAGGAAGGGAGGAGGAGAAGAGAGAGGAAGCAGGAGGTGGAAGGGCCTGAATGAGGCCTAGAGAACCCAGAAACTCTATCACAAGCCAAGAGGGACCCTGGAACTAGTCTACCTGGGATCTGTCCCAGGACCCCTCCCACTGGAAACCTTGGTGTCACTTCCTTGATGATAACCTGGAAGGCCAGAGAGGCACCAACCCACCACTGCCCAGATTCTCACACAGCCAGGATGTCTTGGTGCAGCCTCTGAATGACCCCAACCTAACTGTAAGGCAGAGTTTAAATCCTCCTTCAAGTTAGGGAACTCCCAGCACAAACCTTTCATGGTTTAATCAACTTTACTGGACACTGGCAAAAATACATCTGGAGAAAATAAGCATTCCTGTAGACAGTGTAGACAGCAGAGACCTACACTCAGCGGTGATGCCTCTCGCAACACTACTAATTCTCTGTGATGTACCTTGAAAGTTTAAATTTAACACAAAGACAGAAGTTCAGGTCAGGGTGCATCACCTGTATCTACGGTTATTTTTTGACTGCTAGAGCATCTCCCCACTGGGACCACAGGTCTCACAATGCAGGACTCCCACTTGGCTCCCTGGTCCTCACCATGCACTTCAGATCCCTTAAAGACCTTGAAGGAAACCAAAAAAAGAGACGGGACTTTTCCCATCTGAACCTTTCTCACCTGTGCTGAGAGCCAACTGGGTCTCAGTCTCACAAAGAGGACAGGAAAAGGTGCAAAAAGCTCGAATTAATGGTTTGTTTACCTCCAGCCCAGCACCTTTGTGCTCAGCCAGGGCACAGGCACTCCACCCACCTGACTCCAGCAAGATGTCCCAGGAAATTACTCAGCAAACCTCCTTAGTCCTGCAAGAGGACAAAAAGCTCCACCCTTGCTCTCTTCCTCTGATCCGGCCAGCCATGGTCCTTGGGTAAGAGCTGGCATTTGGATGGAAAACAATAACTGACATTTCATCAAGCTCCTACTATGCATTGAATGCTGAGTTAGGCATCTTCACAATAATTCCACAAAACAATTACTATCCTGCTTAAAGATGAGAAAACCTGAGACTCAGAGGAGGTTAGGACTTGCCAGAGTAACAAAGTGAGTAAAAGCACAGAATTCGAGCCAAAGGCCATGTTTCCAAATATACCTTACAGATATCATAAGGCAAAGAGGGACTTATCTTCAGATTTATCAAGGAGGTCAAAATTTTGAAATACATTCAATAACAACCTAGACATGGGGACCCAGCCCAATTTTAAAACCAAGTCCAAAAAATCCACTGTACAGTAAGACAGGCATATTCTGCAGTTAACAAAAAGCCCAGAATTCCTTGGGCCTTCCCATCCCAGCAGACAGAGCAGAGTGGTAATGCCTCCAGTCTGTCCTATCAGCACGTAGGAATGTCTACCGGTCCAGCTGTGAGCTTTAAGGGACAGAATTTTACAAGTAACAGAACAAATATAAATTCCAGGACAATTAGCTGTAAGAACCTTAGAGGTGTGAAAGCTCTTACAACACCTCAGTACCCAAGTATGTACCTGGAAATGACCTGTACTGCACCAGGTGACATGCAGTTCTGCAGAAAGGAATCTGTTCTTAACCGCTGTTATGTTCAGAAGGAGCAATGCACTTTACTTTTAATTTAAAACCCATATACAGTAATGTAGTCAAGAAAAAGTTTTCCATTACCAATTCTGAAAGTTGCTTAAAATAGCTGACAGAATGAGGTAACTCCATATACGGGAGAGAACAGGGTAGTTATGTAATTTGCAAGATTTCTACTTCTGTCAAAATTCTGCAAATCAAGCTGCATAGTCCTTAGGGGCAGAGTCCAGTGGTGTGTTCAGTTACCCAGTAAAATTCTACATGAAGACATTTCCAGTTTTTGGTGGGCAAAGTCAAAGAGGACTACATCTGAGATGATGAATAGAAACCACACTGTGCCCAAACTCTCTCTGGCTCTGGTGTAGACAAGCTGCCACCTCCCGCTTCGAGCTGGTGGTGGGTATGCCAATTTATGGAAGAAAAATGGCGCACCTCAGCAATACCATGTCTGGGAAGGTAAGGGATTCTCAAACATCACGCGGTCCTGTCAGGTAATGAAGAACCACGTGAACGAAAAGTGTTCCATCAGTCACTGACCACTGGCGAGGCATGCAGCCTGAGTGCACCCCATGGAAGCTTACCACGCACCCTGTGAGAGCCTACTGAATGGGCTCCACGTCTGAAGATCCCTGATTGTGAAATCCAGTCAGGAAAGAACTACGTAGGAACTGCACCCAACAGTGACTCAAAGAGTCTGTTAAGTACGGCATGGTTCTGAGCACCTACAATTTCAGGAAGCTTCCAACCTGTGAAAAGTCCACATAAGTTCAAGGGTCTGTGTGCCTTAGTGAGGAAGCACATTAAATCCCTTGTGATTCTCAAACTGCCTCATCTATTCCAACAACCACCATGAATAAAAAGGCTTGGGTAAGCTCTGAAAACCTCCAGGGGGATCTCCATCAATCATTTCCTCTGACAAAAGTCTCACTGAACTCCTCCTAGTTAGCAGGCACTGTTTCAAGCCCTGGAGGAAAAAACAAGTGGGAGGGAGGGACATTCTTGCCCTTATAAAGCTTACATTCTAGTAAGGAAAGTGGCATAAACAATGAATCATGCCTGGCACATTAAAAATTTAGGGGAGGGACTTCCCTGGTGGTGCAGTGGTTAAGAATCCCCCTGACAATGCAGGGGACATGGGTTCGAGCCCTGACCCGGGAAGATCCCACATGCCGCGTAGCAATTAAGTCTATGCGCCACAACTACTGAGCCTGCGCTCTAGAGCCCGCAAGCCACAACTACTGAGCCCGTGTGCCTCAACTACTGAAGCCTGCGCACCTAGAGCCCATGCTCCGCAACAAGAGAAGCCACCGCAATGAGAAGCCAACGCACAACAAGGAGTAGCCCCCACTTGCCAAAACTAGAGAAAGCCCGCACGCAGCAACAAAGACCCAACATAGCCAAAAATAATAAAGAAAATAAATAAATTTTTTAAAAATTTAGGGCAAAAGAACCTTATGTTGTATAGAATTTTTTTATTTTGCTGAAGACTCTCATATATTTCTTCATTTGATGTTCTCCACAGCCTGGCAATTAGGCAGGACAGGAATCACTAAAATACTTAAGAGTTGACAAAATAGAGGCAAAGAGAGGTGAAGAGACATGCTAAAGGATAAAGCTGGGCAGGCAAGCTGAGGCAGGTAGGATGTTCCTGGTACCACCCCCCACCAGGCACCTTCACTAACTGTCCCCCACTGGGGCTGGCTATGAATTGGGCTTTAGGTCTGAGGATGCCCAGAGGTGACCAAAACGTGTGTCATCTAAGCTTCTACTTCCAGATACCCTGAAATTTATACCCCAGGCCACTTACACCCCACCCTTCAAGAAGAAACACACAGGAACATAAACACAGCAAATTAGGAGGTCAACGCCCCCCTACAGTACAGATCACGTGTGCTACCAACACACAGAGAGGAAAACCTGCTCACTTGCTGTTACAACAGCCAGGAGAGAGAGAAGCTGACATCCGTTCAGTGTGCACTACATGCCAGGTGCTGTATGAAGCATGGTGGCTCATCACGTCCCACGGCAATCCCATGATTATTCCCATTTTATGAAGTTGGAAACCAAGCAGAACAAAAAATTTAGAATGAGAAAGAAAGAATCCCATTTCTCACCCATCTTAAACATTTTTAAACATCTGAGTATTAAATGCTCAGGCTCAGCAATAAATAGAAATTGAATAGTAAGATTATTTTCCTTCAGATATTCCAGTAAATCTAGAAATATGTATTTTATATACATTCACAGCCCACTATGAATACACTTGGGTATTAAACAAAAAAGAAAAGTCACATTTAATCTGATACCATGCAACTTTCCTCCAATCAGAAAAAGTTACATTGGGAAGACAGTTTTTGCACCTAGGAGTTTGGGACCACTTTCTTGAGAGGGACACAATCTCAGAACAGTCAGTGCTGTGACAAGCTCTGCTTCACAAACATTATCAAAGAGAAGAGTCTCAAGCTCTACTCACCTTTTAAGCTGTTATGAAAACTGACGCGAGTTCCTGAAAACGGCCCAATCAGGAGATGGCACTTTGATGTTACAGAGCTTGAACTGCTGAAAGGAAAAATAAAGAATTCCAGTGAACCATTTCTTGGTTTCTTTAAGTGTACCATCCCCTTCTCCAAGTTCTGAAAAATACTTGAGGACTGTCACAATAAAAGGCACAGATACCAAAATGAATAAAATAAGCATCATATAATAAAGAGAAGAGAGAAGACCCCCCAGCACACAATCTGGGTACAGGGTATGACTGAACTGGGGATAAATTCTCCAGCAGCCACAGGGCCACCAGGTTCTCAGTATCCAATCAAAGGACACACACTTGTTCCTTCGAAGTCACAGCCTTTTTCTTCAACAAGGGGTCATGAACATGTAATTGACAATGTCTTTACTGGATTGGGGATTTTTTAAAATTATAGACATCCTAAATATGGCTGTGTCTTAAGAACCCAAAGTATCTGTCGACCACATGGATCCACTGATCCATAACTATAAAGAGAGGCAGGCCCAGCAGCACTTTTTCCTCCCTTGAAACACATGTTTAATTTTGTGGGAGCAACAGTGACCCCTGCTTAGTGAAGACCCAACTAAGGTGACAACTTCTGTGATTGTGTCTGCTAGGCTATCTTAACCCCTGCCCTCCACCCTGTTGGCAGGATGTCCTCCCGACTCTGTCTGGCTCCAGTTCACACAATCTGTCACCAGCATCCTCCTCTCAGCCTGATGAGTACGCTGTCCTCCTCACCACTCCAGGTCATGTCAGGTGACCACCTCATGCCTGACAAAGCAGTTCCAGGTAAACTCAGTTGGCTCTGCCTCAGATGGCACAAGCACCTCTCAACACCCAGCTGGCCAATGTGCAGGATTACACTCTGGTCCAAGGGTGAATAAGCCACCATCTGTCTAGCTTGTGTGCTGCAATGTACTCTCCAGGAGACTTGCCCCCCGAAGCATGTTCCTGCCATATGTCACTCCTGAGTGATCAGCCAATGCTAAGGCATCCAGATAAAAAATGACTGCGTCTAGCCAGAGGACCCTGTGAGATTCCTGTGGACATCCACCCAAACACATGAGCCAGACACCCCACTGTTTTTATGTAACTCCTTCCTACCAATGTGGTGAACCTACAGACATTACTTTGTCCTCCTGACTTTTACCTATATTGAGAGAAGAAAACAACCCACTTCTGACTTTCCGGATGATAGTTTTATTCCTCAACTGGGACTACTCTCATCAGTCTTCCTGGGATTCAAATGATTTCTAGTGAACAGAAGTCAGTGGAATAAACAGAAATGTATGTGGTGGATAGAATTCTAAGGTGACTCCCAGTGGGGCCACACCTTTGCATAATTCCCTCCCGTTGAGTGCAGGCAGAACCAAAAGAACATGACAGAAGTTATGGGATGAACCAAAAGAACATGACAAAAGTAATGGGATGCCATTCCCTTGATCAGGTTACCCTATGTAAGACTCCACATCAGCCTACTAGAAAGTGAGGGACTCCCTTTCTGGCTTTGAAGAAGTGAGTGGCCATGTCTGAAGGGCCTGTGAGGGGAACTGCAAGGGCCTCTAGGAGCCAAGAACAGTCCCCAGCTGACCGTAGCAAGGAAACAGGGACATCAGACCTACAGCTACAAGGAACTGAATTCTGCCCACTTAAATGAGCTTAGAAGTGGATTCTTCCCCCACTCACACTTCCAGAAGAGAACACAACTGGGCTGAGAGCTTGTCTGCAGCCTTCTGAGATCCTGAGCAGAGAATCAACTAAGCCATTCCTGCACTCCCAGCCCATGGAATCTGTAAAACAATATGTGAGTATTGGTTTAAGCTATTAAGTTTTTGGTCATTTGTTTTGCACCAGTAGTAAATAAATTTAATTTGGCAATTAATTAAATATAGGAGTATACAAAACACACATGCACTCGTAACTAATACATCAAAACAGCCCTCCCTACCTGCCTCATCCATCCATAAGCAAAAACTCATTTCTCCTACTTGACTATGAGCTCTCTGTGGGCAAGAACCAACATCACCATGACCCTGGCATCATCAAGACTGTGAAGAGTATGTGGCACGTGGGATGCCCTTAATATATATTTTTAAATAAGCCAAATTAAGAGTTATGATTTGTCAATCTCTCATTACTGCAATAAGGCCAAAACAATAGAATTTGTGCAATCCTTCAAAGCAGAGCTCAGAGCCTCAAAATTAATGTCAAAATATGTGGAAGATACTAAGCCTCATATTCTACCCCCAAATGATGAATGGACAATTTCTCCAGGACTGGTTATGTCATTTTACCTGTGAACCTGAGTCATTGCTTAGAGATTTTGCTCCGCAGTTACTGCTTTTGCCAAATATCCTTGCCCCTTCTTGGGCATTTAGCTATCAGCTGAAGGTTAAAAACAAAAAAATTCCCTAAGAAAATTTCCGAAGTAAGAATGTGTGAATCACTCTTTTTTAAAAAATAAATTTATTTTTATTTATTTATTTTTGGCTGCGTTGGGTCTTTGTTGCTGCGCACTGGCTTTTTCTAGTTGCGGCGAGCAGGGGCTACTCCTCGTTGCAGTGTGAGGGCTTCTAACTGTGGTGGCTTCTCTTGTTGTGGAGCACGGGCTCTAGGTGCACGGGCTTCAGTAGTTGTGGAGCATGGGCTTCAGTAGTTGTGGCATGCGGGCTTCAGCAGTTGTGGCTCGCGGACTCTAGAGTGCAGGCTCAGTAGTTGTGGCACACGGGCTTAGCTGCTCCGCGGCATGTGGGATCTTCCCAGACCAGGGCCTGAACCCGTATCCCCTGCAATGGCAGGCGGATTCTTAACCTCTGCACCACCAGGGAAGCCCATGTGAATCACTCTTAATTTTCCATTTGTATTGATAATTCATTCCCAACCACAACGGAAAAACCTGTGTAGGTCAAATGCCCTGACTCTAATTCTGAAACAAAATGCTAATGTCAACTTCATGACAACCTATTTCAAAGGTTCTTTAAGATGTTTTATTTTTAAACTGCTGATTTGTAATTCTTTTAAGCAAGACTTTATTTAAGCTCTGCTTAAAATAAAAGTTGAACGCATAAATCATCCAGTTTCTGCTATCCTCGAGAGATAAATTATTGGTTTTTTAATTACAAAGAATATTGCAACTCAAGTTGTGTCTATTTTAGATGTCAAAAGAACTAGTATAATAAAAGGGAGATTTTAAAATATTCAAATCAGTTAAATTATTGAAGGGAGTACAAAATAAAAACTCCATTCATTACAGAAGCACATCATACTCTTTTAAAATCTATATTCAAGATCTTATTATAAAAAAGAATTCTTATTATATATTCCTACTCCCTCAGAAATCACTCAATAAACCTGAACATTATCTCCAACGTTTATCCCTTGGTGCTCAGCCTCTCAGGCAGCAGAATGCTCACACTCAAGCCAAGAAAAACTAAAAACACCAGTTCCATGACATACGAGGCAGAGAATTTCAATAAACTCACCACTTCTCGGCTTAATTTTAACTCTCTTGGGCCCATCTCTATGTGTGAAAATAGCCAATGACCCACAGCAGGGAACTGGAGGGGTCACTGAGCGATCCCTCCCCAGGCAGAGGAAGAAACAGGCCCAGAGGACAGAACCCACCCACCAGTTCCCTCCACCCTCAGCTCTAGTAAGTGCAGGCCTTTTCCATCATCTCACAAAGCACAGCTCCACACAAAGCCCAATGCTTCAGAGAAAGAAGACTGCACAAGAATATTATGCCCACACCCAGGAAACTAAGACTTTGCAAGAGTGGTTCACTCAAGAGAATTAGTAAGCACAGGCGCTCACACAAGGTGCTGGCGGCGCTCCTCCTGTACCATGTCCCGTGCTCCGAGCACCTGTGGATGGTCCTGTGGGGCTGAGGATGTCACCAGCCCCAAACTGCCTCCTGAAAGCCACCTCCTGACCCGTTTCCAGCAATCAGTGGCTGCAGCTGGGGAGCCGGTGAGAAGCAGGGCGAGAAGCGGCTGGGTGCTAGTATCCCTGCAGAGGAGCACGTGGACAGGGCCCCTCGCACAGGCGGAGCCCACACGAGGGGCAGAAGGCTGAACTCACGGGGGAAGTGAGGCACGATCCTTCTTAACCCTCACAACCTCCTCACTTTCTCTAAGGTAACAGAATACTGAAGTTGGGAGAGAAGCCCGGCCGCGGATCCTGGGTTCCAGGAGGAGGGGCCCGTGAGAACACAACGTCCCCGGGGACAAGGGCTGGGTCTCCGCCATAGGCGGCCGGTCTGTGGGACGGGGACGAGCACAAAGCCGTAGGTGTGGACTTCAGTTATGGAGAGACAAGGGAAACAGAAGGCCTCTCCTACCTAAACTGTCGCGAAACGCAGAGGCGGCCTGCAGCACGGCCCGAACGGACGCAGGACCAGGCGCAGGCCGCATCCGGTCCTCCGACCACGCAAGGATCGTTTTCTCCTTGGGGCCAAGCTGTTCCAGAGCAAATGGACCGGGGTGGTGCTGGCCTCCCGGGAGCCAAGCCGAGCCCAGGGCAGCCCCTACACAGGCCGGGCCCACAGCCGGAGCTGCCTCCAGAGAAAAGTCGGGCCATGTCAGAGCAAACGGCCGGTCACCTGAAGCGAAACTGCACAGGATGGTGTCCTGTCTCCGTTCCACTCTGGACCGACTGCCTTGAGCTGTTCAGAAGCTCCACAGCCCAACACCACCTATCAGGGAACCAGGCCATGCCCGCCAGGGAAACGCTGCACTGCGAAGTCTCACCATGGCCGACATGGCAGCCGAGCCGCGCTTCTGAGGCGCGGCAAGCACGCAAGCGCAAGCACGCAAGCGCAAGCACGCAAGCACACGCACGCCCACAGGGGAGCGCGCACGCATTTGCGCACGTGCAGCAGGGGCTTAAAAGCCCTTAGAGCGGAGGCTTCCAGATCCCAAAAGCGATACATAAACATTCCCAAGCCAGAAGAACAAAAGTTTTCAACAAAGCTAGAAAGAGCACCTTAAGGAAACGTCAAAAAAGATGCCGGTTTCCTTTAAGTGACGTTCTGGTCCAAGGGGGTTAGCTTCCTGCTTACAACTGACCCTTGAACAACAGGGGTTTGAGCGGCAGGTCCCCTCAAATGCGAGTTTTTTCCAGCTTCCAGTTTACAGATCTTTAAGGTCACTAAGTGTGGGGGAAAGTCTGTGTTGGAGTAGAGGTCACAGCGTGAGGAATCAAAAGGAGGAGGGTCCGAGTCCTGATTCCACCCAAACTGTTCATCTTCCTGCCCTTAGGCCGTTACCCGTCCATCCCTTTGTTTCGGGGGCAGTTCGCGGGTTGGCACCCCAACCCCAGAAGCTTGATTTCCAAACTCAAGGGAAGAAGAAAGACAAAGCCCGACGCCTCCACAAAAGATCACCAAGCACTTGAACGGAAGTGTGACGAGAACCGCAGGACGGTCAAGGTCCTTCTCTGATCTGGAGCCGTGCTGTCTGGTGCCCGGGCCTCCTGGAAGGTCCTCTTGTCCAGCTGTCCTCTGTACAAGAGGCCTTGCACACGTCCAAATGCAGATGCTGCGGGCCAGAGACCTGACCCCCAAAGGCTGGGTGGGGTCAGGGCCACAGCAGGCTCAACCCAGGCTGAGAAAGCAGTGGCGTTTTGAAGACCCCTTATGTCCCAAACATCCTGCAACGTGCTCTCAGAAAATAAGGAAAACCTAGGTTGTCATTTCCCTGAAAACCCAAAATGTAACGGGAAGCAGGACAGACACAAGCAAGCCTATGCTGTCATAATAAAATGTCAAGACCGGTTTTCATAAGCCAGAGATAAAAACTGTCCTCCATTTTTTACCGACCTCTGTTAATAGCTAACATCCAAAACAAACCCATTTCTTGGTAGAGAGCTGTTCCTATGAGCCGGGTCCCTGGTCCTGGGAGGGAGCGGATGCTCGACACCAGGAAGAGAGGGGAGGCGGGAAGCAGCAACCCGAGTGCGTCCAAACCCACCCGAACCCCTGGACCAGCATCAGGCAGGCAGGTGCACGAGCGCCAGATGCGACTCAGCCCCACTCGCACCCCCAGGCACCTGCGGGTGGAGGCGGCCAGGCCGTGGAGGCGCCCGTGCGGGCAGGGTGAGCGGGCGCATCCCCGCAAGGCTGGAAGGAGGCCAGGGGTTGACGGGGGGGGGGGGGGGGGGGGGTCTTGGGGGAGGTTCCAGAACAAGGACAGGTGCTGATCAGAGTGAACGAGGACGAGGGTACCGGAGATGAAGATGGAAAGGCCGTGGGCCCAGGGCTCGTACGCAGTCGTAGGGACTCACTTTGACTGGAGAGGAGAGAGGAGCCGTGATTCCACAAGGGCTTCCACACCTCAACACCTGGGCCCTGGGCCAGATGTTGAGGCCACGGGAAGAGGCAAAATCAGCCTCTTCCACCCTCAGTGGCGGCTACGGCCTCCATTCAGTGGGCTGAGTAGTGGGGGCCTGGGAGCCAGCGTCCTGTCGGCTCCCCTCCACCCTTTACTCACACAGATGCTGAGCCTTCACCACAGCAACCAGAGATACAGGAGGTCCTAAAGGTGTCCAAACCAGCAGGAAGCAAATTAAGTTCAAGATCATTTTAGTCTTGACTATACCTCACTGAATTCTAAATATTTAAGTCTATCAACGGTAATATGATAGTTCTATATTAACTACAAAGGTTTGAAAATCATAACATCCTATTTCCCAACATTTCTGAACAGCAAAAAAATATTTACTGTTCACTGATATCTAGATACGGATTTGTCATTTTGGTAAATTGAGCCAATAATAAACATCTATGCTTGGTCTTTCTCCTTCATTAAACTACATAGACTATATCTTGTAATACTTCCTCCATAACCCCTCCATAATATTAGTCACGTGTACTTTCATTTTTAATGCAATATATGTGTGCATGTATATGCATACATACCTATATACACATGCATAATATATAAATACACATGCATATATATGTATATACATACATACACTGAGTTGTGATAGTAAATATTTATATATACTTATCACACGTATATCTTAAAAGTTTCTGATACTACTCAGCCTTACTATGTGACCTACATTCTATCTTCCGTTGCAAGTCACTTTTTTTTTTTTTTTGCAAGTCACTTTTTTAAATTGCAGGTTGTGAACTAATAAAATGAGTTCATGACTTGCCAATTAGTTGGGACCGGTAGTTCTCAAACCCTGGTCTGGGCACTTAAATAACTAAGGCACTTAATTAACGACTATTAATGAATTAATAACCCCATGTTCATCACAACATCAGCTGTCCCCTCCTGTCCCCCCTACCCTCCCAATCTACAGAGAAGAGCAAACTCCAGTCTACCAGGAAAACTTTAGGGTGTCCTGAAGGACCATCCCTCACAGCACAGCCCTGCAGACTAACCAGAAAGCAGAAAGGAGCCAAACAGAAGTCACCCATCTGCATGATCTGTGCATAAACTCTTCACATAAAGTCTGGGATCCAGTATCCTGAAATAACTTAATGAAAACACATTCTACTGCTAAAGGATCTTTGCCTTTGGCTTTCAATGCTTCGATAAACTTGTAAATGGTCATTAAAATAGGCCCAGCATGGGCACTACTTTTTACCCTAGAGCAGGACAGATTCACACTCAGCTGGTCTGCAGTGAGCCCCCAGAGTCTGCATTTCTTACAAGCTCCCAGAGGTCCCACTGCGGTGACCCAGTAACAAAGCACTAGACAGCCCTGGTCATTGGCAGGTCAAGATCCCCCCTTAGCCCCCTAATAATATGTGTTCATTGCACAGCGGACCCCTCAGCAGACAGCACCTGCTTGAAGGCAGGTATTCAGGTGACACCCACAGAATGTTCATGTTGGCTTCAGGTGACAGGAGCACCACTGGTGGTGATGGAAGGGCCACCTGGACAGAGTGGAGGGCAGCATCCAGGTGAGGGAGTGAAAGAATGCAGGGCCAGGCCCAGTGCAGAAACCTATAAACCGCCCACGGATGAAAAGAGACATCTGTTTTTAATTTTTTTTTTTTTTTTTTTTTTTTTTTTTTGCGGTACGCGGGCCTCTCACTGTTGTGGCCTCTCCCGTCGCGGAGCACAGGCTCCGGACGCGCAGGCTCAGCGGCCATGGCTCACGGGCCCAGCCGCTCCGCGGCACGTGGGATCCTCCCGGACCGGGGCACGAACCCGTGTGCCCTGCATCGGCAGGCAGGTTCCCAACCACTGCGCCACCAGGGAAGCCCCGAGACATCTGTTTTTAAGTAACTCAGACACAACAACTCGGATACACTACACATGAGCCACTTTCTATCAGATGGGCTTGCGAGAGCTGCAGCAGCTGGAAAACGTATGCTGATGATGAAACCATTGTTAAAAGAAATGTCCATGTACCCCATTTTATGTGAAAGAAATACAGATGCTCCCAATACTCCCATGTTAATCAATCATTTTAATTGAAAATAGATACATGGTTCTACTACCTCATTAGAGGTCAAGTTCGTTAGAGGTCAACGTCTGGTGGTAAAGACTGGTTGGTCATCAGCCAATTGCTTATATTCCATTAGGTCACAGTTTTTTCTTAAAAAATTACCACACTCCTCTTCATTTTAGACTATTCTTAGAAAATATTTCCCAACATTTTCTCCATGAGATCATCAAAAAATAACTATTGAAGTTGAAATTCTACCCACTTGGAAGCAACTATTAACCAACTAGAGCCTGGAAATACTGTTCTACATGCTACTGAGTTAATAAGGGTAAAAGTAAAATTCCAGAAAACCTACACAATTCAGCCTTCTCTTATTTGAGGCCATGGAGTCCTTTCAACGTTCTTGCGGGTTTCATTAAACTAAGCACAGGACACTGTAAACTGATTTACTAGTTTCCATACTTGCTGCCAAATTTCCACTTCTGCAAAACCGATTTCAACCAGAAAAAAAAGTAAAGCTAATCTTCTAGTTCTTCACATGGTCCAATTTATTCAGAATGAGGGGTAAAAAGTTGGAAGAAAGAAAATCAATCGTTGGCAAATAATGCAAATGTTAATTTATTACCTTTATTATTTTAATCACTACATTGTCTCAGATCATTTCCTCCTCTGAGTTCTGGAAAGCTTTAAAAACATGAACACTGCCAAACAATGATCTTGTTATAAGCCAAAGTTCAGTTATTTTAAGGAATTTACTACCTTTTAGCTGAAGGAGTTCTCCTGAAAATCCTTCCAAACCACTAACTTTGTTAAGAATTTATACAGGTTTACAATATAATACTGCATAGCTTCTAAACGTTTTAGAGTTTTACTCTGTGCATTACTTTAGCCTTTAACAAAGCAGTACAAGCTAAGATTAATGACATAGGTGAGGGGAGGGGAGATAGGGAAAGCAGGAAGTGACTTTAGCACAGCAATGCTAGTTACAGAGAATCAAGCCAAGGGCAGGATGCGATGTGTGCGGGATGCTTCAGCTGCGAAGTACCAGAAGGAAGAGTAGTTTTGAAAGCATAACATTTTGCATCCACTGACTTACCAAAATATCTCCCTTCCTCAGCATCTTCAACAGTAAACTCAGATAAGCACCAAGTTTTCAGATCCTCAGATGAAATTAAATCCACTTAGCCAGAACCCAAACAGCTGAGAAATTCAAATAATTGGAATTTTTGTGAGAAGGAAAATCATTACAACCACAAGACCTTAACACACAAAACGACTGGCCAACTTCCCAGTTACAGTGGCTGCCAGGACCAGGAGGGAGAGGGGAGAGGAAGGAAGGGCCAAGCCAAGAGCAGAAAGCCAGAGGAAAGGGACCAGATGCCCCCATTTGGAGAAAACTGAGGCACAGGGAGAGGAGCAGACTGAGGGGAAAGGCCAGGAGTCAGCCCTGTCTGCAACCATCCTCAGAGGCACAAAATACCCTGCCACTGACGAAGAAGATGACAGAAATCATTGTGACGCTGTGGGCTCAGCTTGAAAAGCACGAAAATAAAAAGTCTGGTGAAAGAATGCCCTGGTCTGCATGAGACTTAAACCCAAACTCAGAAAGGACAGTTAGTTTACATCCATTAATCCCATACTTCACCACCTCCCTCTTCCCTTTGACATCTATAAATTTGTTACAATCTGCCATACATAAAATAGGTAAGCAACAAGGATTTACTGTATAGCACAGGGAATTGTAGCCACCGTCTTGTAATAACCCATAATGGAATATAACCTACAAAAAAACCACAAAAACAAAACCGAAGCACTGTGCTGTACATCTGAAACCAACACAATATTGTAGATCACCTATACTTTAATGAAAAAACAAAACAAAAAACCGACAGTTAGTGACTCACAATCCAAAGCAAGCCACTACCTGGGCCCCAGCACAGCCACTGGATGCTGCTGCTCGCACAGGGGTGGCCCCAACCTCCCGAGAGCTGACAGACAACGAGGATGAACGGGGACGTGGCTGAGGGGCACCCACGTCTGAAGGGAGGGTGGCTGGTCTCAAGCTACAAGGCAACAGGAACCAGGTCTGAGCGCAGGGAAGCATCCCAGGCATGTGAGCTGCACAGGTTGTTTTTAGAAAGTGAATTATCATGCGTAGGCTGCCCCTGGAAACCTCCGCAATTCCTGAGAAAACTGTCCTTGTTCTTCTCAAATCCCACCATGTGTGAAGGGGGACTGGTGCCGCTGCTTCCAAACAAGCAAGACAGACCACCTTCTGGTGACTGTCGTGCTGCAGGCCTGTGTGTGTGCACACGCGCGCACGCACACACGCCTCCAGGGGCTGCAAGTACAGTGTCCAAAAGTAACAAACATTTCTTTGATAATTTAAAAGTGCATGACTCTACATGATCGCATGCAGAAGCTGTTTCAAATACACTTAATTATTGGGGTCTTTTTGCAAATACAGGTGTAACTGAAGACCGCGACTCAATTTCAGAAGTCATCTCCGTAACTCAGACTTGCAGTCCGAGGAGCTTCTACTAGCCTCCCGCTTGCCACAGGCACCCTGCTGATTGCGGCCAAGACCTTGGCCAGGACTCGGGAGATGAGGTTATTCCATGTGCAAGAGGATTTATTGGGCAGTTAAGCACAGAAGATTTTCAATCTCACTGGAACAGAACAATTGCAGTCTTAGATTTGCTCTTACTCAGAATTCCGTTCATGTCAATTCTACAACCAAGTCAGTGACTCCCACCCTTTGGGGTTGGGATGAAACTGTAGCTAATGCCGGAAGGCAACCCCAAGGAGGGAGGGGCCAGGAGCCCTGCAGGACCTCCGGGCTGAGTGTGCTTTAAAGCAGCTCCCTGCCTTCCATGTACAAGCTGTCGCCAGCCACCATCTCAATGTGAACATCACTTTGGCAGCTTTCCTTTGATCTAAGACCATTGTTTGGCAATTAAAAAACAACTCATGGGCTTCCTGGTGGCACAGTGGTTGAGAGTCCACCTGCCGATGCAGGGGACATGGGTTCGTGCCCCCGTCCGGGAAGATCCCACATGCCGCAGAGCAGCTGGGCCCGTGAGCCATGGCCGCTGAGCCTGCGTGTCCAGAGCCTGCGCTCCACAACAGGAGAGGCCATAACAGTGAGAGGCCCGGGTACCGCAAAAACAAACAAACAAAAAAAACCAACTCATTCTCAGCCACGCCCATCAGAAGCCCAGACCTGGAGTCGGCAGTCACCATTGACCATCAGAATTCTTTCGGCCTCTGGACACAGCAGCATCACGCAAGAAAGAAAAGGCGAGGGCTTCCCTGGTGGCGCAGTGGTTGGGAGTCAGCCTGCCAGTGCAGGGGACACGGGTTCGAGCCCTGGCCCGGGAGGATCCCACATGCCACTGAGCAACTGAGCCTGTGCTCTGCAACAAGAGAAGACAAGACAGTGAGAGGCCTGTGTACCGCAGCGGGGAGTGGCCCCCGCTTGCCTCAACTAGAGACAGTCCATGAGCAGCAACAAAGACCTAATACAGCCAAAAATAAAAACAAATTAATAAATAAATTTATTTAAAAAAAAAAAAAAAAAGGAAAGCAAAGGCGAAAGCCCGAGTGTGTGGCCTTCCTCAGTTTGTGGCATGCACTCATCCCCCAGACTATCTGAGCAGAAGAATAAGGCAAATGCCCTGCCCTCAGGGAGCCCACCGTCTGCTTGGGAGTCTCCAGCCTGGAGCCAGTAGCAGGAAGATTTAACACTTTGTAGCAAAATGGCCTTTTATGCTTCTGGGTCCAAAGGGACCCAGAAGGGGGTGGGATCTGGGCAAGTGCTACTCCCTCCAGCCCCGACCACGCCTCCTGGGCACTGTCTCAGCTCCCCTGAGTCAGAATCTCTAGGAATCTGCATTTCAACAAGCTCCCCAAATAATTCATAAACATACCGACATGTGGAAAACAGAGGTCTAAACCCAAATTAAACTGACCTGTGTGAGGGAGGGAGGGAGGCAGCTTAGCAGTCAGAGGTGGGAGGAGATGCGGGGCTCGGGGCAGCTGAGTGAGGACTGACACCAAGCCACCCCGCCTGGGTGACCGACCACAGGACCCACGAAAGACTGAGGAAGCGACTGGGGAGGGGGGAGTTCATATCCTGGGTACACACTCGATCCCCAAATGACTGAGGGAGGCCCTCTTACCTTTCCTGGTGATGTAACTGCTCTGGAAAAACAGAGAAGAGGCCTGCCCTGCCCTGAGTGTCTGGAGCAGCTCATTCCTGCTACACATTCCAGCAGCTGAAGATGAGCCCAGAGGAGCACGCTCCTCTCCGGGCAACATGCGGCTGCACAGCCAAGGAGGGTGGCCTCCAGGCAGAGAGGCCAGGAAGGGTGTGGTCTGTTGGGTGGCGCTACAGAAACAGGGTGCCACAGGCTGCAGAGGGAGAGGGGCCCAGAGAAAGAGCCCCAAGCCAGGCCACTGTGACCGTGTGGTCAGCTGTGTGACGTCCTGAGGGTCCCAGACCAGGAGCATCAGCTTCCCTGGGGAACACGTGAGAACAAAGTCTCAAGCTCCACTCCCTACCTGCCAGTTCAGAAACTGCATTTTAAGGAGCCCTCCAGGTGATTCTGACACACACTGAAATCTGAGACCCTCTCGCTAAAGCACATAAAGGACACTCAAGGAAGGAAGAGAAAAAACAGAGGTAAAAGGCACAGCAGTCTTGTGACTTCCCTGGTGGCGCAGTGGTTAAGAATCTGCCTGCCAATACAGGGGACACGGGTTCAAGCCCTGGTCTGGGAAGATCCCACATGCTGCGGATCAACTAAGCCCGTGCGCCACAACAACTGAGCCTGTGCTCTAGAGCCCGTGAGTCACAACTACTGAAGCCCACGCGCCTAGAGCCCGTGCTCCCAACAAGAGAAGCCACCGCAGTGAGAAGCCCGTGCACCGCAACAAAGAATAGACCCCACTCGCAAGCCCGCGCACAGCAACAAAGACCCAACGCAGCCAAAAATTAATTAATTTATTTATTTATTTTAAAAAAAAGGCACAGCGGTCTGTCCTGAGGCTGTTGTGAAAGTCCAAGCAAGAAACACTGGGACTCCAAGGCAGTAACTACAAGTAAGAATGGAAATGGTCAGGTGAAAAAATACTCAGAAGTAAAACCACAGGACTTGGTGACACGGAGATAGACTAGATGTGCAGGGAGGAGGGGGCAGAGCCTGGCTAGGGTACCCAGCTTTAGGTCAGGTAAAAGAAAAGAGAGCTTTTATGTCATTGCACAGACAAGTCCTGCCAACATCTGCCTCAACTTTGAAACACTCAAGTCTGTTACAAGCCACCTTGGGATCCTCCAGATTCAGGAAGATTGTACTTTAAATGCTTTTATACAACAGCACAGGTGTGAAACGCACTCAGGTGTCTTCTCCAGCTACATTCTCCAGCAAGGATCTCAAGAAGCTTTATAAATAGAAATCAATCCAGATTCAGTCTTGGAAGAAGAGAAAGGCTACAGAACTTCACACAATCCAAGTGTAGCCACTTGCAGAGAAAAGTAGCAAACAATGCTTGACACCCTAATTCTGAATAGAAAGGAAACAGCACAGTGTCTAATACAAAACACATGTTAAAGGCTTCTCTGCCCAAGAATGTCACTTACCCAAGTTATTGGGCTCAGGATATGTATGAAAAATGTCCATTCTTAATTAGTTACACTCATGAAGGACACTGTGTAACTGAACAATGGCAAATACTTCAAAAATCATTGATTTCTGGCTTTATAAAATGTTTTTACACTTATCATTAAATTTGGGCGTGTCTAATGTTCTGAATATTCTCTCTCTTTTTGAAGAGGAGCAAGGCCCACTCTGAGGATGTGACTCCAGGGAGCTGGGAAGCCATCCAGTCTCCAGGCCGCATCCTTCCCTCGGCTGCTTAGCTGGGAGCAGCAGGACCACCAGGCCTGCCTCCTCCTCGCCATGCCCGCCATGCTGAGCCGCAGTACGCCTGGCTGGAGCCCCACTATCTGTGAGCGCAGCCAGCCACGAAGAGAGATCGCAGGGCCGTCAGGAAGCCAGAGAAGGAATGGGGAGGGCAAGCCGTCCAGCACAGAAGAGGAGGCTCACAATGGGGCCTCAGTGGTGCCTGCAAACGGCTGTGGGGCCCATGTGGAAGGAAAGCCAACCTGCTCTGAATCACAGGCACGTTTCAACCCATCTGCACTGGCCTTGACGGGGCTGTGTTCGAGGTGATGAGCTCCCCATCGGCAGGGAGGTTCCAACCATGGCTGGAGGGCTCCTTTTAGTCAAGTGACAGGACAGAGGGACGTCACACTGATGGTGCAGGTGACCACTCCTGTCCATGAGACAGAAGGTCAAAAAAGACAAGGCAAGTCCTGGAGAGAAAGACATCTTTGTGGAGGGAAGGAAATCGTGGGAGAAAGAAGAGCAGCAACAAATAATCAGCTGAGTCCAAGATGCTACACGGAGGGCTTCCCTGGTGGCGCAGTGGTTGAGAGTCCGCCTGCCAATGCAGGGGACACGGGTTCGTGCCCCGGTCCAGGAAGATCCCACATGCCTCAGAGCGGCTAGGCCCGTGAGCCATGGCCATTGAGCTTGCGCGTCCGGAGCCTGTGCTCCGCAACGGGAGAGACCACAACAGTGAGAGGCCCGCGTACTGCAAAAAACAAACAAAAAAAAACCCAAAAAAACAAGATGCTACACGGAGCATCTCGCCATTTGCCACTACTGTCATGTTCCCCCTTCACCCCAAACATGAACAAATTTGTGTTTGTGTAACAAGTTTGTGTAAAAACACTACTACTCAGCCATTCGTCAAGCAGATTTGAGAAAGATTTGCCAAGCGCTCTAATCCATGTTAGCCATTTATGACCAAGCCAGAGTCCTGGGCAAAGAAGAGCTGGGGACATGCCCTGTTCACAGACATCCAGGGGCGTCAGCCAGGAGAACACGTTTGCTGTTGTGCTCAAAAGAAGCTGAGGCAGCAAAGACACATCTACCAGCTGTGGCACAGGGGCCGCTCAATAGCCAAGCAATGACCTTCAATAAAAATCAGCATGTGCTCTTAGGAGGTTATTCAAAAATAAAGTATAGCCTTTTCTCTTCGAGGGGAAGATGGAATGAATGCCCCTTGAGTTGTGTGAACAGCACAGACAGACAGGCAGGATAAGTAGACAGAAACAGATATAAATAACAGATAAAGATGATAGAGATGATTGATAAACAGACAGGAGGTGGATACAAATAGATGATAAAGATGACTTAGATATAAAATCAGAAAACAAGCTAAAGAAACAACTGGAAGAAAATGAATCAAAAGTGTATTAACAACGTAGGACACACTTAACAGAACATTCTAAGGCTTGTGGTTCCTTTTACTTAGTGCCTCTCTAAGAGCTACAACTGTGGGATATTTCAGTATTAAGGTTCATTTTACCCAAAAGTCAATTAGAAATTAGGAAGTAGTCACAAACTATGCAAATTCACCTTTCATTGAAGGAGGTGTTATGGAATTGTACAAGCACTCCAGGAAAACAACAGCCTCCAAAACCACAGCACATTTCAGGAACACGCAGTCATACTGATCTGAGGATAATATGACAAACTGCAACCCCCCTGACCCAGGGGTCACTTGTCTGTGTCTAGGGGTGAACAGCGGCAGACCTGCCCTTTCTGTACAAAATTGTGAGTCTCCTTCAGAGGGCATTTTCTGGGACCTCGTTTTACAGAAGTTAAAAGGCCAGTAGTTCTGACCCAATCCTTTCTCTGCCTCCTTTGAACGCTATAGTATCCAGCTAAGGAAAGAGGAAATACGCCTCCGGACAGACCGAACCACGGCCTTAGTAACAGGCTAGAAAGAAATATTATTGGCCTAAATACTGAATTGATGAACAACAAATTTATCAACTGCAAACTTCTATAAGGTGTAATCAGATCACAAAAGCTTTTAAGGGACCTGGTAAAAGAAAGGAAAGGCAATTGTGAGAAAGAATTTAACCTTGAGGGCACCCGCGACAGAGTCCATTCGCTGAACTTCCCTCTAGTCATGTTTAAACATTTGTGTAAAGTCAGACAGAGCAAGACAAATACTATATGATCTCACTTATATGTGGAATGTAAAAAAATACAACAAACTAGTGCATATGACAAAAAAAGAAGCAGGCTCACAGACATAGAGAACAGACTAGTGATTGGTTACCAGCTTGGGAAGGGGGCAACACAGGGTGGGGGAGTGGGAGGTACAAACTATTGGGTATAAGACAGGCTACAAGGATGTACTGTACAACACCAGGAATATAGCCAATATTTTTATAATAACTGTAAGTGGAGCGTAACCTTTAAAAGTTGTATAAAATTTTTAAAAATTAAAAAGAAAGATGGGTTTCGGACAATGGAATTGCTTTTCTGAATATTAAGTAAACAACAAGGGATAGAAGCAGACACTGGAGCTCTCACATCTTTTCAGCTGCTACCTGGCCAATGTATGTGTGCTAACTTTTACTCCTTATCATCTGTCAAAACTGCCACCAGCCCTGGAGCAGGGTTTCCCAGCCTTGGCAGTACTAACATCTGGGGCTGGATAACTCCTTGTTGTGGGTGTGTCCTGTGCACTGTAGGACATTTGCAGGCTCCCTGGTCTCTACCCACCAGATGCCAGGAGCACCTCCCACCTACCAGTTACGACAACCAAAGATGTCCTCCTGACACCGGGAGGCAAAATCGCCTCCAGTTCAGAACCTGTGTTATAAAGCCTCCAGAGCCACAAAAAGCACCCCTCATGATGGTTAGTTTCTCACCATTCGAGGCCCCAGGCTGCACTCTGGACCCTAGGATGTTATCTTGCAGATGCCTGCCATGAACAGGTGGGTGGGTCAGGGCAAATCCACCACCATGAGTGGCACCTTCTACCAAAGGCCCGTCTAAAACACGCGACCATAAAGGAACAAAGGCAGGCGTGGGATTCCTCTCTGGCCGTCAGAAGGGCTGCATTTCAAATGCAGGCCTTCACACAGGGCTTCTGGGGATTGCTAAAAGAGAGATTTTCAAAACAGTCCTTTTCCACAGGAGCCAGGCCTCTTCGCTCTTTACCATTCAATTCACTAGGCCTTGGGGCCTGGGGCCTGGCCCCTGGCCGGCAGCTCACCCCCACCCCACCCCCAGCTACCCGCTGCTCCTGCCCTTAGCAGCAGCACCTTTAACTGGAAATGATTTGTAACAGCTCATAAACAGCTCTAACACAAACCATTGTCAAAGGAGGTATTAACAAATTTGCACTTCTGAGCTCCCACACAGGCAATTTTCTCATCATTCTGACAAGAGAAATGTTTAAGGAAAGCGCAACAAACAGTTCTGAGATCTATGGGCAAGGTTTTCCAAATAAGGCACCAACATTCCACTCGTCAAACAGCTATTGCATTTCAGCAATTTCCTCTCACCCCAGCAGGTGCAGCTGCCACACAGGTGCCAACACCTGGGCTCCCCCTGGGCAGTCCCCCTCCTGACCCTTTCCGTAGAAGAGAGAGGGCTCCCTCCGGCGTGCCAGCACCCATTCCAGCTCACCAGGCTCAAAGCATCTGTGGCTGCCAGGCCACCAGAGATGCCGTGGGGTCCCTGCTCACAGCAGTCCTACAGACCCGCTGGCATCCAGGGGATTTAAGCCTGGATCCTTGGAGAGATGGTGCCCCGAAGCAGGACTTGCCTCACTCAGCCCCTCCAGTCCTCGGGACCCTGTTAGGAGGCAGATTCTGACTGTGGGTAGGGGCGGGGACCAATATGCATTTCTAATCAGTGACTCAGATAACAGAGGCAGGAAAGGGGCCTGAATTTAAAAGAGGAGCGATTTCTACTCCCAACCCAGAGAGGCCCCACCTCAAGTAGAGAAGGAGGTTCCAGAGGAAGGAAGCAGACTTAGATCCGCCCAGCTTCCCGCTGCTGTGCTGCTGTTCGGAGCGCTTCCCGGATCTCTGTCCCGGTGACACATAACTGCTGCTCTAATTCCAACAGCACGCAGGGCTCCGGAGCTGTGCGGAAACACGGCGCCCTTTTCCTGGACTTGAGACTGTGACAGCCTCCTGTCCCTCGTCCCGACATCACCCAGAGGCCCCGGTGAGTCCTAAGACAAGACATTGCTGTCCCCAATCCTGGACCGGGTCCTTCCACAGAGCCCTGGGGGCCATCCAGGACCATGCATGCACAAGTGCACACGTACAAACATGCACACACACATGCCTGCACACGCGCACCTGGGCGCCCTCCCGGCTCCTCTCCCGCAGCACAACCTGCAATACTCAGAAAAGCTCTGGCCTCCAGGCCTTTGCACAGAGCTCCCTTGGCCTAGAATCTTCCCAAATGCCACCTGGGTCATTGAGGGGTCCCTGCTCAAATGCCACCTCACTTAGGAGGCCTGCCCTGACCCCCAGCCATGGAAACCCACCTTATGTTTAACAGTAGAGCTTTTGAAGTTAAAAGAATCAGGGGGTTTTCTTCTAAATGTTCTGTTCTCATCTCGTTACCTGTGAGCATGTTTGCTGGTTCAGGTCACTCTGGCTAGAGTAGCGCACGTCCTATTCCATCCCAGCCACGAATGGAAAGACAATTCTGGATGTGGCTGCGAGAGCAAACTCCACAGCTGGAGTTCTAGGCCCGGCTCTGCCCCAGGCAGCCGAGCGGCCCCCAAGCAGCACGGCCCTATCTGCACCCGGCCTCCCTCTTCTGTGCCCGGGAGACCCTCCCCACACCCCCTGCCAGTCTCCCCAATGCAGCCAAGAGAAAACAGTTCATCATCCACTGAACAGTCTCAGGAGGGGAAAAACCCTTAGCCAGCCCGGCGCCCGGGCAGCTCTCACCCACTGCACATCCCTCCCAGGGAACCAGGGGACCCCTCCCATGTTCATGCCCTCCTGGCTCTCCCAAGGGGCAAGTCCGCCTTTACTCACCGTACTGCCTGGTCACCACGCCCCCCCACCTGACGGTCAGCTCTGAGGCAGTCTGAGCTCACAGAGTGTAAAGGGACAGGTACAGCCCTGTGCCCCGTCAAGAAAGTGTGCTCATTCCTACAGAAAATGAAAACGTGATAGATTCTGATCAGCAGGCCTTTAGGAGAATATTAGAAAGACTATTCCGAATTCCAGGGTGTTCTGTTTTCGATGAATCCATTCCTCTTTCCTTCCTGCCTGCAGGATTTACAGGGCAACACATCACACCTCCCCTTTACTAGTCATAATCAACCTAGAGGAACCTGCCTGCTGATAACGAATCAGTCACAAGAAAGATGTCTCAGACACCCTGATGCTAGTTTACCCTGCAGGCTTGGGAATTCCTTCAAAGAGTGGGGAAAAGGAGAAGAAAGAAAGGGCTTTAAATATCCCTCTTTCTAGATCCACATTAGTCTCTATAAAGAAATGGAGGAAATGACACCGTCAGTGAAAACCTGAGCGCGTGTTCCTGCTGAGACGGCAGAAGACAGCAGGCTGTCTTGCTTCCCCCACAGAGGCTGCCTCCGGTCAGGGGAGGCCATTTCCCCGGGATGGCAGCTCCCTGAGTGCACGAGGCTGCAATGCCCATCGTTTCTTCCTTCCTTCCGTCCTTCTCCTATGGCACCGACAGTGCATCCAGGTGGTGCCCCTCTGGGATGGGGCCCAGGCCAGAAGAGGCAGTGGCCAGGCGCATGCAGGACGGGACCCTGGGCCCTGGACCCCCAGGTGCACATTGGTCTCACACCATCTGTGCCCTGAGGCCTCGTGGCCCAGGCAGAGGTTTGGAAAATGAGCAAAATGCCAAGACACAAAACAAACAGAAGAAAAGCCTGACAGAACTACACGACACAATGCCAGGAGCAAGGACAGCCCCTCCACAGATCCCCCTGCAGACCCCCAGCCCCCCCATACAGGGCCCCCCCAACCCCGCCTGACTCACACACCAGCCCATGGTATCGCAGTTCCTTGCCCCATAGTTCAGTGGTTGCCACACACCTCATGATCGTCCAAAGCTCCACCCTGTGGGGTGTGGATCCGGTCCCATGAGGACAGTGTGACCCACACTTATGTGACACATGCTTCAGCATCTACCCATAAGGAACTCCTGACACTTCAGATGATTAAGTGCAGAGGCCAAGGCCTTGTTGCCCCCTTCCTGATGCACTGGGACCCACCAGGTTGGGTTTCCACCCACAGTTGCAACATCAGCAGGGCCTGCAGAAGTGCACAGTGGGCATCCAAGGCCCCCGAGGCCAGTCCCCCAGTCAGCACAGGGCTGGGGCGCTGCCCAGGTCCCCAGCACAGTAAGTGACCACAGCAGGGACGAACACACATCTGCAGATGAGCTTCAGCAATGCCATCAGGTTTTCGTCAAACTTCATTCACAACGAGCAGACTTATTCCATCAACACGCACTGTTCCCTGCTGGAAGACCCAAGTCCCCTTCAGACAATCCGATTTCTATGGATCCACAAGAAAAGCATTCTTTCCAATTTGCCTTCTTTGGCGCTGGGCACAAGGTCTGGAATTCCACAACTGGGTGAAGGAACTGTTACATCTACTTAAAATGTAAATAACCCCAAGGGATCAACATTGATAACACTATCGCTATTACCACCTTGGTGTGAGGTAGCTTAGCAGTTAAACCTATAGACCTATTTACTAGTAGGCTGGTAGTTCATTCATTCACTCAACAAACAATTACCAGATAATGCTAATGGGGGAGATGTCTTTGTCAGGCACCAGCCAATAACTGGGGAAAAGCACAAGAAAGAAGGAGCACATCGGAGCAAGGGCATCAGGGTGACTTAGGGATCCCCAGCACCTGGGCAAGGTGGGCACAGAAGCCAGGCCACGGTTCTCCCGTTAAAGAGAGAATCTCTCCTCTCTGCACTGAGGTCTGGCGCCTACAATCACGCAACTTGAGAAAGTGGAGTGATGTGGAGCTGGGGGCACTCACGCCAAACAACAAACGTAAACTGAATGTGGCAAAGGCTCTGGAGTGAGGGTGTCTGCCCACAAACCCTGCTGCTCGTCCCTCCCATTCAGAGCATTCTTCCTGGAAACTAGCGGAAAGCAGGGAAGGATCTGACCCAGTTCTCACTTCAAGGTGTTTCAGGAGCAACTACAGAGCATCAGGAAGGGGCCCCGTGATGACACACAAGGAGTACGTGGCCAGGCACAGACTCCGCAGGCCTCCTGCGCACACATGGGAAGGGCACCCCTGAGGTCACAGTCACTCGCTTGAGGCCAGCTCGTCCAACAGGACATGATTACTGGTGGGGACAGAAGTGAGATAAACCACATGCTGATCGCAGTTGAGAAAGGGGACCAACTCGGACTCACGGCTCTTCTCTACCTTTATAGTTTGAAATTTTACCATAGTAAGAAGTTGAAAATAAGACTGTTGGAAGAATGAAAAACAGCAGTGGCTGAATGCAACACACATATGGGACTGAGTCTGGGAACAGAGAGGGTTCAGTAGAAGTGGTAAGACCCAAGTAAGCCTGTGCTGCTTTGTGCCTTGTGACGCAATCACCATGGCCTGATGTGGTATCAGGTACCAACATTCAGGGGAGCTTGGTGAAGGGTACAGAGGAACTCTGCACCACCTTCGCAACTCCTCTGTAAATATACAATTACTGCAAAGTCATTGATGGAAAGCTTTTAAAAAAAAAAAAAAAAAAGCAGAGGAGTAATGGTAGAAAGGGAAGGGATGTGGCATTTAAAACCCTGCAGCAATCCTGAAAATATAACCCATAATTCCTACTACCTCCTGGCACCTAAAAAGCTGCCCAGGTTGGGGACTTCCCTGGTGGTCCAGGAGTTAAGGCTTCACCTTCCAATGCAGGTGGTACGGGTTCGATCTCTGGTCAGGGAGCTAAGATCCCACATGCCTCCTGGCCAAAAAAAACAAAACATAAAACGGAAGCAATATTGTAACAAATTCAATAAATAAAGACTTTAAAAATGGTCCACATCAAAAAAAAAAAAAAAAAATCTTAAAAAAAAGCTGCCCAGGCTGGAATCTGAAAGTCTGTGTGGTGAGAATGGATGTGTTTCCAGTTACAGCGTTTGGAGACCTTGGGTTTCCCTGGGCCTTTTTCATCCTGAGTTTGCCATCACTGTACCTGCCTGCAATGAATAAGCAGTTGCTGTTAGGAAAATTTTTTAAGAGCTTGGGGATAAAAAGGCATCATAGACTTTCAGGAACAAAGTTAACCTAGTTTTTAAAATCTCGACATCACTTGTGATCTACCTGCAGAACTGTTTAACCCTGAGGGTTAAGTGCAAATGTTTTCATTTCTAAGTGTGACTAACAGAACGTCAGGAGTGCACCTGGGCCTCCGAACAAACTGGCCAAACACTGCTCTAGAAGAGGACAGCCCCTAACACAGCTCCCTCCACGGCTTAGCTCCAGAGGCCAATTTTCCAAGTCACTGACAAAAACGGGGATTCTGCCACCGTGGATCACGTTTCTTTACAGAACCCAGCCCGCTCCTACGCCTAAGCCAGCCAGTCAGCAGCGGCCAGTTGTACAGCAGGGGCTGAGGCATTTGTGTTTTGCGTTATGGGGGAGACTGAAGGGAACACCTTACAGACACCTGACCACAGATTTCTGCGAGTGGTTCAGACACGGCCATGGGAGAGCCCACACGTGTCCCAACACAGGGCTGGAGAAATGCACGAGTGTGGGAAGCGAAGGTCCCCAGGTCTGGCCCTCTGGACACAGACTGCTCTCAGCATGGGCAGAAGCACGCAGGGCTTGATGGCCATGACGGCCACGACCTCAGGACCCTCTGTGGGTCACCAGCACAGTGCCCTATGCAGTGAGCACTTTAGTGAATGCTTAACGGTGATTTTAGATGATGTGGGTTATCTGGATTTATCGTTGTTCACGCACTTTAATTAGCCTCTAAAAATACAGGGACCGACCTTCATGCCCATCTTTGTTCACACTTGAAACCATTTTCAACAACGCTTTTTTTTTTTTTTTTGCAGTACGCGGGCCTCTCACTGTCGTGGCCACTCCCACCACAGAGCACAGGCCCCGGACGCACAGGCCCAGCGGCCACGGCCCACGGGCCCAGCCGCTCCGCAGCATGTGGGATCTTCCCGGACCGGGGCACGAACCCGCGTCCCCCACATCGGCAGGCAGACTCTCAACCACTGCGCCACCAGGGAAGCCCAACAACGCATTTTTAATTCACTCTTGAGCATCTACTTATACATCTGCAGGCGCCTACCTCATAATCCAGGCAGAACTACTCTGTGGAAGAATAGCCACAGATCCTGGGTTCTGGGCCCCTTCCCAGTTCTCCCAGCCAGCCCCACGCACCCTGGGCAGAGCTGTCAGAGCTTGGTCCCTCAGCCCCTGTGGGAGCCTGGCTCCCATTCCACCTGCAGGAACTCTGCTGAGCATCCCTCCTCGGGACGCGGGCAGGGCAGATGGGGCAGGCACTCAGCCCGAGCCTCAGTTTCCTCATTTGGAAGCAAGGATAACGACACTCGCGACCCGTGCAGTAAGCATTTGGCCAAGGCCCGTGTGAATGTTAATTAGGGGGTAGTAGTACTTCCTGCCAGAAGAAACTCAGCAAAAAACTCAGGTGGCCCCAAAACTGACATGGCTTAAATCCAACGTGTAGGCCTGTCTCCCTCACTGGCCTGTCTTACCCGAAACCTCCCCCAGTGACTGGTACTGAGCGAGGACCCACCAGGGGTGGGCCAGGTAGAATCAGGCTGGCTCCCTCCCCTGGTGGGGCCATAGCACAGTCAGCCCTGCAGGGTGTGGAACTGCAGGGGGGCAAGGGGGCGGGTACAACACGGGGCTCCTCCCAGGCAGTGAAGTAAATGCCCCACACCGTTTTCCACACCTCCCCTGAGGCCCTGACTCAGGCACAGCTCCACTTACGGGACCAACGGAGTCCACCCAATAAAGTGGGGGGGGGTCCACGGAGGTGAGCCAGTGACAGTACCGCCCCAGCACCTCGTGTGCATGAGAGGAAAGCCCCCCAAATGAGAAGGTCCAGGGGACACAGATGATTCACGAGCTTTCATTCTTTTGTTTCCTCAGGATGCCTAACAAAATTGCTAGTGAGGCATATGATACATGCTTTCTAAAAGCTTATTAAATGTAACCTTAAATGAACACTCCAACCTGTTCTACAGAATCCCAACCACAGGGTCCACCCGTGAGCTCTGCAAGAAGTGCAAACTCCACACAGGAGCACTCACACGTAAGGCTTGCTGTGCCTGTGCACAACTGTGTGTGTGTGTGAATCTAAACATATATATGAACGTATGCGTCTGCATGTGTGTTTACATGTGTATCAGGAAGACACCCCTAAGCTTTTGATGGCAACTCCTGAAGGTGTAAAAGTGATTGTATTAACCACAATACACTCCATGTGGACCAATAAATAATTTTTAAAGATTTCAAAGGTTAATTAGTAACTATGAAGAAAAGAATGGGCAGGTAATAGAGAAAACTGGGGCCTTTACCATAACATTAATTTAATTTATGGCAGTTAAGTTTACTAAGTGATAGCTAGCTAGGTGGGTGGATTGGATGGATGGATGCTGACATAGTGTCCAGGACTGTGCCCATATTTTGTCTCATTGTTCCTCCACACTGTCTGAGAGATGGTTTTATGCCCAGTGGACAGTTAGTGGCGCACCCAAGGTTAACAGCTGGAAGGTGGCAGAAGCCAGGACAGCTGGCCCTCAGCAAGGCGGCCTCACCCCTTAGAAAGTCCACGTGTAAAGTGGTTGGGAAATTATGAGCTGCTGGGATCAGACACAAATACACAAAGTGCTCAGATGTAAAGGACAGCTCCAAGCCACTCAAAGAGGGGCTTCAGAACAAGGGGTGTGGGGACAAAGGCACAAAGGTGAAGGGTTCGGAAGAGGGGCTGCCAGACAGCGGACTAGACCTCACTCGGGGATAGGGGCTGGGGCCCAGTGCAGCTGCTCCCTGAGTAGGGGGGCGACCGGGGCTGCGACGGGATATCAAGCCGAGTGAAAGGCCAGAGACTGAACTAAACGACCTGGAAAGCTGCTTTTATTAGAGTCAAGTAAAACACTTTTTCCACCTACCACATAAAAGACATCTATGCCACAACTACCATATTTTAAAGGTAAAATACCAACAATCTCTGTATCATTGTTCTGAAAGATCCATTTCTCAATGGGAATCATCAGGAAGTGCTTGAAGGTGCTTCTTCTGCATCTGAATAAAGTTATGAAGCCCCTGCCTGCCTCTCTGTGCCCCCACCCACCATGATCAGACATCACTAATCCCTCAAAGGGTTCCAGGTCTGAAACCACAACACCAGTAGGAATTAAACGGCCTCTGCATCTCAAACCTCAATTCCTAAACTGTAGAAGAAATGTGAACTGGTGCTGCGGTGACTTGACATTTCCTTCTCTTGAGTAAAACTTGAAATACCAGAATCCTAAACAGAACTGTTTCAATGGACTTTCCCAGACAGTCATAAATAAAGGGTTCCTGTAAGTCAACATGTCTGAAGTACTTTGCTTATTCAAACTCATATTTTCTCTTCCCTAAAACCCTCCATCTTTTGTTACGATTTTAAGTTTATGTGTATTTTTGTAGCTACCTTTAAATCACTCCTGGCAGAAGCCGGGCGTGTACAAGGAAATCAACAGAACGCCACCAGTGCAAGAGGGACAGGCCAAGACCTCCGCAATGCATCCTCTAGAGACACGAAACGAGCTACGCCCCAGCTAGACTGCAGGGCCTGAGCCCTATGCCCACATCAGAGGGCGACAGGCCATGGGAGCCTTTCCAGACATCTGTCTCCTGCAGGTGGCGGACAGCACGTGTGTACCCGTCCACGTCCCCAGAGCCCAGCCTACTCTGACCTCTGTGGACATGAGAGTCTGAACCATGACCCCTGCAACATTCATGTTAAATGACAGTAAAATACGGAGACACAGCAGACAGCAGGTGGTCATCTCTGTAATCTGGGCCCCCAGTGAGAGTGCTCAGTAAGGTCCCAGGAGACCAGCCTCTGGAGGCCCGGTGTGAGGGGAACGGGGGCCAGGATGGAGTGAGGCATCTGAAGGAACTGCCCCTGCTGGCACCGACTTCGAAGGGACCCCAAGGTTCCGAGGGTCGCCCCTGCACCTGCCTACCAGTCAGCTGGGGTGAGAAGCTGCAAGGCTGGCTGACCATCAATACCCAGAGAAAGCAGCCTTTTGGCAGGAAGGCCTCGGGGCCTGAATCCACTGGCTCTCACTCTGCTCCTGAGGCACCGTCTGACCACAAGGAAGTCAATTTTGCCAAGGTTTTGCCACCTCCATCCCTAGGTGGGATCTCTGCCCCATCTGAATTCTCTAAATATCAGAACCTCTTCGTCAGGTTGACACTGGGTGTGACACCTGCTGGGACTCACCCCTGAGGAGCACTCAGGCTGAGCTCGCCAACCACAGACAGTGGGAAATTACACAGGACCCGCTGTGGCCCCTGTGGAACTTTACTGTCCTCAGGTCACTACACGTGTGAGGTGTGAACAGGGTTACAGAGGAAGGAGTGCGGACCAGGTCTGCCTGAAGCAAGGCTGATGCTTTCCTTGGCAGAAAGCATGAGACAACCACCATTTGCCTTGATCCCCAGCGCTGGCCGTGTCTCCTCCATCTGTTCTCCAGCATCTCTGCAAACACACTACGCGCCAGGCCTTGCGTCGGGTACTTGGAATATAGAAGAGGGCTCAGAGGTCGTGGTCTGTGCGGAAGGCAGGCGCAAGAACAGTCAAGTGGGAAACAACGGTGTGAGCAGGCGTGCACACACACACTATGGTCAAACTCTGAGCACAGGGGAGGGCGGGGACATGCCGGCCTGGGGTGCTGACATGGGGCAACTCATGGGAAGGGGCAGGGAGGCAGCACCTCCCAGAGAGTGCACAGGAAGGTGGGGCAGTGGGGGGCAGTGACAGCCTGCAGAGGGCATGTGGGAGGGGCCAGGCCGAGGAGCCTGCACCCCCAGCACCTGCAACTGGACCACACGAGGCCGCCCCAGCTGCTCTGCATGTAAATGAACCTGTGACCTCCTACAGCACCTTTCTTGGCCACGCATGGGACCCATCTCCATCACTGAAATGGATCTGGGTCGGGTCTTTCAAACTACTCCTCTTTAAACACAGGGCAAGGCTGTCTGGAACACGGCGAGGCCGAAGAAAGATTGATACCCTCTGAGCTCCCCTCACCAGCCCACCAGAAGCAGCCCCCCAACACGGCACACTGCGGGGCGGGGCGCACATAGGGCTCTGGAGCCCCTCAAACCAGCGAGGAACGCGAGGCGTCCCCAGCTCGCACTGGGTTCTAAGGGTAAAGAACGCAGTGTGCAAAGAGAGCGCAGCCTTTCTGAGACTATTCAAAGCTCCCTGGACACCAGAACTTTCATTTGCTCATTAATACCTATAATTCATCCTAACTAATCAAAATTCATACTAGGTAATTCACCAGCTAATTAGAATTTACAAGGGCGCCAATGCCATTCAGGGCAGCTCATTTAGAAGCCACCAAAATCCTTACACAAGACATGGGGGAAAAGGAGAACTGAGTCTGCTTAAACTTCTAACTGGTCCCATCAATACTCTTTATTCCCTCAAATCCCATAGCCCAGGAGGCTGTTCTCACTGGATTAGCTGCGTCAACATTTCCAGTCCCTGCTCCCCTCCCCGAGGCCGCCCGCCTGCCAGCCAGTCGAGGACACACACCTTTCATCCACACTCAGGAGCTGTGCTGGGCAGCGCTGGGTCCACACTCCTAGTACAGGCTCGGTCTCAGCCCCACCCCAGAGGTCTTCTTGTTCGGTCTCTGCAGGACCCTTTAAGTACCGCACCTTGGGTGTGCATTTCTGCAGACGGGAACCTGGTCGGTGGCCCCGCGCCGCCCCCCTCGCACTGTCCACTGCCTCAAGGTCTCTCTCACTTACCTTTGCTCTTGACTAACCACCAACTCTGAAACAACCCACTTTATCACAGAAACTCAGCAAAGATACAGAAGTCTTCCTTTTGTGTGAAAATCAGCCGCCCAAATAAAGAACTCGGTTCCATCCAAAGGAGCTTCAGGGACGTCCAGGACTGCAGGCAAGGCAACTCCAGTGTCCTCCCAGGTGAGCAAAGGAGGTACCGACAGGACATGACACATTTGGGGACGAGCCAGACAGCGGAGTCTCTGCCTCTCTGTGAACTCAGCAGGCGTCCTCAGAGTTCTGCCTCTGGTCTCTGCCCCGACACCCGTTTCCTACAGAAACAGCCCAGGAACCAGGGCTCTGAGGAAGCAGACTCCCCAGGGAACACCAGACTCCATGGTAGCCGCTCATTTTGGAGACAGATCTTAACAACATGTGACCTTTGACAAGTTGCTAACGTTCTCTGGGCCTCAGTTCCCTCACCTGTAAAATGCGAATAATCGTCACACAACGCAGCCCCAAAAATGAACAAAATCCATCAAGAGAAATCCTGTGTGGGGAGTGCTGGGGGGAGGCTGGCACGGGGCTCTCAGTGGGGAAACTGAGGCCAGAGGTCTTGAGTGACTGGTGCCTGACCCAGGGTGGTCGAGCAATAGTGTCCACTGAAGGAAGGGGCTGAGAGCAAGAAGCCACATTTCCTGAATGTCTTCCAGCTGCTTTTCCCATTAAAGCAGAATCACCCTCGTTCTACCAGATCCTGCGGCTCCGAAGGAAGTTACCACGTTGTCTCCAAGGCAGGAAGACAGGGCGTGCTGGCCAGTCCCTGTCCCAGCCCGTCGGTCACCACGGCCTTCCTTTGTAGATGGAGTCTAGACGAGAGGAGTGGGTGCCACCAGGGCATCTGCATGGGGAGGACACCGTGGAAGCACAGGACCAGCCGACGGCAGGACATGGGGCAAGGCGCCTCCCACGAGCCCAGTCCCCAGTCCTTGAAGCAGACGCCTGAGGGTCACGATCACCCCACCTTCCGGGCGGGGGAACCAAAATTCAGCCGGGCCTAAGACCACACCCCAGATGGACAGCAAGCACAGCCCCAACACGGGGGGCAGGGGGTCCCCCACCGGGGCTCTAGGACCCCAGCCTCCAACCTGCTCATTAGCCCCTTCCTCTGGGGCAGCTGTGGACGCCCCTCCCCCTTCTCTGTGTCGCTCTGCCTCGCTCTCCCTCAAACAGGAAACAACTTTACTGCTCGAGTCACGACGGCCCCACCGTGACCCAGGACAGACCCTTAAAACTGTTTCTCTAGATCAAGGTGGGACCATGTTGGTTCTGAGCAGCTGCGGGAGGGGTGGAGATGCCAGCACAGGGGCAGAAGCAGCAGCTAATTCTACCCACACAGGACGCTGGGCACCCAGTCAGGACGCTCCACCAGCAAAGACGGAGTCTCAGAAGGCAGGCAGGGCGGTCTCGCAGGTGACCCCAGTTGACCCCAGGCACAGAGCAGGCAGAGGCTGCTCTTAGATCAAAGCCAAATGGTGATTTGAGGGGAAAAGATGGAATCATGATTCTGCATGTAATTGTTTTCACATCAAGGAGAAAGTCCGCTGTACATAGGGCGCTGGGGGCATGTGTGGTGCCAGATGGAGCCGCTCTCCATTAGAGTAAACCTCACCGTCCCCATAGCAACTCTCTCCATGCTTCCAAGATGCTTAAAAAGACACACATCACATTGTTTTCCACAGTTTTTCAGAAACTGACTTTTTGTTCCATGGTCTGAAGAAATCAAGTTCACTGGTGATTTTCTTGCTATAAAAAAGATCATTGTAGCAAATACGGAAAAGGTAAAAAGATGGGATTTCAAAATCTCCCTCAGGGCTACAATGGAGACATCCATTTTTAAGGTCCTGGTGCATCTCCCTGCAGACTGTTTTCCAGGGGAAGGTGCGTGTGCCCGCGTCAGTCCGACCAGAATCCTGACGAAGGCAGAAAGTGGAGCTTGGCCCTCGAGACAACCCACCCCCGCTGGTCGGGGTAGGACTGCAGATGTGTCCCCTAGACATGGGGAGACCCCCACCTCACCCACAGGCACAGCTAGTGTGTGGTGACACATCACATGGGCTGAAATCCATCAGCAGAAATGAACCACGGTGTTACATGCCACTAACTGGAATTTGTCTTATTCAGGCTTTTTTCCTTGTTCCACTAAATACTTAGTTTTCCCATCCTTGTGGATTTTAAATCCAAGGCAACAAAACACAACTCAAGAAGACGTACCCAACACCAGAATAAAAGCACAGTCAAGTGTCTGGAGGATGAGTCAGGCTCCCAAGTACCTGTCAAGAACTTAGTCTTCTGGGCTTCCCTGGTGGCGCAGTGGTTGAGAGTCTGCCTGCCAATGCAGGGGACACGGGTTCGTGCCCCGGTCCGGGCAGATCCCACATGCTGCGGAGCGGCTGGGCCCATGGGCCATGGGCCATGGCCGCTGAGCCTGCGGGTCCGGAGCCTGTGCTCCGCAACGGGAGAGGCCACAACAGTGAGAGGCCCGCGTACCACAAAAAAAAAAAAGAAAAAAAAAAAAGAAAAAAGAACTGAGTCTTCTTTGAAAAGATGGAAAAACAATGCACAGAGGATAATTTTCTCTATTTTGAACTTTTCCTGATCCCAAGAACAGAAGAAAACAGCTAAGGAGAACAAAGCTAATAATAAAGACACTTTGTCTAAAGGGAAAATCTCTACCTATGATGATCTTAATAAAGTTAACAAATCTGATGATCTTTTATAGTTTGATTAATTTGCTTGAAACAAATAGATAATATTTCATTCGTCCACAGTTTATCTGGCCAGCGGGTTAAACTGGCGGGGGGGGGGGGGGCGGTAGGGGAGCGAGATCGGGTCAGGCAAACAATCGCTTCTCTCTCGGGTAGGTCACTTTGGGGGGAAACGGTAAAATAAAAGTTAATGTAGGTGAGGAAACACCTGAGGGGCGAGGGGAGGGGGACAGTGTGGATGTTGAGCTGTGCCAGCCCCCACTCAACCCCCCCAGCCTGCAACTCTGCTTCAGCCTTTCCGGCAGGACCGTGTGTTTGCAGGGAGGCCTGGCCTGACCCTTGACGACTGTGGTGGGACCCCCGGTGCCCACACAGGCCCCCAGGAGTCGCCGTCCTGCCACGTCCAGCATGCGCTCCCCAGTCCTGCGCTCGCGGTCCCGGGCACCTCTCCCTGCACAGACAGAGGAAACCAGGACAGGGTATGGGCAGGAGGCCCAACAGAGGCCTGAATGAAGTGAGAGACAGACACACAGCCCTGGGCGGTGGGTTTCAGCAGCAACCACAAGGCCCTGTGGGTGATGCTGGATGGTGAGGAGCCTCAGGGGATGGCAGCCAGACCCCTGGGCCAGGCGAAGCAGCCGAATCCCGGGTGCCCTGGCCCGGTTCACACGGCTGCTGGGCTGAAAGCAGGCTGTGTGGCAGGGAGGCGAGTGGCCAGTCGGGAGGCCCTGCATGAGGCCACGGAAGGGACACACTGAGCTACTAGTGACGGTGACAAGTAACCAGATTTGGGGGAGCCCAGGAGGGCTCCAAGATGTGTGTGTGAATCACTGGGTGGGGAGGGGCAAGTACATGGCTCTAGACCCAGGCTTGGAGATCCCCACTGGGCAGTCGGGCATGAGTGGGAAGTCAGAGTCTGGGGCAAGAGCCTCCACATAATACAGAGCCCACTTCAATCCACACAACAGAATTCTAAGCTTTCCAGGCGTGGGTGGGAGGTTCTGGGGTCAGAAAGTTTCCCCACTGACAGATGAGGGGGAGACCGCACTGAGGGCCAACCCCAACTCCTGGCCACATCACCAAGCACCCAACCACATCTTGTCACAAGGCGGTTGTTAATAAAACCACGCCAGAGTCAGTGGCAGAGTCACAGAAAGGAGGGCTCAGATAAGGGGTCCTCGGTCCCCTCGCCGGCTCGCCAGGCTCTGCTCACTGCCCCCGTCACGCCCGCCAACCGCCTGTCCCCTACTCTCCACAGTCACCACTCCACCCAACAGCAGAGAACATCCAAACGACACAGGAGACAAGCGCCTGGCTCAGCAAGGAGGGGCCATCTCGCCCGCACCGTCCTTCAGGGTTGGGCTGTCGCCCGAATGCCCCGTGGGCTGCTGACCCTCTGCAGTAGTTACTGATCCCACAGACTCAGTACCCCAAGGAGGGAGGAAAGCACTTCCTTCCTGCCTAAACCTTTGAGCGACACCTACCCCTCATTAGTGGTTTAGTGGGTGTCCAAGCAGGAGACCCTGCGGCCTCTGCCTCCATCACCAGTTCAGGACACACTTGGACTCAGGGAGAAACACAGCACCTCTGGGGACTGCAGACGAGAGAACAGAAGACTGCAGAGCAAGCGTGGCTTCCACCTAGGGTCCAAGAAGGGGACAGGACACATTGTGCCGACAGAAGAGGAGAACCGAGCGGAGAAGAGCTGCCGGAGGCCAAGGCACAGGGGAGGCCAGGCACCACGAGGGCTGGGGCTGCCTTATGTCACCGGAAAAGGGCCCCAACGCAGCACGAAAACTACTCTGCTAGAAGCGGAGAGACAGAACCGGCAATAACTTGCATCCACAGCTGAAAAGGTGGACACCAGGACAGCAGCCATGCCACATTAGGGAAAAGGAGCCAGGGCTGAAGGACACTGGACACATGGCTGGACGTCGGCTCCACTACGACTGCCAGGTGACACTCCAGGTTTGCCAGGACCTGCCATAACTTAAGTGCCACAGAGAGCCACCAGCACACCTTCCTCTAAGAACAGAGGTGAGAGCGGCCGCCCCACGCACCTCGCCTCACCCCATGTCTCTTTCTGCACAACCACGGGGAAATGACTGCTCAGCACAGCCCTCAAATGGCCTTGTACTTCTGAGTCTGACTAGTGTTTTGCCCTAACCTCTCAAAATTATGCTGCCTGCCCATCCAGCAAGCTGCAAAGCCTTTCCCTTCAAAAAATCACCCGCCGTGCAGCCTGAATGACTGCGGGCCACCTCTTCCCAGCAGGTTTTGCACATTAAGATACACTCTGAAAAACAACAACAACAACAACAAAAAAGATACACTCTGGTTTGAATCCCACATTCAGCAAACAGCCGCATTAGAGATCAATTATACTTCCACATACGCTTCATTATTTGTTTGTTCCTTAAAGCCAAGGATCATGAAATTAGATGCTGTCTGTGAAGAGCTTTAAAAAGTGTTTTGCAAATAGAAGCCACTACTGTCACCACATGAAAGTGACAAGCCTGGCCCCCTGGTGTGAGCTGCGTGGAGCACAAACAATTTCGCATTTTGTGAAATGTGAACAAGTACCGAGTACTGGAGAGGTAAGGCCAGGACAGGGCCCCCAGGGCAAACAATCAGGTGTCCCGAGGGACCCGTTTCTCTTCACCGAGGTGGCTGATTGGTTCGGTTTTCAGCAAAGACGGGCAGAAACTTTGCAACAGACTCAGTCTGCCAACCTCTCCGCAGCACCATGACTGTCCCCACCGGTGACAGCGACAGCGCCTCGCCGCCGCACACACCTCCGAGTCCCACCTCTGCTCATGCTTCTCCGCAAGCCCTCCTCCTGCCTCTCCACCCTCCACCACGCAGGTCACGGTCACGGGTCAACTGCCACTTCTTCCCAGCACCTGTGCCCCTCCCCCGAAAGCCCCCTCTATCACCTCGCCAGCCCAAACCCGCTCCTGCCGCCCGTCCAGGTGGGGTCTGACCCTCAAAGCTGCAGCCACAACCCACGTTCTGCTCGGGCAGGACGAGAACCAGCGTTTTTCGGCCTCACAACCCAACGTACTCACTGACCTGCTCCACTGAGTAAATTATCTCACCTTCTAGACGGTCAGCTCTCGACAAAGCCGTCCTGCTGGCACTGCACGTTACCAAACCGTGTCAGAATCCGCCCGGCTCCCACCACCTGGAGACTCAGGAAAAGGGGCCACACACAGGAGCCAGGGCTGCAAAGTGGGGGGAGGGGCCATGGAGTCTGTCACCGGCCCTTACACACGAACCACCACATAGGGTCCCCTGCGCCCTCCCGCAGGGGTGCGTTAGAGCCCTAAACACAGGAGCCACATGGTCACTGTGGACCCGCGGTGCCAGCCCTCCCCAACACAGCTGCTCCCTCGCGGCAGGTCCTGAACACGCGGTCCCACTGCCACCAGTGGCCCCAGTTGTTCACACACGTCCTCCTATGAGCAAAGAAGTGTGGGCAGCACACACAGGTCATGCGTACTTGATTACAAACTACACACGTGAGGACAGAAGCAGGGTCCCGCGCACACTGTACTGAGGTTTACGCCCTTGTCTGTGCCTTCTAGACCCAAGCGTGCACAGCTCTGAGAGCCCTGGACAGGGGAACCCTCTCCCTGCTGTCCGCCCCCGCAAACCGGTCTCTGGCCACCTCTCAGCCCAAAGCCAGCCTCTCCCTGAAGTCTCCTAGGTTGCCCAGAGCAGAATGTGTGCTACGACATCACGGGGCCCCGTGGAGCAGAGGAGGAGGGGAGGGAGGGCGCGTGAGGCCGTCAGAGCTCACAGGCCCAGCGGCCTCGGTGCCCCCCTCCCCCAGGTACACAATCTTTCCCGATGAACGAATGGCTCAGATGGCATTTCCCGCTCTTAACCCGGGGCTTGGCTACAAGTGCCTGTCCTCACTGCTGGCTGCTTCCTGTGCCAGACTACTGGCTCCTTGAGTCCTGGGGGCAGGAGCGGGGTCCCTGCCTCACAGGCTGGGCAGGTGCTTCCCAAATGCTCCCTTGACTGGAGGCAGCCATACTTTACCGAGCTCTCACTGAGGCAGCGCTGGGCCCCTCCCTGCTGGTCTCCATGCCTTATCTCGTTTGATCCCCTGCAAACCTAAGAGGCAGGCAAATGGCTGTTTTAGGGAAGGGCAAACTGACCTTCCCAAGGTCACAAGCCTTCCAGGGGCTTGGTCAGGCAGGGGGGCTGTGAGCCACAGACAAAAGCAACCCCCTTACAGCAAAACTTTCCTCAAAACCAGGAGGTTATGCGTCTGCGCGCTATGAACAACAAATCCCCTTGGGCGGCTCAGGCCCACACTACAGCCCCTATGCTGCTTCTTGGGGTGGCCAAGGCCACAATGGGAGCCGTTCCCTGAGGCACATAAATGTGCCCCAATTCCTAAAATCCAGTGTATGAACCACGTTATAACAATAAAAGCGTGAACATTCACATGAAGCACTCAGTACAAAGAGATCCATCAAATAACAAAATAACACAAGCTCCAATCCACAAAAACAAACAACTTCTTTTATCAGAAATAACACTATGTTTTCTCTGTACTAAATTTACTACATTAAGTTATATAGTTATGACTGTGTATATATATTTATTATTTTTACATTACTCTTCAGATTAAAAAAAAAAATTAAATCCCAGGACCTACCTCTAGTTTGGAGGTAAAAGATTGTGGCTCTTATATTTAAATATCAGTGGGATGAAAGCTAAGTTCTGAAGGGGGCAATATTTATCTTAATAGACAAAGTCATAGAAATATAATAGTTCAACCAAGCCATCCAGCTGTAAACATTACCTACCCTTGAAATCATGCTGCATTATGTCCAGAAAGGCTCTCTGTTCCAACTGAAAGATTCCGGCATTCTATCATCCTGCTGAAGGAGCACACCAGGTTGGATTAAACCCAAGTCTGTGAGTCCCGCACACACGAGCCAGCAGCAAACAGCGCGGAGGGACACAAGGGGTGTCAGCAACCTATTCCATGATACCTATTCTATGACCAACTCCCTGGGAACTCCTCTGCTCGCTCCACTTCCAGGGCTTTGGCCCCGTCTGCCCTGCTAGCCACATCCAGGGTGTGTTTGCACCTGGAAAGCGTGGTGTGGCTGCCCACATGGCCAGCAGGGGGGCCAAGCAGACAAGACAACGGCCAGGGTGCTCCCCACAGGCTGTGCCTGGAGGGCCAGGGTCACTCACCCAAGCGCCCTCGGACCATACTCTCTGCTCACCGAGCCACACCCAACAGTGCCTGGCGCTCCCAGCATGCACCCCGGGGCGTGGTAAGCACCCACACCTGCCCCAGCACCGACGCGCGAAGGTGTGTGTGACCAGAACAAGCTAACTGGGGCTCAATTACCCCAAGATGCAGGTGTTGTGTCTTGCTCCCTCCAGCTGTTCCCAACCTTTCAACCAAAAAGGCTGCCTTTCAAGGAAAACAAAACCAACTTTAGTTAACTGCAACATACTGAAGATACTGAGATGGTTTTCCTTCTCTGAAGCTTCCAGAGCAGCCGGTGTGGGTGCCAGTGTGGGTGCCGACACCCTCAGGCTGGAAGCAGAAGTCTGCAAAAGCATAGAGGGGACCAAGGGAGAGGCCCCCAGCAGAGTGCACCCAGGCCAGATGTCTCCCGTCAGCCATCCAGTGAAACAGTAAGAAAATGAATTTTATGTTGGTATCCTTGGGCAAAAGGCCAGGGAAGAGTTTGCTCTCAAAAAGCGGTCTCTGAGGGCTTCCCTGGTGGCGCAGTGGTTGAGAGTCCGCCTGCCAATGCAGGGGACGCGGGTTCGTGCCCCGGTCCGGGAAGATCCCACATGCGGCTGGGCCCGTGAGCCATGGCCGCTGAGCCTGCGCGTCCGGAGCCTGCGCTCTGCAGCGGGAGAGGCTGCAACAGTGAGAGGCCCGTGTACCGGGAAGAAAAAAAAAAAAGCGATCTCTGAGAACGGAGAGGAAGGACTGAGGGAAGTGTCACATAGCTCCTCAAGCAGCTGCTGCCAAGCCACCCCTCCCCCACCTCATCCCTCCACCCAGGGCCCACGTTACCCAGCCGGTTAAGGTGAGAATCTTGGGGAAAGACCTAAGCAAAGTCTTTGGCCATAAAATCCCGTAATTTAAAAATGTATTATTAGACTGTTTCGTGCCCTTAACCTACCTGAGCTTCCAATTTAAAATAGCACAAAGGTCTTGAGTACGTTTAATTCGAATTTAAAACAGCACAAAGGTCTTATCTCCATGCTGGGAGCATCAACTAAAATCACTGCATCTGCCCACAGCAAAGCTCTAGCAACAGCAAAACTCTCTTCACCTGTGTATCCCTAGATGCCACACCCTGATTTTCACAACAGAAGGATGGGAAGAAAAATTTAAACATACCATTTCATTGCCAAACTTGAAAATATTTTTTTCATAACAATATTCAGCACTGGCAAGACTACAGTCACCCCCGTGTCCGTGTGCAGTGTCACAGCCTTTCTGAGAAACAACTGGTAATACTTCTGGAGGAGCCTCTAACAGTTATACCCACCAGCTCCTCCTTGAGGAAGCTATCCAAAGGATGTAATCGGAATGTCCAGTGCAGAATTATTTATAATTGGGAAAACTGCTAACAGCCTCAGTGTCCCAAAAGGGGCTTAAAAAAAAAACACACAATATAATCACAGGGTAGAATTTTATTTTTTTCTTTGCGGTACGCGGGCCTCTCACTGCTTTGGCCTCTCCCGTTGCGGAGCACAGGCTCAGCGGCCATGGCTCACAGGCCCAGCCGCTCCGCGGCATGTGGGATCCTCCCGGACTGAGGCACGAACCCGTGTCCCCTGCATCGGCAGGCAGACCCTCAACCACTGCGCCACCAGGGAAGCCCCAGGGTAGAATTTAATAGTCATCAGCAGTGGTATTTTTGGAGAATATTTAAATTACATGAAAATATGTTCAGGATGGAATGTTAAGTTTATAAAAAGTATACAAGTTCGATGCATGATTTTATAATTAAGTCTGGAAAGAATCTACAAAACTGTAAATAGAGGTCATCTCTAAAGGTAGTGGAATTATAGGTAATTGTAGTCATTTTTATTTTCTTCTTGTTTCTTTTTTTTTTCTTCTTCTTTGTTTCATAGTTTCCTAATTATCTTCAATAAGTATATAATCAGGAAAAAAAAAAGGATTTCAGAGACTAGATCCGTGACACTGGTTTCAGCCAGGCCTGAAAGAATCTCTGGAATAAAGTCAGGTTCAAATAGAGGGTGGAACCCAGTCTAGGGTCAACCCAGGCCCCCATATGCTTGACAGGGGGACCAGACAGGAACTCCCCCAGGCCAGAGCAGCCCCCAATGCAAAAGAGCACCTGTCCAACCCCACCCCAGGGACCAAACTAGACAGAGGCCCAGCAGGCCCCACAGTGTGTGGCCACCACAATCCTCTCAGAGGGGACGGCACCACCCAGCCACTCAGGGGTGTAAAGGGGCCAGGTCCCACCTGCTGCCATGGGAAGGTTTGAAAAGGGCTGGGGAGCCGTCCTGCAGGACCCTGGACATCCGCACCTCCTGGGGCCTCACTTCAGGCCCCATAACCTCAAACACTTAGGTCCATCCGGGATGAACACAAGAACTGCACGCTGATACATGTGGTTGATTAATCCACACCCCCTCGGAGTGAGACAGAGAATCTGAGAGATGTGAGTATCTTTTCATTTTACCCCACATTCAGGGACTTGCTGGGTCCTGCTGAGCGGGGAGGGCCTGGGCCACCTCAGTCCAGCCCTGCAGGCCTCGGGTGCCCCCCCCGGAAGACAGGGCCGACACCGGACAAACCTCACCCAGAGAAGACCAGCGGAGGTGGTTCCACAGAGCCCAGGACCACAGGCATCAACCCTCTGGCTGATTCCTCCTGGGAGGACGAGGTTCAACATGGACAAAACAGAGCCACCTATGGCCCAATTCTCGAAACCAAGGCTGTGACCACAGGCAGGACAGGCACAGGAGCAGGGTTTAGAAATGGGGGTGGGGCCCGGAGGTGGGGTGTAAATCAGAGCCATGGACAAAGGCAGGAAAGAAGGAGGAGCCCTGGGCCCTGCTTGGGACGAGGAGAGACTTGGTCCCACTCCGCCCGCCGTGAGTAGTCCCTAAGGGCCAGCCCCAGGGTCACAGCCCAGGCCCCAGCGTGACGTGGCCACCTCCACCTTTGCTCACGAGACAGCGTTTCTTCACTCCGGCATTTCAGGCTTCTTGGTGCCTGTCTGCCAACGGCATGGTGGCGGTGCCCACGCCCCAGGGCTGCTGGGGGGCTTCAATCAGCTAATATAACGCTAAGGACAGCCTGGCACAGGGGCGGTGCTGCTGTCGCTCTGACCGCTCCCCGGGGGAGCCCTCCCGAGCACGGCCTGGCCTTCCGCCTTTGGAACAGTGGGATTTCACTCTTGAAATTCCCTCCCAACTCTGTGCAGAGGCAGCTGGCCCCAGGGCCATGGACCAGCCACCAGAGGCCCAGTCCACTTCTGGGGAACCAAGGAGGCAGCGCTGGGAGCCTGCAATCCACAACCCCAGGGATGGGGGGGGAGCACCTTGCCACACCCCACCATATGGCTGGATAGCGGGATGGGGGGTGTAGGATGGGATGGGGCCTTTTTGCAAATTGGACAGAGCAGGCTTACTTTGAAGATAAATTCTAGGCCCATTTAGGGACCATGTCGCTCACACCCACCCAATTCCTGGCCAGTCCAGGCTCTGAATCCTGTCTGCACAGAGAAGATCCTTCGAGTCATTTGGCCAGGGCCCAACTTAGGAGGTGGCTTTGTAATACAAGCAGTGTGTCCGCCAGCAACTAGAGCAAGACCATTAAGTTCATTACACCTGTCACTCTGCCAGCTGACTATCCACACGCCAGGGATGAAAGTACACTGTGCCCAAGGAGTGTCACCCAGCCCCTTCCCCGGCAGCTCACACACTTATGTCAGACAATTTGTTCTCAATGCCTGCACCTGCAGAAAGAACAGCAGCCAAAGTTTAGTTTCGTCGGAAGCTGGACCCTGGATGGAAGATGAGGTGCCATGTCCCCTGATGCAGAGGAGGGGAGACGTGGGGGTAAGGGGCCATCGAGGGGCAGGGCCACAAGGCCGGAAAAATACAGAGCTGCTCCCTGGATTCTGCCGCCTGCAGCCCTGGCAAAAATAAAAGCAAGCGACACACCCTTTTCGTTTCCAAAGCAAGTCACAGAATTCCAGGCAGTGCGCAGAGACCTTCCACACACCCACGCACTGCACATCCTGCAGGCTCCTGGGTGCCCGAGGCCCTGCCCACCACTCACAGCGGTAATTTATTTATCCCTGTCATGTAACATTAGCAATCTGTCTGAAGCTTGGCAAGCACCAACTTGCACTGTCATATAAACTGTCTGACAAACTTAAAGTTTCATAAATGCTTCTTTTTTCCAGCAGACAATAAAGCATCATAAGAAAAAAAGTTATCTCCTTTTCTGTTCCTTTTCTCTCTTCCTCTTCCAAAATAAAGGCGGGCGGGGGCAGGGCTGGGAGAGAAAGAATGAGAAAAAAAGAAAGCCAACCACAAAAGAACTCATGCAAACAGAAATGATCCCTCAGCAGGATTCTTAACCTTGAAAGTCTCAACACTTTTCCAATGCCAAGGAAATGAGTAAATGAGTGGGGGAGGGGTGGCACCGTGTCTGTTGGTCTTGAGGGGGTGCAGAGCAAAATCTGCAAAACAAAAGTACGGTCATTAAAAATTAATAAAGGGTGTGGACAGCGGCCTCCACCCGCTTCTGCTCGTGGGGATTTGAGCCAGACACTCTGCGTCCTCATTAAGTGGTGTCTGGCAGGCTGCCGGGGTTTTAGTGGGTTCTGGGAATGCCAATATATTAACCAGAGGACTCTTTGCAAACCCTTTAGAGTTTTTATTCTAGAAAAGTCAACCATTTGGCACAGAGCAGCCTTATTTTTGTCCGGGAAAGCGCTCTGCTGCCAATCAAGGGAGAAATTATAGCTATGTTCTTCGTAATTTCCAAGACCTATCTGGAAAACAAGGTTGGTGGAAAGAAAAGTCCTTACAAAAACAGCTTAAAAGGCCAAAGTACCATTTTTAGTGGAAATTCAAAGAAAAGCAATCCATACTCAAATCACATGGATAGGAGACAACACAAACATTATTTTCAAGTCCTCCTATGATAGAGAGACCAACAGTATAAATGGGAAATATTAACCCAATATTTCTACAGCAATTAATAGTACAGGTGCTCACCTGTGTCCCCTAGCTGCCCCAAAATAAAGCTAATAATGCTACCAAAAAATCTCCCTAATCTCCCTTGTGGCCTAAATTTTCAGATGGAGTCAGAAGCTATACATTGCTATTTAAAAACTGAAGATTCACTTTCCATCACACCCATGGTATAGGTCACGGTGTAACTCTAAGCTAACAAATCCCATGTAGGCAGAAAGTCACTTTGACATCAGAAAATACTGGCTTCCAGGAGAGTGTTCTGAGACCTAACAGCAGCCCTGAGGAAAAGCCAACCACTTCTCAGGAGCTGCGGGCCGCTCTGCCAGGCTGCTAAGTCAACCAAGACTGCAGCCCAGGCCCAAACTGTAAACACCTCTGCAGGCGGGCGGGTCCTGCTCTCAGCGCCAGGCAAGAAAACTATTCTTAGAGCACTGTCAGCATTGGGGGGGTGGGAATAAATATTTGTCTATATACTCTGGCAAGTGGGGGCAGGAGACTTTGACTCAAACAATACGCCAACAAATGGGCACAAAATCCCTTAATAAGCAGCTGGCACTGGCTGGGTTCCTCTGCAGGACTGTGGTCATGCAAAGGGTCCCAGAGAGGATTCGAGAGACAGCCCTAATACCTGCTAGGAAAAGTCTTCTCCATCGTAAATACAAGCCTCCACAAACTAGAACCACAGCCAAGACTCCTTCAAGGGTAACAGCAGAATGTTAAGAAATTAGAGGGGGCTTTTAAAACAAGGAAGGAAGGCAGCTACAAGTCCATTGCAGCAAATCCCTTACTGGTACTTACAGTCTCAGTCCTAATTCCTAACAGTGTGTTCAATGTCAATAGCAAAGTGAAGCTCTTAAAAGAATTAAGCTCTCAAAGATCATAAGGAATATACCCCCATGTTTTAAAAAGCACTTCTTTGCAAGAGCCATCAAAGAGCATCCAAAGATAGGAAACCAACTATTATAATTCAATACATGTACATGGATAATAATCAGATCTACTCCTTTGTACATGGAATGACTCAAATTTGACATGACCCTTCACTGAACATAAAGAACATGTTCAAGAGAACAGTGCAGAGTACAAGGGCAAATGTGCAGGTGACAGTAAAGGCAATATAAGCCGTGGGAAGACTAAACACTCATGCAAATGCAGACCTGACTGGATGCAATGGCAGATTCTCAGTGCAGATCCTCCAGGACCTGTCCTGTAACTCACACTGTCCTGCAGCTTCAGAGGGGACAGACTGGGAGAACACCCTCTTGGCTAGCCAAACAGGTGGAAGGACCATTTTAAAAGGAATTTTCCTGGTCTAGCCCCCAGGGATGCACCAACCTCCATGCCAGCCACAGGACCACATATTTTCAAGAGCCAGGGTGGCTCACCATCGCCACCCACCTCCACTGTAAGAAACCTCCTAACAGCAGCTCTGGAATCAACACGGTGCAGCTTACCTCACCTCATCCCACAACACCTAAACACAGTAGGTCATCCAAAAATATTATCACCATCATAACTAACTTTTAGAAAGCAGCACTGAACTACGAGCGAAGGGTCCAGGGATGCGAAGTTGCCAAAAAAATTAGAAAGGAGAAGGAGAAGGGAGTAGATGGGACACAGAGAAAGAGAAAAGCAAATCAGAATTATCCAGTTTTAGCTAATTAATAGAGACTCTGGGGAAAACAAAAATTACGCTAGTTTATGTGTCCACCAGCACTCAGTAATCACTCCTGCGTCTGGGTCCCGGCTCGCTACGAGTTTCCCGCTGTGCCAACCCGCGCGCGCTCACCCGGGAAGCGGCCCGACCTACCCGCCTTCTCCAGGTGCCACCCACCCCGCCGCGGTCCCCGTCGTCCTCCAGAAACCTCCGACTCATCGGAAGCCTCCTCCTTTTCCAGTTAAAAAAAAAAAAAAAAAAAAAAAGTTTAAAACCAAGCATTTGCCCTCGGGGCCAGCGCGGGGAGCTGCCCAGCACCGAGCCCAGGTCTCCGGCGACGCACTTACTGGGCGCGCCCAGCCCGCGGGGGGCCGGCGGGGGTCCCGGGAGGCGTCCTCTGCGCTGCGCCCCGCAGACCGCACAACAAAGGCAGGGCGGCCGGGCTGGGTGCTCGTCGCTTCCTGTTTATTCCGCCGTGAGGGTCACAGAAATTCTGCCCACGCCCGCTTCCTGCGGGCTCGGGGCTCAGCCTGAGGGCCAGCGGTGCCGGGACAAGCTGCTTCCCAGCCGCTGCGGGAGCCCCTGCGGCCCGCGCCCTACTCAGCGCGCGAGGTGCCCGAGACGCGGGGTGCCCGGGACGCGGGGTCCAGGGTCCCGCCGCTCCGCGCCTCCCTCCCCGCAAACCCTGGCAATGCCCGCACAACCTGCCCGCGGACCCCGTCCCCCGCCGCGGCGGCGCACTACCGTGCGGGGTACCGGGAAGCAGACGGTGCGGTGGGGACCGCCCTCCTGTGCCCGCCCCCGAGAGCGCCCCGGGCGCCGCCGTGCCCACCGCGACGACGCCGGCACTCGCAGGGGTGGGGGGCGGCCCGCCGACGGCGCGGCTCGCGAACGTCCAGTTCCGGCGCCCCGTCCTCCCGCCCGCGCCCCCAGTCCGCGCGGCACCGAACTTGGCCGGACGCCGGAGCTCTGGGTCGGCACTTACCTGCGGCCGCGGCTCCGGAGTGAGGCTGCCGGGGCGCGGGGAGCGGGGGGGGCCGCTTTAAGGGCCGGGATCGGCCCCGGCTCCCCGCGTTCCCCGCCCCCTTCCACGCTCCCCGGACGCTCAGCCGGCCTGGTGGCGGCAGCTCCTCCCCAGTTCGCAGGAGATTCCCGGCCCGGCCGGCCGGCCGGCCTGCAGCGCCGAGAGGGGAAGCGGGAGACGGTGCCGCGGGTGCCGCCTCCGCCTCCGCGCTGTCTGCCTCGCTGTCCGCCGGCCTCTCCGCTCTCCCCATCCCCCTCCGAGCGGGACCGGCGGCGGCCGGGCGGGGCGGGGGCGGGGTGGGCTAGCCGGACCCCGCGGGGGCCGCGCTGACCTCCGCGGGCCGCGGGCACCGAGCTGGGCGAGCGGGCGCCCAGGCCGTGGGACCCCCGGCTGCGCACGCGGCTCGGCTCGGCCTCGCTGGGCGCGCGCCCACCGCCGGCCGGACGGGGAACTCCATCCCGGAGCCGGGAGACGACGGCGGGGGGCGCCATGGGCAGCCTGCCTTCAGTCACTGGCCGAGATGCACAGCAGGGCTGCAGGGCCCTTAGTGGGACGGATGAATCCTCCTATCCCCACCTAGTCAGCCCCTTCCCAGACGGGGAGTTCAGGTGGATTCTTCCCACTGCGACCCTTTCTCCTTGGAGGACCTACATCTCTCCTAGGAAGGCCTTTGGGACTTAAACTCCACTTGAGTGCGGACAGTATACGTGTTGTCTTCCAGAAGTACTAGCGTTCACAGTGGCCAACCTGACCGTGTTTGATAGGGGTTTGGTTACTGCCACAGCATACGGACATTTTAACCCAGCTTTATTACAGCCACCAAAATTAGACAAATTAATTGCCAAAATTAACCCCCCTGCAGACATATCAAAATATACCAATCTGGGGTTTCAGGCAGGGTATAAAAGAAGGGCAGCTAATTAAAGCAGTTAATTTTCAATGTCTCCCCCTCCCTGCCAAAAGTTGACCAGCTCATGCTTCCATAATATCAGAGAAAATAATCTTTTGAAATCTACATTAATTTATCAGTAACTTTTTAGTTAGTGAAATGTTAGCTTAATTCAACTTCCTTTAAACAGTCCTCAGCTGTCCTCAGCTATGATGTAACTGCTGTGTAGGATTTGATCAGTACTCATAGGTGATACAATATTAACTACCATTTATTGTGCCAGGCCCTGTGCTAGGAATTTTACAGAGATTATCTAATTCAATCCTCAGGACAACTGTGGCAGCTAGTACTTCCCCATTACACAGATGAGAAAGTTGAGGCTGTTAAAGATTGAGTAACTTGTCTCCAGACCACAAAATCCCGAACTGGCTATGCACAGTGCGGGAGCTGAACCATACTGCCACCTACAGCCGCGCTGACATCCCTCCTGCTCAGCTCAGCCCAGCTCCCAGGGAATCCCAGGCCCCAGGCAAATGAGTGTCTACAGCAGTGGGACAGCTTTGAATCTGGCCTCCACGGAAAACTTCTTTAAATGAGAAGTGAGCTGATCAGTGCTAAATACAGGTAATCTGAATCTTGACAAGCATCTACTTGCTAGCTTATATTTAATGTGCCAACTAACAGCAGCTATGGGGTTGGAGAAACTGTTTTCTTGCCCTCTTGAAGTCAACAGAGAAATGGCGTTTTCCTTCTAAACCTGAAACTGCCAATGGACAGTGGAGAATATGTTTTTTCCAAGAACAGGAAACAATTTGTTCTTCTATTTCACTTGGGCATCATTTACTTGTGTACGATTTAACCCTCTTAAATTGAGACCCGAATTTTACATCTTAGCCTCAGCTTCACCATTTATGATGAATCTTAATTCATTCTGCATTCCCATTTCTTGCTGTCTTCCCTAATTTATAACTAGAAACTGCAGGTCTCTGTTTCTATTTCTGGAAAACAGCTATGGGAGGAACGCTGTCCTCGTATTTGTTCTGCATTTCAGCTGCCCCCTCCCACAGCCCTGCACACACACACACTCGCCACAGCAGTGGCAGAGCCAGAGGCGTCTGGATGCACGTTTGCTCTCTGTAAAATCCGTCAGCTCACCTGACCATTAGTAACCTCCCGTGCTCATACCAAAGGCCCAGGCAGCGGCCAGGAGAGCAGCACTTGCTTCTGCTCCAAAGAGTGGAGCACATGTGTCCGTGGTGGCCAGAACTGCACCTGCTGCTTAGGAAGGGCCCCGGAGAGATCGGGGAAATGAATGGAGCCTCGTATTGTGATGGACAAGAAATAATATTGAGGTAAAATATCACTAAACTGGGTGGAAATCAACTGAAAACGGTTTCAAGGAGTGGGACGTGAGAAACATTCTTTCTCAGTATAAATCCACTGCAGTTTACCTGGTGTCCATTAAATCCCAACTGTACTTAGTCTACAGAAGAAGGTCAGTCATCCAAGGAGACAAAAATACAAGGGTAACCATAAGCAAATGTTGAAAAAAGATTCTGAGGGCCCCAACCGACCACAAGATAAATGTGAATCGGAGAATATAATTCGGTTATTTGGATCTCATGTATAACATTTGGATGGGACTTAAGCTATCCAAAAAAGATCCACCCTACTCGTTGTACCTTTTAATTTAATAAGAAATGGAGAAGGAGTGAGAGATGCTTGCATTGAGGGTAATTCTGCTGGGGAAGCGAAACCCCATCCAGATAAATACACGGGACAGGACATGGATGAGCTCAGCTCCAGGAGGGAGGCCTCTGTCCCATGTGTCTCAGCCGTGTCACGGGCACATTTCGTTGTGTTGTCTGCACTGTCAAACTGTCTCAGTGTCCAATCTGTAAACTGTAGATAACAATTCCCTCCTCACCTGATCTGCTGTGAGATTGGCCATGTCCGCATCTCCATGCAAATACCCCCTTTGGGATCTGGCTGCCCCCACTGCTCCAGGACCCACAAACCTCACTCCCCCCTCTATGAGTGTAGATTTAAAATCACCAAAGACAGAAAGGAAAATATTTTGCAGGTGACTTCTGCTTTCAGCCTTGCTGCAATACTCTCCTTTGGCCAAACAAAAAACATCTGTTCTCTCTCTTTGAAGGGGAGTGGGTATAGGAAAAGGAAGCATACGGCAAATAAAAGATGTAAACGATCACCTCGAAGACTGTCCATCCAGATGCACTTAGGTGTGGCTGCTACGCATCCATCATGATGGAACAACTCCTGAGCGATGAACGTTATTTTCAAACCATCTGCAGATAGCAAAGTGTAGTGAAGTTTCTTCGGTCTGTTAAAGCCACAACAGTTCACAGCTTCTGCCTCCTCTGGTGCCATGGTGACCCCCACCCACTTCCCCCATGCCCTGCAGAGCCCCTCAGGGCTGGCTGGTCCCTTGCTGAGTTTGGGGCCTGCTCTCCGTTGCAGTGACCAGCAGCTGGGTAGAAGGTGGCTGCTACAGCCCCACCCTAGCACATTGCTTTCTGACACATGGTCAGTCAGTGGGGTACAAATGGTCAGTGAGTTCAGTCAGCACAGAACCTGGCCCAAAATGTCCTCAGTAACTATCAGCTTCCTTCACCCTTTCTCATCCTTGCCAGCAGGGACAGGCTCTCCGGTGACTTTGTACTGGGTCAACTTAGCCACAGGGGTCCGTGCTCCCCGGAATTCCCTTCCTTGGGGTGGCAAGTGTTGAAATCAATTTCTACGCCAAAGATGGAGACACTCATGCCTGGGGTGACCTGTCAGCACACCGAAACGTAGATGACTTTCATGTCCTACAAGCGCTCGTTTGACCAGAAATGCAGGACATCCAGCCAGCCGTCCCCAGATGCACCACTAGCTCTGGGCCTCCTCACCCCAAACAAGGCGGGCTCTGCAGCCCCCACTGATTGCGTGCTTCCTCTTTGTCTCTTCTTCGTTCTCTATTCTTTATCCTGTGAGCACTTCTTGCCCTCTGCCCCATTTTGCAATTTCAAAGGTCCACTTCATAAAATATTAAAGTTTGTTTGTATTACCTGAATTGTCCTCTTTAGTCTTTTTCTAAGGCAGGTTAGGGATGCCATAGAGAAAGTTATGGGCGACGCGGAAGGAGGGGTCGAGCAGTGGCCAGGACCTGCCAGGAACGCAGGGCGCCAGGCACCAAGCAGCCTGCACACCCCTGACCTGCTCTCCCTGTGTCCCCTCGTCCACTTGTCTTGGGTCAGGGATGCGTTCACAGCCCCATGGCGAAGGACGCCAGTACCTTCTGCTGGTCGCCTGTGTCCTTTAGGCTGAAGGAACAGAAGACAGACAGGGTTTGTTTGCTCTGTGGGCCCAAGTGGTGCTGTGAGTGCCAGTCTATCCCTGTCCCCCCATCACAGCCAGTTTTCCTGCCCACCTGCCAGGCCTGCCAGGCCCTGATTCAGTGCCCTTCCGTGCGCTGCTCACTACCACTACTGCCTGTAGTAAGTGCCGATTCCGTGTCACTTACAAATGTTCTGCTTTTGTGATCCAACCCTGACCGACACAGAATCGTGGGCCAGGGTATCTCCCCGTCTCAGCCAGAGATCAACTGTTTGTGGAGAACATAACCCCCAAAATAGCTTCTTTAAGGACAGGTGTCCCCCCCCAAACAGTCAAACTATTTGATAGGTACTTTACAAAAGAAGGTACGAAATAGCCAGTAAACACATGAAAAGGTACTCTCTCATTAGGGAAATGTAAATTAAAACCATAATGAAAGGTTTTAAATGACTGCAAAGCTTAATCCAAGGAGACTGATTAACAGGAAACAAAAATAAATTAATCTCTCCTTCTGACCTTTCAGGTGTCAGTAAACTGATTGGAAAGGTTCTTGGGCAAACTTCCCCACGTTCCCGTCATCACTGGGCATGAACAGCTGCCCTTCTGAAGCAGTCCTAAAATTCGTCTTAGTCCTATAAATACTCAGGACAGGGTGAATTGTAGGCTGAGAGGTTCATATTTCAATGGCTGACAGCATATTATTTACAGTATATCAAAGTATCAGTGGGAAATCAAAGTAGAAGTTGGGAATTCTGGTAACAGTCTTTGTTGTACAAGAGGAAGAAATAGGTCCATTATGTTAAAATAATTCTGTGCCGATGCCATCTGTTGAGTACAGAGGCACCCCGACCAGAAGTTACATACTTATTTCATCCTTAAAAGCAAACCTTGGATCTCACGTATATTAAATGATGTGTCAAATCACACGACTACCACGTCCAGGGTGCTGGGCCCTGGTCCTTCTGCCACACCACGGCTGGAAGACAGTCGTCCACAGTGGCCGCCCATCCTGGCCTCTCCAACGCTGGGGTATCACTTTCCCCTCACAAACACACACGTAGCATAATGTTATTGGAAGAAAAAGCAGTTAAAACCCATAAATTAACTTGCTGCTGAAACCACTATGGATGCTTCAGTATTGGTCATTCACAACAAGCAGTGTCTGACTCCAGATAGGGACCAGGAGCAGGAACATTTTCTAAGTCCATCATTTTTGAGCCAGGGCTGCAAGTCCAGTCCCTCCAGAGTCATTTGCCCTCACCACCACCCCTTCCCCATACTCACCTCCTAGAGTCAGGCATGGACAGGGCCCGGCGACTGCAGACGGAGCAAGGAGCCCATGGCAGAGGATCTGAAGCATCCCCCACCCTGGGGTCATCCCCACCTCCCTCCCCGTCACCCCTCCCCTCATAACTACCACCACTGCCATATACTTTCCCTCCGCTGTGTCAAGGGGGAAAGTCTGAAGACCAACAATAATAATAAAGATACCTAAGCTGTAGGAGTATCAGTTTTTCCATCCAGCAAACTTCGTGACCGCCTCCTATGAGCAGAGGTCAAATCCTCAAAACATGTCTCATTTGACCTCCATTATTTTAAAGGGTAAAAGTAGGAAGATTTCACCTAAAGATTTCAAATTTCTGCTTCTCCGGAGAAATGCGAAGACCTAGCTCCTCAGCCTGGCATTCCCAGCGGCGGCAGGGCCAGAGCTGACCACTGCTGCCCCGTGGGTGGGATTCCCCACCCCCCAATCTCCTGCCCGGTTTTAAGCGAGGGATTGATGTGCAATGATTCGGGTTTTATTATTCTGAGTTTTAAGTTTCCCTGGCTGGATTGTGGACTTAGTTTGGATGGAAACTCAGGTGGCTACATCCAGAATCCGAGTGCTCCTCAGCAGCACCCCCCCATCTCCCTCGTCCAAGTCACCGACTCTCCCACCAGCGGCCCCAAACCTCCCCCTCCTCTCTGTGCTCAGTCCCCATGGGCAGCCTGACCAGGCCATACCAGGAGCTCTGGGGGCTCCCATCTCCCTGGGACCCAACCCAAAGTCCTGCCCCCAGCCCGCCACCCCGGCCCCTGGCTCCAGAGCCAGGCTGCTCTTGCCCAGTCCCCTCTCTTGTTCCCCTGGCCCCCTCACCCCTGTCCTCACCCCCCTTGTGTTCTTCACACAGTCGCCCCGACACAGAGGTTGGTTTGCTGTCAGCTGCCCCAAGTGCCCAGGAACTGGCTCCATCCGGGCTCAGGCTGCTGGGTGGGGCTGGGGCCGGGGGGATGTGCCTGAGTGTTTGAGAGCCACCAGGAGAGGGGCCGACACATGGCCAGGCCAGGTCACTGTGAGAGGCCTAGGCAGGGAGGCTGGAGCTCAGGCCCAGCTGGTGGACACTGGGCGGGAAGCATGAGCTACACGGATGCCCGAGGGATTACTATGCCACTCCAAGGTCCTTCTGATTGGATGCAGGGCGTGAGAGGAGCCCCAGGGCAATGCCAGGACCTCACCGCCGCTCCCCCCGCATCCAGAGTGCAGCCCCAAAGCTGCTCAGCTTAGAAGAGGGTCAGGGGCTCGAGCTGCTGGCCGAGGAGACCCTGTGGCCTTTAACAAAGTGAAGATTTTCTTTCTCTGAACTCTGTGGGCAGGCTTTTTTGACAGAAACCAATTCAAAGCCTTGATGTGTCCACAACAACTTTGTGTAGGGCAGCAGGATGGGATCTGGAGAGTGATGCAAAAGGAGGACGAGGTCCCCAGGCAGCCTGATGGGGGCACTGAGATTTGGGGGCTTCTAGAAGAGTCAGCACAGTAGGACCATAAAGATGTTCCCTCACACGGTCCTAAGGATGTGTTGCACTGGATGTGGAAAGAGATTAAAAATGAAAGCAAAGCTTGTCTCACAAAGCAGGCTGGGAGTGAGGGGAAGGGCCAGAGCAGAGGCTAGCACAGCTCTGGCCATGGGGATGACCAGACACAGAGGTCATCGTGGCGTGGATGTCAGACCAGCCCCCCCGCAGTGAAGCCAAGGATGTTCTGCAAGCGACCCGCCTGCAGCATAAAATACCTGAGAGTCCTCCTTGATTAAGCCAGGGAGGAGGAGAGAAGCTGGAAAAAGCTTTACATTTTCAGAGATTAAATCCTTCCCATAGACCACAGAAGACAAACCAATGACAGGAAAATTTCATTTTAATGGCCACTTGGGTTGAATATTGTCACTGTTGCCTGCAAATAATTCTGTTTTAGTGTATGAGTTAAGCCCTCTGCTCTTACAGACAAGGGTCCCTTCTGCCAATGAGCCGTGACTTGAGGCTGTGTAATTGGTGTAAATGTGTTGTAATTAATTTAAAAATTAAATTTACTTTAAAAGTTGACTTTGGACTTCCCTGGTGGTGCAGTGTTTAAGAATCTACCTGCCAATGCAGGGGACACAGGTTCAAGCCCTGGTCCAGGAAGATCCTACCTGCCGCGGAGCAACTAAGCCCATGTGCCACAACTACTGAGCCTGTGCTCTAGAGCCTGTGAACCACAACTACTGAGCCCGCGTGCCACAGCTACTGAAGCCCACGTGCTTAGACCCCATGCTCCGCAACGAGAAGCTACCGCAATGAGAAGCCCGTGCACTGCAACAAAGAGTAGCCCCCCTCGCCGCAACTAGAGAAAGCACGTGTACAGCAAGACCTACACAACCAAAAGTAAATAAATTAATTTTAAAAAGAAGTAAAGAAGGGTATGATGCCATTGTCATATCAAATAGAAAATACCAATAAACAGATAGAAATTATACATTGAAAAAAGCAGCCAAATAGAAATTCTAGAGTTGAAAAGTACAATAACTGAAATGAAACTTTCACTGGAGGGGCTTAACGGTAGATTTGAGCTGGCAAAACAGAGAATTAGCAAACTTGAAAGTAGGTTGATAGAGATTCGTAATCTGAAGAATGGAGAGAAAAAAAATGAGGAAAAATGAACAGAGCTTATGAAGACTATGGGACATCATTAAGCAAACCACATATGCATAATGGGAGTATCAGAAAGAGTGGAAAATATGTGAAGAAATAAAGAGCTGAAAATTTCCAAATGTATTTAAAAAAAAAACACTAAACACCCAGGAAACTCAACAAACTCCAAGTAGGATAAGCTCAAAGAGATCCACAAACTGACACATTATAGCAAGAATGATGAAAGTCAAAAACAAGGAGAAAATATTGAAAGCAGCCAGAGAAAAGTGACTCTTCACTTACAAGGGAGCCCCAATGAGATCGACAGCTAACTTATCAGCAGAAACAATGGAGGCTGGAGGAAGTGAGATAACATAGTCAAAGGGCTCAAAAGGAAAACTGTCAACCAAGAATTCTATGTCCAGCACAGCTATCCTTCAGAACTGATGATGAAATAGGACATTTCCAGATAAACAAAAACTGAGAGAATTTGTTGCAGCTGACCCACCTTACAAGAAATAATAAAAGAATTTCTTCAGACTAAAAGCAAGTGACCCCAGTCAGAAATTCAAATCCACAATGTGAATAAACCTTGAAAACATTATGTTAAATGGAAAAAGCCTGACACAAAAGGTCACATATTGCATGATGCTGTTTTAAAATGTATCCAAAGTAGGTAAATTCGTGGAAACAGAAAGCATATTGGTAGTTTCCAGGAGCTGAGGGAAGGGAAGAAGAGTAACTGCTTAGTAAGTACAGTGTTTTCTTCTGGAAAGATGAAAATAGTTTGGAACTAGATAAAGGTAATGGTTGCACAACATTGTGAATGTGCCAAATGCCACTAAATTGTTCCCTGTAAAATGGTTAATCTTATGTTATGTAAATTTCATCTCAACAAGAAAATTGAAGCAAAATTTTTTAAAAGTAGAGGAAAAAACACAGAGATGAACATGATGAAAAGTAATACGAAGGAAAAAAGAAAGGAGATCCAATCTATAGATTACAAGTTTAAGAAAGAAAACTCATTATTGTTTAAAAACTCATTTCTCTGGGATTTTTAAAATGTAAGTTCACTTTTTTTTTTTTTTTTGCGGTACGCGGGCCTCTCCCGTTGCGGACCACAGGCTCCGGATGCGCAGGCTCAGCGGCCATGGCTCACGGGCCCAGCTGCTCCGTGGCATGTGGGATCTTCCCAGACCGGGGCACAAACCCGTGTCCCCTGCATCAGCAGGCAGACTCTCAACCACTGTGCCACCAGGGAAGCCCGTAAGTTCACTTTTTAATTTAATATTTCAGACATACCAAAAAAATATAGAGAATATAATAAGGGCATATATACTATCACATGGTCATGTTTGTTTCAGAGTTTTTTCTTGAGAAATGAAATGTACAACCTCCCTTTGACCCCTCTCTTATTCGAGGCCCCTTCCTCCCTTCCTAGAGACAACTCTTAGCCTGAAGGTAACTGTCAAGAGTTATGAAGAATCTGAAATTTTACCCCATTTGTAAGCTGATGATATCGCCTGTTACAGTGTCTTGGATGCTGGCAGAAGGCATGCGACTCCAGGGTCAGAGATAAGGGACCATTAATTGTCCACAGCAATAGCAGTATTAGCATTTTTGCACCAATATTCTGAGCCCCAATTCTCACAGGGCCATGCCAAGAGGGCCAGATGGCACTTGCCAGCACAGTGGGCTGTGTTACAGGAGAGGAGTTGAAGGAGACACATCTCTGTCTGGCAAGTCTGTTACCTACATAAACATCCTTCTAAAGATAGTGCAGAACACAAGGCAGGTAGGGCCTCACCTGCAAGATGTGCTGACATCTTGTAGAAGGTCAGAGAACTGTCTCTGGACATCGGTCCGTTCCTCTCCATCCAGGTTTTTATACCTATGTGCATATAAACATATTCTGAAACTATATACATGCTTATATAGCTTTGTATGTTTCTAAACTTTATATAAATGCTATCATAGTGTACATTTGACCTTTTCACTCATTTACACGGTCAAAATTTATTCACGTTGACACATCGTTTTAGTTCATTTATTTTAACTGGTAATAGTATTTCACTATGTGAATAGATCACATTCTTCTTGATGATATTTAAGAGTTCCCATTTGGGGGGGCTTCCCTGGTGGTGCAGTGGTTGAGAGTCCGCCTGCCGATGCAGGGGACACAGGTTCGTGCCCCATTCCAGGAAGATCCCACATGCCGCGAAGCGGCTGGGCCCGTGAGCCATGGCTGCTGAGCCTGCGCGTCCGGAGCCTGTGCTCTGCAAAGGGAGAGGCCACAATAGTGAGAGGCCCGCGTACTGCAAAAAAAAAAAAAAAAAAGAGTTCCCATTTTTTTCCACTCTTACTCCATTACTACAATCAACATCCTTGTTAACGTCTCTTTAGACACAGGTGGGAGACTTCTTAGTGTTTAGACCCTCAGTATATAGACATTTAGAATGAGATTGCTGGGTCTTAAGTTATTTTCATCTTCAATTTTTGGTTGCTTTTTTCTAAGCAGAACCTTGATGAAATTACATTTTTAGTGGCCATCTGTGTGCCTTCCTACCGGTAGCCCCACCTCCTTTTTGGATATTCTTTCATCATGCATGGGGCTGGAGATCTTCCCCTCCCACCCCATTCACCATGGGGGTGACACTTACCCCAGGTGAGGCAAATCAGATACTCCCATGGGGCTTACATGCGGGTTTAAGGAAGTGGACACAACTGGACGTCCAGTTCATCACAGAAGGGGCAGGTCTGCTGGGCCCCAGCTGTGTCCCCTGTGCCCAGGCCCCCCATCTGTGTCCAAGCCTAGTTCTGGCTCTGCCATCGAGAACATGCACCAACAAAGCCCCCCTGTGTTGAGTGCAGCGTGGAGTCCAGTTGCTGGCAAATGAGAACCCTTGTTGATTGATTTTGGGGAAAGCAGAGAGGTAAGGAAGGAAAAAGAAAGAGGAAGAGTGAGGAGCAAGAGAAGAGAGGAGGAGAATCAACACAACTTTTGCTTTTTTTTTTATTCAGAGAGCAAACTTTGCCAAGTAAGCAGGAAAAACGTCTCTTCAGCACTACTAGAAAAGCTTTACTGGCAGTTTTAAAACATGTAAAAGGATAATAAAAACAAAGCAATTACAATGTATTACCTACCAAATAATAGGCCATGTAGCTTATTTTGCAAAAAGATTGTTGCCTCTGGTTATGAGTTTTTTTTCCCAAATATCAATACTATACTTTTTACATAAAACTTAATAACTTTTTCCTTTGTTTCCTAATGTAAATTGCTTATGTGACTCCATTAGTAAATATAGATTTTTGGTTAAAGAAAAGTAAAGTACCTTAATGTGTTCTATAAAAAGGAACTAAATGATGTGAGGAAATAGCAGAGACTTCTTCCTTACAGAAACCAAGATTGCTGCATAACAAAGTACTCTAAAACATTATTTTGTGCACATTTGCGTGGGCCAGGAATCTGGGGAGCGCTCAGCCAGGATGACCCAGGTGCAAGACGGTTTCTTGCTCACCTGTTGGCACTGAAAGGCCTGTGGCCTCTCTCTCCCGACAGGGATCTTAACCTCCAGAGCTTCTCACAGTAGGATGCTTTCAGGATACTGTATTTGCATCTCTTACGTGGTATTAACATACATACATATATGTATATGTATACATACATATAGCTATATGTAATGGTGCTTTCATTTTCATAAAATAGACTCCCAAAGGTTGATTGCTGGGTGAAAGGATTTTAATTTTTCGTAGGTATTTGTAGATTACACCCCCCCAAAGTTTTAGCAGTTGCACTCCTACCAGCAAAGTAAGGATGTTTCTTATTCGTTTTAACTTTCGTCAATTTGATGAGTTTAAAAAAATGGTATTGGGCTTCTCTGGTGACGCAGTGGTTGAGAGTCGGCCTGCCGATGCAGGAGACACGGGTTTGTGCCCCGGTCCGGGAAGATCCCACATGCCGCGGAGCGGCTGGGCCCATGAGCCGTGGCCGCTGAGCCTGCGCGTCTGGAGCCTGTGCTCCTCAACGGGAGAGGCCACAACAGTGAGAGGCCCGCGTACGGCAAAAAAAAAAAAAAAAAAAAAAAAAAAAAAAGGTATTTATTACTATAATTCGCATTTCCATACCAATTTCCAACAATTCACTCACGAGCAATGTCGGGATGCATGACACATTTTAATTTTCAATCTCATGGATTAAAAAAGAGTATTTCATTCTTGCTTTCATTTGCATTTTCTCAACCAATTTTCAGATGTCTACTAGCCATCTAAAATTATCATTCTGTGAAATGTCTATTTATGTTCTTTTATCCACATTTCTATTGGATTGCCTTTCCCTACCAATTTATAGGATTTCTAGCACTCGGGGTGCTAGAAATAAAGTGTTGTAAACGTCTTTGCCCAACATATGGTTTGTCTCTTGTCTTTATTTATGGTGTCTTTTTGCTGTTCAATATGTTAAACTTGTGTGTTAAAATACATCTGTTGGGAAGATGGAAAAGCCCTGGAGATGGATGGTGGTGATGGCTGCACGACGATGTGAATGTGCTTAATGCCACTGAATTGTACACTGAAAAACGCTAAGATGGTAAATTTTATGTTGTGCATATTTTACAACAATTAAAAGAAATTCATCTGACTTTCCCTTATAACTTCTGGGTTTCCTTTCCTGCTTAGGAAGTTCACTCCCATCCAAAGTTACAGACATATAAAATCTAATATAGTTTAATCTTATAGTTTTAATTTTTACATTAAAATTTTCAATCCATCTGGAATTTACTTGTAAATATGGTATGAGGTAATGGTACTCTAGCTGTTTGTCAATTATACCATTTTGATATTTCTCTTTATTTCCATTACTACATCTATTTTTCTGGCTTTATTTTTATGTAATAACTAGAAATTGCTGTTTTTCTACCAAAGTCAACAAGTTATTTTCTCTGAGCAGACTATGAGATTTCTATAATTGATAGGATTTCTAATCACTCTTCTTAGGGAAATAAACAAACACATACATACATAAATCAAATCATGCCCAGTGAAGTTATCCTTTACATAATTAACTTGCACTCTTCTAAACAGATGATGAAGAGTATTTTCCTAAAAGTCTGCACTTATGTAACCAAAATGAAGTTGAATTTTGCCAATTAATCAGTATGAATGATAAAACAAAATGAGTGCTGAGTCTTAGATTATTTACTTTCACTAACTTACAACAGATCAACTTTTATATTGTACATACAACATAATCACTCTTGAATATTAGCCTCATGTTTTAATTTTCTTCATTTCATATTTTTTTTTTTTTTTTTTTCTGTAGTACGCGGGCCTCTCACTGTTGTGGCCTCTCCCGTTGCGGAGCACAGGCTCCGGACGCGCAGGCTCAGCGGCCATGGCTCACGGGCCCAGCCGCTCAGCGGCATGTGGGATCTTCCCGGACCGGGGCACGAACCCGTGTCCCCTGCATCGGTAGGCGGATTCTCAACCACTGCGCCACCAGGGAAGCCCCTTCATTTCATATTTTAACACAAGCTTAGAATTAAAATAATACCTCATCTGTAGGCGTGTGTGTGGCCATGGCACACGTGTCCCATGTCTCTTTCCAGGGGCGCTACTGCCAATGAGCTAAGACTGCTTTGGGCATTTTCAGTGGACAAGGCTGGAAATATGGATTTTTAAAAAATCATGAGTGCAAGCTAATATTTTTGATTTAAATTTAACTTCAAAGGGACTTAATATCTTGACTTTTTTTTTTTTTTTTTTTTTTTTTTTTGAGGTACGCAGGCCTCTCAGATTGCGGAGCACAGGCTCCAGACTGCGCAGGCTCAGCAGCCATGGCTCACGGGCCTAGCCGCTCCGCGGCATGTGGGATCTTCCCAGACTGGGGCATGAACCCGTGTCCCCTGCATCGGCAGGCGGACTCTCAACCACTGCGCCACCAGGGAAGCCCTTGACTTATTTTTGAATTATAACATCACATTTGTCTTCTACTAAAAACCTTGGTTGCTAACCTCAATCTATTTGCTTTATCCTAATATGTATGTGTATATATAGAAATTTAAAAATATACTTAAATAAACCTATAAAATGCAGAAATACATATTTGTTATATATTTTATATAAAATATTAAAATGGGCTCTCTTCATGTCCAGTGACTTCAGTGTAGAAACAGGCAACCCTCTTAGTGGCTTTAACATCGACATTAAATAACAAAGGGGGGGCTTCCCTGGTGGCGCAGTGGTTGGGAGTCCGCCTGCCGATGCAGGGGACGTGGGTTTGTGCCCCGGTCCGGGAGGATCCCACGTGCCGCAGAGCGGCTGGGCCCGCGAGCCATGGCCGCTGAGCCTGCGCGTCCGGAGCTTGTGCTCCGCAACGAGAGGCCACAACAGTGAGAGGTCCGCGTACCACAATAAATAAATAAATAAATAATAAATAACAAAGGGGAAAGCAAACTTGTAGTGGGACCGAGTGACTCCAAGTGAACAGAAGGCACAGGGCTGGTTAACCCTCCTCCTCCCAGAGGCAGGGCAGGCACAGGCGGCAGCCCTACAGGTGAGGCTGACGGGAAACCTGCAGACCTCAGACCCGCTGGCATCTCCCCCACAAAGGCTCCCTGGGGGACCGGCCCTGCTTCCTGGTCACCAAACTGAAACACGTCACAGCAAAGCCAAGGAGGAGCATCTGCTGAGAGGCTGCGACACCTGTAAAGACCTCGAGGGTCTCCACGGCCGAGCTTCTTCAGAAGGAAAGGTAGAACTTTACTGCGAGTTGTCATTTCAAAACCTTCTGAGAAAGACTACTGGCAATACCCTAATTAATAAATGACACATTCCATTAAGTTTACTAAACATTGGCAGAAAAAGTGATGTTCGGATTTTTAAATCTTATTAAAACAATTCCTTTGTTATGTTTACCTCTTTAAAACATTTTTTATTACAAAAATAGTTAATAGTTGAACCTGGTGGGAAGTTGAGACAGTCCAGTGGAAGGCAGGCCTCCTCCCACCTCAGGGCAGGGTTGTGAGGACAGAGCCCAGGGGGCCCGGGTGTCACCCTCTGCCTGCCACTCCCAGAGCCATCTGCCGTCCACGTTTGGTGTCCACGGGAAGGTGGGTCCCCTCCACAGGGGTCTCCTCAGGGCTCAGATGCAGGGGGCCCCGAGAAAGTGGCCTTGGGCAGGTCCACCCTCTTTGCTGGAGGCTCCCAAAAGAAGCAGGGGAAGGGTGGCTCCTGGCAGCCACCCGTTGCACCTGCCTAGGTGGGCTCTGCCCCCAGAGTCAGAGCCAGCGCACATCAGACCAGACGCAATTACTCACTTACTAGAGTAGGAAAAGTTAAAGTTTGCTAACGTTGTTTTGAAAGGATGTAGAAAAACAGGCAGGAGACAAGTCAGCAACGTCCACTCAAATTATACTGCCTCTGCCCTGCCTTCCACCCACTGTCCATGCTGCAGTGCTCTACCCAACAGGTGTCCTTGGAAATACATGAAGTGACAGCTGCAGATGGAGAGTTTTAGTGTCACTGTTTGCAGCAGAAAAAGACTGAAATGGCCAATGTGTCCATTAAGACTCCCAGTTTGTCATCTGTCTTTTGATTTTGGTTATGCTTTTTCCACCCAGAAAATTTTAATTTGTATGTGGTTGAGTTGATCTCTTCCTTATATGACTGCCAGTTTTTATTCCAAGATTAGAAATTAATAACTGAAATTGTTTTCCATATTTTCTCCTGGGACTTTTATATCATTGTTAACCTATGATTCACCCGGAAGCTAATCTGGGATAACCCATCTTTTCCCCACTGAGGTGCCACTTTTACGTTGCACTAGATTTCTATATGTATTTGGGGATTTCAGACCCATCCTGCACATGCTAGTCTCAACCGGCTACTTGCAGTCCTGTCGTTAGGATCTCAAGGGGTATTCATGCTACAGAGGTGCACCCGGCAGCCATGTGGGCACGCTACCCCCTGCCCAAACCTGCTGTAACCTCCAGTGAGATTTTAAAGTTTTCTTCACGTAAATCTTACACATTTCTTTATACATTTATTCATAGGGGTTTTACTTTTTCCATTACTATTTTTTTACATAGAAAAACTGTTGATTTTTGTGTATCAGTTATGTAATCCAGTCACATTACCGAATTCTTTTTATGATCTTTAAAGGAAACCCTCTCGGAATCCCAGGTCGACAATTACATCACTGTCCTGTGCCTTCACCTCCTCCCTACCTCAGTGGCCACTGAGCAGCCCCCAGGGCCGTGCCTCATACAGCAGTGGGCTGAGCAGTCCCCGCATGCTCCTGACCAGCCCTTCCAGCATTTCTCCATTTGCACAACCTGCTTTTGACTTGAGATATAAAAACATTATTGTGTGAAGCAACCTATCATCCATTTATAAGACAGTATATTATCCATACGTTCTTGATATTTCCATGGAAATACTTAAGACACAAAAGCTCAGTGGATGCATCCACTTGTTCAAAGCATGTACCCTCTCCCCCACACCCCCGTATTTTACCCACTGAGGCTTCAGAGGTGAACCGCCTTCAGCACAGCTGTCCGTCAGTTGGATGGGCACCTTCCCCGAGCACCTGGAAGGCAGGTAGGGAAGGTGCCCCATGGAGGGGCAGCGCTGGGAGGTGCCCCTCCCCCCACCAAGAAGGACAGGTCTGTGGAAGCACAAGGGAGGGGGGACCACGCCAAGGAGGAGGATCCAAGCTGGCCCGGCTCCGGTGGCACACGGGCCTCCCCTGAGTTTAGGAAGATGGTTCCAGAGAAGCTGACGCAGAGTTGCCCTTGCGCCCGAAAGCACAAGGGCAATGGTGGCGGCTGTGGGTGGCGCCCTGGCATCCGGCATGGCGGGGTCTGCATCATGCCTGCTGGCCTCACAGCTCTCAGGGAGCAAGTCTCACATGCAGCCAAGTCCACAAGGTGGCATTTCCTCAGGCTGACCCCACAGACCAGCGATTTTGTGGGTCATCCCAAACGCAGGGAGAACATCCTCAAGTGAGCAGCGTGGTGCTTCCCACCGACCTGAGGGCAGGTCAGCACAACAGTGGCCCCGGGCCTGGGTCAGCCTTGCTCATGGAACAAACACACAATCACCTCCACATGCGTCTGTGCATCTTCTGGGGTCAGCACTGGGCTCATGAGAAGTAACTGTTATAACACCCCTGGGAGGATCGTGTTTCCAGCCGCACTCTCACCACTGGCCTCTCCTCACCTTGTGTCACAGCCCGTGCTGCTCCAAGGTTGTGCCTGCCCCCGTGGGGCGTCCCCGCTGCACCCCTCGGGTCTGCACGAGTGTCCACGGGGGTTGGAGACGGGGACACGGCCCAGTGCTCAGTGGGCTCAGGGCACAGTTAAAGACTTACAGGATCCCCTGTCCCAAATCTTTCCCTGGGCATGAAATTAAAAATCTAAAGAGGAAACAAAACAGGGAAGTGTCCACTTTAGGAGAGTGGACACTGAGGAGAGCTGACACTGAAGGAGAGCAGTTTTAATCACAGAGGGATCAACAGTTGTGGGACTGCCTCTACCCTTCACCTGTGATTACTGACCCATGTGGCAGACGTGTAAGACTGTCTGAAATCTGTGCTAAGGAAGGAGAGTGTTTCTCTGTCGCGGTTGTAAATGCTGGGGGTTAGCACCCTCCTGGCAGCTCTGCACACCCTCCGAGGTCTTTCTGCTCCATCGTTACTACTTGGCTGCAACCCCCACGCTGCTGCACAACCACTCACCAGCAATGGCCACAGAGCAACTAATACGCACGTCTCTCCTGGTAGAACCAGGCAACGTCACAGCAGGAAAGCACTCTGTCCCCTCGGTTGGCTCACTGCCCTCACTCCCTGTCCCCCGGGTCCCTCTGGTACCTGATAGCAGTGCCCTTCTACACCGGATTCTGGAGTTGTCCCGTCCAGCTTTAGTTTCAATAAACGCTCTCTTAAAATATACCATCAACCTCTCCAATGTGTCTGCACAGAACGTGGAGCCTGTCCCACTCCGGAGAAAGACAATTTCTTTGAAAGGAAGCTTTCCTTTCTACTCTGGGCAATTAGCTAAAAGACAAAGGAACGGAGAAGGAATTTCTTAAGGGAAACAGAACTGTAATGGAGGAGAAAAGTCACAGAACAGACCAAGGAGCTTGGAAATAATTAGCAGAATAAAGTGATATTCTAACATCTACATGAAACAGACAAATTCAATGGAAATTAAGTTTATTTCTGGATATACCAACTAAAATATATGCCATATTTATTCAGAATATCATAATCAATGCAAAAATAGAACTCTCTTCTCCCCTGTAAAAGTTAAATACAATACTGTAGGATAGTTACATGATTATTTTAGTCAGGTCTTCAGTATTAGCTTCTCAAAAGAACAAATCTATAGTTATAGACATCCAATTTACCATACAAAATATATACAAAGGCGTAACTGTAGTATAGAAAAAAATGAAGTTACCAAAATAAAACTTATGTCATTTACTTTACACAAAGTGGACTCTAGTTAACTTTTCCCAAGAGCTTCACCAATGAGTCGGACGGCAACACTCTTGCCTTCGTCAGTTTGAACAACGAGCAAAGCTTCAAACTTGCCCACGGACCTGGGCTTGAACTGCACAGGCATGTTGATGTAGTGCTGGGCTCTGCAGAGAGAAAGGGGTGTCAACACCGAGGCCACAGCACACAGAGACCCTCCAGCCTCATGACGCCTGGCAGAGAGCGAACACAGTCAAGGAAGCAGGAGCCAAGAGGCCCAGGGCCTGGTGCTGCATCTGTAGAAGCAGGAGGCCACCGGCCTCTGAAAGGTCAGGGAGCACGTACCACCGACCGCCCTCCATGGCAGCCGGACCAACGTTTACAGGGCTGGTGGGTTTTGCTCCAAATTTCATATGAAACCTTCCAAAGTCTTCTTGAAAATTTATTTTCAGATTCTATCGAGGCAGGTAATGAATGCCCTGTGCTTAAAAGTAGTACATTGTGTGTGTGGGGGTTGTTTTTGCTCATAAAATGAGGTCCCAAAAGCTTCAGAAATACATCTTTATTCCCAGGGAATGGGACAAAGGCACTTTCCCACACCTGTGTGATGTCACCAACTTTCTGTCTTAATCGTTTCTGAGTGAAACTTTACAGCTTTCAGACTCTCCTCAGAGGGCAGGGGCCCAGCCCTTGATCTCAACCAGACGTGTTCACGATCATTGGATCTGACCTGTGCTTTTGTTTCCAACATGTTTCCTGATGAACCCAGCACAGTGGGCTAGAAATTCAGAAAACAGTCTAAGTATTTCAAAGTCCTTTTCCTGCATATAACTGATAATGCAGAATATACATATTTAAAGTCTGGGTCATTTTCCCCCAATGTATTTACCTCATTTCCCCACATCAAAGTTAAGGTGCCTTTAAAAAAAACTGGTACCTTTCTACAGCACTGACAAAGGACAATTTTCTCTTTCATGTTAGCATCTCAATCCTCAGAATGACGTAGTACAATCTGCCAACTTAAGAGGCTTTTTAACTTATGAATTACTAAAAGCATTAAAATACCCCAAATAAATCTCTAGAGGATCCCATTATTAACAAGGAATAAAGAACCCCATATTTAACTGAGGAAGGGTTTTGAAAAACATATTATGACAAACATGTATCCCCTGCTTTAGATTTACAGACACTGAATAAACGGGGGGTGCAACTTAAAAAGAACCATGGATTCACACAACTCCAGCACCAGCAGTCCGGCGAAGCAGTGACTGTGCTGTTACCAAGAGTGCTTTACACTCTCTCCACACACATGCACATTCACATACACACACACGCACACTCCCACCCCCCCACAGCACTCACTCCCACCCCACACACATGCACACACACACCACACGCACACACACATATACACAAGCACACTCACACATAACACCACTCACACATGCACACTCACACACTCACATACATACACACTGATATACACACACCACATATAAACACACACACACGGGAACACGTAATAGGAAAGCACATAGACACAACGCAGAGACCTAGTTCAAAACCTCCTACCATCCAATGACGAATTTTGCAGCAGAGGCCCCAGAGCAAGCAGCAGGAGGTACAGAGGCAGGGCTGGTGGGGTGCCCAGAACCCCCTCACCCCTCATGCCCGTGAACCTACAAATTACAGCAACCATAATTTTTTCTTTTTCTTTAACTTAAAACGAGCACTTTGCTGCTCCCTGGCTTCCCTCTGAAGGACACAGCAGGGCCTGGCTGCTCAGCCGCAGGGGCTGGGCTCACCAGGACCTGCATGTGCTGCTGTGAGCCCAGCAGACGGGGCCTTAGCTGCAATGTCTTAGCAGAGATTAGATTTGAACAAACAGTTAACAGAGGATGCTTTGGGGGCTAAGTGGGAACACAACAAATTCTTCTTAAAAAGACATGAGAAAGAGATGATCACCTAGAGCCCAAGACAGAACCTTTACCAAAAAACTGCTCATTGATGCTGAGCTCCTTCACAATTTACCGCTTTCCGTGGACGACATAAATGTGCCCAACACACGCCCTCCCCCAGCACCTCCGCCTAAGGCAAAACCCCCAGGACGTGCAGGGCTCCCGCCTGCCTACTAATCTGCAGTCAGCTGACAGTCCCCACCACATGAGGACAGCCCGGGAGAGGGGCCTTCTGGGAGGGCAAACCCGCGGTGATGGAAGCCGCACTACTACTCGGGGAGTGGGGTTCACGGGTCCCAGGGCAGGCGGCCCCTGAGGAAGAGAACATGACCACGGGGGACAGGGAGGGGCTCTCTAGGAGCCTCGGAACAGACTGTCTACCCACCGAGGCCAGCGCCGCCATACCAGCCCCCTACAGCTCACGAGCCCATCCAGGGTCCAACAGTCTCATTCTTGGGACAGGTACAAAGCCCTCCGAGTCTGCATTGACAGCAGCCCCTGCCCCAGTTTGTGGGAGAATTCTCAGGTGACCTATGGGAGCAAACCGCTACTTCTCTGAAATAGAAGTCATTCTTACATATGAAAAACCCAGCTTTCCAACCTTCCTTTACATTAAGACTTAAGACTTAAGCCTACGGACATGTCATGAGAGAAGAGTTTTCTATGACTTAAGAGTTTACTTCACCTGGGTGAACAGATCAAAGTTACTGCTTTGCACGCATGGTTTTTTTATTCATATTTCATCAAGTTTATACTGAGTTGCTAATTATTAAAGTTGATGCTGGAATCTGTAACATTACATATTTATCCTAAGTTCCATAATGAAATGTACCAGAATAACTTAAGTACCCACCACCAATAAAGTATAAAATTACCTTATTTAAATTTCTTTTCAAAGTATAAAAAGTTAAAAACATTTTAAAGGAATAACATGTTTGAAGAGTATACGCAAACAAAATGTATCTTGTGATGCTATTTTAAATGCTAGCTTATGTAAACTGCCCAAATTTTGCTTAATTACAAAATGTTTTCTCATGTTTCTAAGTTCTCTTAGATGTTGTGACATGACATGCTGCACAGAAAAGCAGTGAGTGTCTAATTCAGGACAGCTGAAAATGTTCTAGCACTGGAATGGCAAGTCACCAAGTTCAATTCTATAAAAATGATTACTTTTAGAGGGCTTCCCTGGTGGTGCAGTGGTTGAGAACGTGCCTGCCAATGCAGGGGACACGGGTTCGAGCCCTGGTCTGGGAAGATTCCACATGCCGTGGAGCAACTGGACCCGAGAGCCACAGCTACTGAGCCTGCACGTCCGGAGCCTGTGCTCCGCAACAAGACAGGCCACGATAGTGAGAGGCCCGCGCACCGTGATGAAGAGTGGCCCCCGCTCGCCGCACCAGAGAAAGCCCTCGCACAGAAACGAAGACCCAACACAGCCAAAAATAAATTTATTTTTAAAAAAATGTCTACTTTTAGATTACTAGAATGAACACATTTTATATTTTAAAATTGGTTTTTAGACAAGTTGAAACTAAGCAAAACACCATCTCATTTATAAAGGTTCCTCATTAGGAATGCTTTAAGCATCAAGCCTGTCATGTCAACAGCACTGCAGAGAGCTGTGCGTGAGGAGGAGGAGGAAGTACTGCTGGGACACGAGATGGGCACCCAGGCACACGAGGAAGAAGGATGCTACCTGCTGTTCACAGGGATAGGAGGAGGAAACTGAAGGTGGCCATTATGAAAATACTGACATGTTAACTGCCAAAATTACATTTTAATTTAGGTGGTGTGGTCTCCTGTGAAGGTCTAACAGCTCACTGGCGACCACAAACTGCCTGTGGGCCTCACTCAGCTGGCTGGTCCCTACAGCCCTGCTAGGCCAGAGGCTGCCGCATGTAGTGCTATTGGGATCGAACACAAACAAGTTCCTTTTCTACAAAGGATCAAGAAGGAGCTGATTTACAAATTTCAGCTAAAATATAATTAAATTTTTAAAAATCTGTGAAAGCAAATTAAGCAAAGAACATAACATCAGAAGAGAATTTGAAACTACAGTGTATTTAGTGATGAAAGTTGGAAAAGGAACGTTTATCTCCAGATAAGTTGACTGCATCATCCTTCAGCCACAAAATGGGCAAGTGACATAAAGCCAAGTAATTTAACAAGCTATTATAAGTAATGAGTCCTTACCAAAACTGTAGATGAGCTGAATGCAAACACTGTTTTTTAAAAAGCTGTTTGGCTCTTCAAGGGAATTTTTTTTTTTTTTTTTTTTTTTTTTTGCGGTACGCGGGCCTCTCACTGTTGTGGCCTCTCCCGTTGCGGAGCACAGGCTCCGGACGCGCAGGCTCAGTGGCCATGGCTCACCGGCCTAGCCGCTCCACGGTATGTGGGATCTTCCCGGACTGGGGCACGAACCCGCGTCCCCTGCATCGGCAGGCAGACTCTCAACCACTGCGCCACCAGGGAAGCCCGGGAATTTTTTTTAAATCTGAAGGTTTCTTGAACTTTTTTTTAAAAAAGATTTTTTTAAAGATAAAAGCTCCTTGAAACAAAAATCTGAAGCCCCTCCAGTACACTGTGACAGGTATACGCTGGTTTACACAGAAGTATTCCACCCCCTCTGCTTCACGTTTAAAGACACACACCTGCAAAACGCTGACCAAGCTCAGGGATGTGAACCAGACAGAGTAAATGGGAAGCAGAGTTAATAAGGCCGTTATAATAAAGTTCAAATTCAGATAATAATGGTGTTCAGGACAGATCACTTACTCAATATCAATTTGTACTCTGTTACTAAAAAGTGTCACAATTGGGAATTTAAACAACCTATTTTTAAATAGGTGAATTGTTTCTGCAGCTCTGCCTCAGTTCAGCAGAGCCAACCTACTCTACCGACAGTGGAATGTCGCCAGTCTCAGGCCGTCATGGGAGGGACCCAGAGACAAGAGCTCAGAGCAGAAAAGCAGGAAAGCTCAGACTTACGAGTGCTGTAAACCCAGGCCCCTCTCATCCATGTTCTTGCTTAAGGGACTGGCTAGGAAAGCACCGACAGAAACCGTGATGCTCTATCAACATTGTGGGTCCTGCTGGGGCTCCCCAGGACTGCCTCTCACATACTCCTGTAATGAGTCCAGGCTGCCAGTGGCTTTTCATTTCCATTTCACAAATTAGGAAACTGAGGCTCAGAGAAGGTAAGTCCATGGTAACTTTCTAGGTATATTCACTGCTGACTCTGCACAACTCGTGCCTTTAGGTTGGGCTCCTGAGAGGCAGGTTTCATAGCACATGGGATGGGGGAGGGGGGACGAGAAGGGGAAGAAAGGATGAGAAGTGGAGAGAACGGTCCCCACGACTCATCTTCCAGTATCTGGAAGTAAGTGTAAGCTTCTGAGTCAGCGCTGCTGGGCTACTAACTCAGAGACAGCCCCTGAACACCTGCCTGCAAGTGGGCCAAGTTTTCACAGAATATAACATGTTTCTGGGACAGCCTCTTGAAGGTAAAATGAAAGATCTTATAATAATTAATTGTTTAATTAAAGATTCAAAGATGAAGATAAAATTATTTTTCAGTATTAAGTGCAACAGAACCCTACTGTTAAAATTCTAAATAACAGTGACAACCCAGTTTCAGATTTCAGCCTTTATGTACATCATATGGAAAAAGAAAATTAGCAAGACCCTAAAACAATTAACAAAATGGCAGTAAGTACGTACCTATCAATAATTACTTTACATGTAAATGGATTCAATGCTCCAGTCAAAAGAGCAGCTGAATGGATACAAAAACAAGGCCCGTATATATGCTGCTACAAAAGTCACTTAAGATCTAAAGACACACATAGACTGACAGTGAGAGGATGGAAAAAGGTATTATATGGAAGCAACCCAAGTGCCCATCAACAGATGAACAGATAAAGATGTGGTATAGATACAGAGTGGAATACTACTCAGCCATAAAGAAGAATGAAATCTTGCCATTTGCAATAACATGAATGGACCTGGAGGATATTATGCTAAGTGAAATAAGTCAGAGAGAGACAAATACTGTATGATTTCACTTCCATGTGGAATCTAAAAAACAAAACAAATGAACAAACATAACAAAACAGAAATGGAGTCATAGATACAAAGACAAAACAGGTGGTTGCCAGAGGGGATGGGGGTAGGAGGAAGAAAGAAATAGGTAACGGAGATTAAGAGATACAAACGTCCAGTTCCAAAATACATGAATCAAAAATATGAAACGTACAGCATGGGGAATATAGTCAATAACTATGTAATATCTCTGTGTGGTGATGTCTCATCCTAGATTTAGTGTGGTGATCAGTTTCAAATGTACAGAAATAAAAACATATAGAAATACAGGAACTAACAGTGTTGTAGGTCAATTATACTTCAAAAACAAATGCATAGAAAAGATCAGATTTGTGGTTACCAGAGGCAGGGGGTTGGGGGAGGGAGAACTGGATGAGACAGTCAAAAAGTACAAACTTCCAGTTGTAAGGTTAAGTACGTACCAGGGATGTGATGTACAACACGATAAATATACTGAATATGTTGTACGTTATATATGAAAGCTGTTAAGAGAATAAATCCTAACAGTTCACATCGCAGGAAAAAAAATGTTTTTCTGTCTTTAATTTTGTATCTATATGAGATGATGGTGTTCAGAAAACTTGTGATAATCATTTCATCATGTATGTAAGTCTAATCATTATGCTGTACACCTCAAACTTACACAGTGCTGTATGTCAATTATGTCAATAAAACTGAAAGAATATATATATACACACATACACCTTAAAAATAAATAAAAGCAAACACATTTTTTTAAAAAAGAAAATAAGCAAGGACGACAAGAAAATGAAGCCCTGATTTAAGAACAAAACAGGGTTATTTGAAGAATGACAACTGGAAAATAGGATAATAAAAGTTTTCCCAATTAATCTGGGAAGGTTTTTGTCCAAATTAGTAAAAATTTAAATCCCTGATTCTCAGTGTAGTGAAAATAACATGTGACGCAGAATTCACTCTAAAGTTAATCACAAGATAATTAAAGTTCTATGTAAGTATATGGCTGTCAAAATACTGGGAAACAGGAGTCACGCACTAAGTCCAAACACTGTGCAAGTTTGAATTGCTACTCGCCACACATACCCACAGGTCACGGACTGTTTCCCTAGCAGTTTCCTTTTCTCCTTCACCATATACTTGGTGCTCTCTGTGGTGTTGGTGAGGAGGATGAGGGGTTGCAACAGAGAGAGACCTCACAGTCCTAAACCCCAAGAGCAATCTCAGGCTCCTGAACACAAAGACCTGCACTAGGATGAGAACATTTTGATTTATGATAAACTCACCTCAAAGAATATTTTGAATGTTTGACGTAGAAAGGCTCTCTGGGACTTAAAAACTTGAGCTGGAATTTAATATGAAACATTTTATGAAGTTATACAAGTTAGATATTTGTGCATACTTAAATCAACATACCATGCATTTGTTTACGTATAGCCACAAAATGAGGTAAAACAATAAATGCTCATGAAAACACTTAGGGGAAGTTTAATGAGTTTATTCTAGTTCTAACTGGAGTAAATGTTACCCAGAAATATGTTGGTGTGACAGTACAGAAGAAAACAAGAGGAAAAATTAAAAAATGAAAATATGAAAACAAATACTAAATAATTTTCAATTTTCAGGTAAAGGATCATGAACTTCCCTTGAGTTTCTTTTCAAATATCGTATTAAGGCATTTTAAAACTTAACTATTATAACTTAATCTATAAAACAAGCTTCTAATTATCAGGAAAATGTTTATCAAATAGTAGAATACATTTACTTTTCCAAAACCCACAGCAGGATTTCCAACTTACCAAGTGTGTAATAAAAGAATTATTTCGCAAATTGACTTTCAACGTTCTTGACTCCCCAACTCTCGTTGGCAGAAACTGATACACATCTTCTGGGGCATAAACTCCACGGTGGGTGAGGTCAAGCTGCCTGCTATGGAGAAAGGTCTGAAGGTTAACTATTTAAAATCCACAGTAACTTAAACTATTTGTATATATTACATTATGAAGTGTGGCTTTAATTTGTTTTCTCCCACAACTCAGTTAAAGTAGCTCTGTAAAGACGACTGACTAATGTGTGTTAAGACAAACTGCTGGCGGCAGGAAGCGTCCAGGGGTGCGGGGCGGCAGCTGAGACAGCAGCAGTGCCTCCTCCTCCCAGAGAGGAACTTAACATATTTTCCTTATAAGCACCTTCCTCCACAACTAAGTTAGACCTAAACGTTAGTTAACTAAGGATTATAAGAAACATTTTCATGTAAGTCAGAAAGAAAAAGACAAATACCGTTATGATATCACTTATATGTGGAATCTAAAATACGATACACATGATCATATCTAAGAAACAGAAACAGACTCATGGACATAGAGAACAGACTGGAGGTTGCCAAGAGGGAGGGGGGTGGGGGAGGATGGAGTGAGAGGTTCGGGTTAGCAGATGTAAGCTTTTATAGAGAGAATGGATAAACAACAAGGTCCTACTGTATAGCACAGGGAACTATATTCAATATCCTGTAATAAATCATAATGGAAAAGAATATTAAAAAAAGAATGTATATATATGTATAACTGAATTGCTTTGCTGTGCAGCAGGAATTAATACAACACTGTAAATCAACTATACTTCAATGTTTAAAAAGTTCAAAAAAAACAACATATCCCTGAAAAAAAAAATTTTTTTTTTTCATTAGGTAAAACATTTACATACTATCATTAAAGCTTTGTAAGCTGCTGGTATAACATACATTTTTAGAAGTTTTTAAGAATCTACTTTCATACACTGTTTTTTGGAATGTAAACTGGAACAGCTACTTTGGGAACATTATTTGGCAGTTTAAGGTTAAATAAATTTCTACCATATGACCCAGCAATTCTTAGATATTTTTACCCAAAAGAAATGAAAAAATATGTCCACAAAAATACACATATAATAATGTTCACTGCACCTTCATTCACAAGGGCTCCAATTACAGGTAAGCCACTGGGCATTTTACCGAATATAATTATACCTCAATAAAGCCTTGGGAAAAATTCATGACAATGACAGAAACAACATACCCAGGTATGAGAGCAGACGCCTTTGATACAGGTTGTCTTCGGGGCTTAAGTAAATTATCTATTTTAATGAGGCTATTTGTGGAAATGCGTGAATTTTCAAGCTCAAGTTCTGCTTTGACACTCTGTATAAAAAAAAATCACAGGGTGGAGGAGGAGAAATAAACACATGGACACTTACCTATTTGAATTCTACTACTTCCTTCCTTATTTTTAAAAAGGAGATTTAAGATTTCTAAATTCCTTTAATAACAAAATGCTTTATCTTGCACTGTTTCTTTCTCTCTTTCTCTCACACACACACAAACACACAATCTTACCTAATTAAGGCAAACAAATTTCATAGAGCCAATCAATAAAGACACGTAAGAAAACGAAGATGATAAAAATCTATAACAGAATTAATGGGATTACAATAATACCAAAAACAACAGGCCAGTTTTCATGCCAGTTTCCACTGGTGTCTTTAAAACACACCCAATACTTTACTAAAATTCAGTGTAACACTCACGTGTCCAGAGAGCTGGAACCTCAAGGTGTGCTTTAGGTGAGGCTCTTTAAGAGGGTGACACTCAACATCCCAAAACTGGGCGTAGTCCCCTCTATCTCTGGGCAAAAACGTGATGGAGACCTACAAACAACACATCCAGGAGAGAAATTCAGACACTGAACCTTACACACACGCAGTTAGATTACCAATTTAAAGTGTGGTATGAAAAAATTGAAGGGAAAAATGTCTTTGCTTTGGCTAATTTTGCCACTAATCAGATCCAAGTATACTTTTCTTTAAGGCTTTAAGTAACATATTCCTCAAAATGTAAACTTTTTAATTTAAAAAAAGTTATTAATTACTGTAGCTCTGTAGTACAGTCTGAAGTCAGGAAGCCTGACTGCTCCAGCTCTGTCTTTCTTTCTCAAGACTGCTTTGGCTATCTGGGGTCTTTTGTGTTTCCACACAAATTTAAAAATTTTTTGTACTAGTTCTGTGAAAAACGCCATTGTTATTTTGGTAGGGATTACACTGAATCTATAGATTGCCTTGGGTAGTATGGTCATTTTAATAATATTAATTCTTCCAATCCAAGAACACAGTATATCTATCTGTTTGTGTCATCTTTAGTTTCTTTCATCAGTGTCGTACAGTTTTCTGAGTACAGGTCTTTTGCCTCCTTAGGTAGGTTTATTCCTAAGTATTTTATTCTTTTTGATGCGGTGGTAAATGGGATTTTTTCCTTTTCCCTTTCTGACAGTTTGTTGTTATTGTACAGAAATGCAACAGATTTCTGTACATTAATTTTGTATCCTGCAACTTTAGCAAATTCATTAACGAGCTCTAGTTTTCTGGTATAGAAAATCTTTAGGATTTTCTAAGCATAGTATCGTATCATATGGAAACAGTGAGTTTTACTTCTTTTCCAATTTGGATACCTTTTATTTCTTTCTTCTCTGATTACCATGGCTAGGACTTCCAAAACTATGTTAAATAATAGTAGCAAGAGTGGACATCCTTGTCTTGTTTCTGACCTAAGAGGTAATGCTTTCAACTTTTCACCGTTGAGTATGATGTTACCTGTGGGTTTGTCATATACGGCATTTATAATGTTGAGGTATGTTCCCACTTTCTGAAGAGTTTTTTTTTTCTTTTTGGTGGTACGCGGGCCTCTCACTGTTGTGGCCTCTCCCGTTGCGGAGCACAGGCTCTGGAAGCACAGGCTCAGCGGCCATGGCTCACGGGCCCAGCCGCTCCACAGCATGTGGGATCTTCCCAGACCGGGGCACGAACCCGTGTCCCCTGCATCGGCAGGCGGATTCTCAACCACTGCACCACCAGGGAAGCCCTCTGAAGAGTTTTAAATCATAAATGGATGTTGAATTTTATCAAAAGCTTTTTCTGCATCTATTGAGATGATCATTTTTTAAAATTAATTAATTGATTGATTGATTATTTTGGCTGCTTTGGGTCTTTGTTGCTGTGTGCAGGCTTTCTCTAGTTGTGGCATGCAGGGGCTACTCTTCGTTGTGGTGCACGGGCTTCACATTGCGGTCGCTTCTCTTGTTGCGGAGCATTGGCTCTAGGCGTGTGGGCTTCAGTAGTTGTGGCGCACAGGCTTAGTTAGTTGCTCCACGGCACGTGGGATCTTCCCAGACCGGGGATCAAACCCGTGTCCCCTGCAATGGCAGGCGGATTCTTAACCATGTGCCACCAGGGAAGTCCCTGATCAATATGGTTTTTATTCTTCAATTTGCTGATGTGGTGTATCACACTAACTGATTTGCAGATATTGAAAAATCCGTGCAAAAAAAAAAAAAAAGAAAAATCCATGCATTCCTGGGATAAATCCCACTTGATCATGGTGTATGATCCTTTTAATGTATTGTTGGATTCAATTTGCTAGTACTTTTTTGAGGATTTTTGCATCCATGTTCACCAGTGATATTAGTCTGTAATTTTCTTTTTTGTGTGATATCTTTGCCTGGTTTTGATAATAGGGTGATGATGGCCTCATAGAATGAATTACAAAGTGTTCCTTCCTCTGCAATTTTTTGGAATAGTCTGAGAAGGGGAGGTGTTAACTCTTCTCTAAATGTTTGGTAGAATTCACTATACTACAAAGCTACAGTAATCAAAAACAGCATGGTACTGGCTACAAAACAGACACATAGATCTATGGAACAGGACAAAAAGCTCAGAAATAAACCCACCCATCTATGGTCAATTAATCTACAACAAAGGAGGTAAGAGTATAAAATGGAGAAAGGACAGTCTCCTCAGTAAGTGGTTCTGGGAAAACTGGACAGGTACATGTAAGAGAATGAAATTGGAACATTCTTTTAATATCATATACAAAAATAAACTCAAGATGGATTAAAGGCCAGAAACCATAAAACTGCTACAGGAAAACAAAGGCAGAACACTCTTTGACATTAATCATAGCAGTACTTTTTTTTGGATCTGTCTCCTAAGGTAAAGGAAATAAAAGCAAAAATAAACAAATAGGACCTAATTAAACTTAAAAGCTTTTGCACAGCAAAGGAAACCATCAACAAAATGAAAAGACAACCTACTAAAGGGAGAAAATATTTGCAAATGATATGACCAGTAAGGAGTTAATATCCAACCTATATAAAAAGCTCACACAACTCAACATCAAAAAAAACAACTGATTAAAAAATGGGCAGAAGAACTGAATAGGCATTTATTCAAAAAGGAAATGCAGATGGCCAACAGGCAAATGAAAAGATGCTCAACATCACTAATCACCAGGGAAATGCAAATCAAAACCACAATGAGAGGGCTTCCCTGGTGGCGCAGTGGTTGAGAATCCACCTGCCGATGCAGGAGACACGGGTTCGTGCCCTGGTCCGGGAAGATCCCACATGCCGCGGAGCAACTAAGCCTGTGAGCCATGGCCGCTAGGCCTGTGTGTCCGGAGCCTGTGCTCCGCAACGGGAGAGGCCACAACAGTGAGAGGCCCGCATACCGCCAAAAAAAAAAAAAAAAAAAAAAACAAACCACAATGAGATATCGCCTCACACCTGTTAGAATGGCTATCATCAAAAAAAGAACACAAGTAACAAATATTGGCGAGAATGTAGAGAAAAGGAAACCCTAGTACACTGTTGGTGGAAATGTAAACTGGTACAGCCACTATGGAGAATAGTGTGGAAGTTTCTCAAAAAATTAAAAATAGAACTGCCATATGACCCAGTGATTCCACTCCTATTTACCCAAAAAAATAAAAACTAAAAACACTAATTTGAAAAGATACATGCACCCCAATGTTCACAGAAGCACTACTTACAATTGCCAAGATATGGAAGGAATGTAAGTGTCCATCAATAGACGAATGGATAGAGAAGATGTGGTAATATATATATATATATATATATATATATATATACGTGTCTCTCTCTCTATATATAAATACATATATATACACATATGTGTGTACATATACATATATACACATATATGTGTATACACACACACATATATATACAATGGAATATTACTCAGCCATGAAAAAGAATAAAATCATGCCATTTGCAGCAACATGGATTTGGAAGGCATTGTGTTAAGTGAAAAAAGTCAGAGAAAGAAAAATACTGTATGATATCACTTATATATGGAATCTAAAAATGCAACAAATAAAAAATAAGCAGACTCACTAGTTTGTAGGCAACAAACTAGTGGTTACCAGTGGGGAAAAGGAAGTGGGGAGGGGCAACATAGGGGTGGTGGATTAAGAGATACTAACTCTAGGTATAAATAAGCTACAAGGATATATTGTACAACATGGGGAATATAGCCAATACTGCACAATAACAAATGGAGTATAACCTTTAAAAGCTGTGAATCATTACATTGCACACCTGTAACTTATATGCTATTCTACAATAATACTTCAAAAAATAGAAATAAAATGTTAAAATAATGCAAATTCTTTTTTTTTTTTTTTGCAGTACGTGAGCCTCTCACTGTTGCGGCCTCTCCCTTCGCGGAGCACAGGCTCCAGATGCGCAGGCCCAGCAGCCATGGCTCATGGGCCCAGCCACTCCGCGGCATGTGAGACCCTCCTGGACCGGGGCACAAACCCGCATCCCCTGCATCAGCAGGCGGCCTCGCAACCACTGCGCCACCAGGGAAGCCCCCTAATGCAAGTTGTTAAAAAAAAAAGTTATTAAAAAATTCTAGAGTATAAGACCTAAATGAGGAAGGTCTGATACGCCCAAAAACACAATGCAGACTTCCATGCAAATGCTTATGTGACCCACTGCTGGCCAAGTGGTGAAGGACTAAGGCCTCACACCTCACTGACTGCAGGGGACAAGAAGGTCCACAGGAAGGAAGGGGTGTGTGTGGGAGCAGAGGCAGAGGAACCAGGGCGCTGTGCCCACCAGAGCAGCTCTTACCCTACCTAACTCACTTCAGAACGTCACCCCAACCACACAGCTCCAAGTCAAATACACAAAATCTGTGTGTGCAGCATGTCAAAGGTCAATAATTGGGAATTTGAAGTATTTTAAAACAGTATTTTATAAATTTTACCAGTGTTAAGAGCTTTTTAATTAAATGTTTAGTGTTAAACATACTGATTCCTAGTTAGGGTAACAATAAATCAGTATCTTTGAGTCTGGACTTAACATTAAAATGCTTCATTGACCTAATTTCTGTGGACACGGAATCTAAGAAACAACTGGGCCTGCAGGCTGGGAGCACAGAGGCAGGAGCTACTGGGGTGGGGGACATGGAAGACAGGGCAATGGGAGGATTCAGAAAGGATGGATACAACCATGCCCTGAATGGTGAAAGCAGACAACCATCTGGAGCCACCGGAACCACAGCACCATACTTCCTACAAACCCCACTTACACTTCCTCTAACACTAATGAATAAATAACAGAGGAGGGAAAACCCACTACTACTGCATGTTCTACACCAGGCCCTAACATGCCTTAGGCTCATTTAGTTTCATCTCACACTGACCAACGTTTCACACAATTATGGTGTGTGTCTCAGTCGTAACGAACTAATTGTTTTTTCCTTCTAGATCAGTACTCTGTACAACCACAATTGTGCTCTTTGGTAACTCTTCCCTAAACAGTCCCAGAGTGATGTGCTGTGCACATAAATTAAGTATCCAGACCTAGAGTGCATTTGAGAGATGTGATCTGACAATGTGGTGAGCAGTGACTTCAGTCCAGGATACACAGTGATGCACACAACAAAAACCAGAGACCTCAAAGAGGTTACATTTCCATGTCAACTATTATATGAGGAGAAATTCCTGGGAGACAATCTAGTCCTCATTTTTCTTTTTCTTCTTTTTTTTTTTTTTTTACAGCTTTATTCACATACCACATAATTCACCCATTTTAGGTGTAGTCAGTGGTGGTTTTTTTTTTTTTTTTGCAGTACGCGGGCCTCTCACTGTTGTGGCCTCTCCCGTTGCAGAGCACAGGCTCCAGACGCGCAGGCCCAGCGGCCATGGCCCACGGGCCCAGCCACTCCGTGGCATATGGGATCTTCCTGGACCGGGGCACGAACCCGTGTCCCCTGCATCAGCAGGTTGACCCTCAACCACTGTGCCACCAGGGAAGCCCTAGTCAGTGGTTTTTATCTCCAGAACTGCACAACCATGCCCACAATCTAATTTAAAATACTCTCAACAATCCCAAAAGAAATCCCATGCCATGAGCAGTCGCCCGCCATTCTCCACCCTCACTCCCAGCCCCAGCAACCACTAATCTACTTTTCTGCCTCTACAGATTTACCATTCTAGATATTTCCCATAAATTGAAACCTACAATATCTGGCCTTTTGTGGTTTCACTTGGCATTTTCATCCACGTGATAGCATGGTATTAGTATTTCGTTCCTTTTTGTTGCCAAATAAAATTTCATTGTATGGACACATCACATTTTGCTTATCAGTCGATAGACACTTGGGTTATTTCCACCTTTCTGAGCTGTTGTAAACAAGGCTGCTATGAACATTTGTGTACAAGTTTGTTTGAACACTGGTTTTGAATTTTTTTGAGTATTTATCCAGAAGTATGATTGTTGGACAATATGGTAACTCTACCTTTAACTTACTGAGGAACTGTCAAACTGTTTTCACTGTGGCTGTACCCTTTTCCATTCCCACCAGCAGTGTATGGGGGTCCTAATTTCCCCACATCCTTGTCAACACTTGTTATTACTATTATTATTATTTTAAAATCAGTCATCCTAGTGAGTATGAAGTGATCTCACTGTGGTTTTGATTTGCATTTCCCCAATGACTAGTGATTCTAAGCATCTTTTCATGCCTTTACTGGCTACTGGTGTATCTTCTTTGGAAAAATGTCTATTCAGAGTTTCTGCCCATTTTTTAAACTGGGTATTTGTTTTTATATTATTGAGTTGTAAGAGTTCTTGATGCACTCTGGATACAAGTACTTTGTCAAATACATGATTTGTAAATGTTTTCTCCCATACTCTGGGTTTTCTTTTCACACTCCTAATCGTCTCCTTTGATGTCCAAAGTCTTACACTTTTATAATTCATCTATTTTTCCTTTTGTTACTTGAACTTTATTGATGTTACATCTAACAAACCAATGCTTAACCCAAGGTTGTGAAGATCAACAGTTACCTTCTAGCAGTTTTACAGCTTTAGCTCTTACACGTAGGTCTATGGTCCACTTCAAGTTAATTTTTATATATGGTGTGAGGTAAAGGTTGAATTTAATTCTTTTGCACATGGATATCCAGCTGTCCCAGCACCATTGTTGAAAAACATTCTTTCCCTGTTGAATTGTCCCTTATTGAAAAATCAACTGACCATAAATATGAGGATTTATTTTGGGACTTTCACATCTATATCACATATTTTATAGGTCTATGTTTATGTCAGTACCACACTGTTTTGATTACTGTAGCTTTGTAGGTTTTGAAAATGCGAAGTGTGAAACCTCCAACTTTATCCTTTTCCAAGATTGTTTTGGTTATTCTGGGTCCCTTGCACACCCACAGGAATTTTAGGACCAGCCTGTCAATCTCTTGAAAACAAGCTGGGATTTTGATTGGGAGTGTGCTGAACCTGTAGATGAGTTTAGGGAGCACTGCTGTTTTAATACCGTCAGATCTTCTGATCCACGCACAGAAGATGACTTTCCTGCTGGGGCTTCTCTGAACCTTCCTTTCAGATGCAGAACTTCTGTTGAGCAACGTGTGCTCCCTGCTCAGCTGCCTGTGGTCTGGGAAGTGAAATAAACTACGCTGGTAGAACTCTGTGTCTTTACAAGAAAGTCAGAAACCCTCTGGAAGCCTGTTACACAGACCCAGTGAAGCACAAAGAGTTTGTGACTCTGTCATTGCTCAAAGATTCTCTCATGGTCAGTTACGAGCTCACAACTATGTTCTAAACCTTATTACAAGTTTGAATCTCTGAAGAACTGGACCCCTATCAAGTAAATGCTATAGCTGAAATGAGTTTTGGCTATTAGAATGAAAAAGGAAAAGTGTATTACTGAGGCAATGTGAACAACTAGCATCCCTGAGAGATACATGAAGGGGCCAGGTTAGGGCTACAAACAAACCAGAACTTACCAGGGCTGTGGTACTAAAGGGACCTGCCACGCTTGCCCCTGAAGATACACTGTTGACCCCACATGGACACTGAGTGGTCTGCAACACTAGTAGAGTTTTCTGACTATAGCTGGTGAACAAAACCACTGTCTAGATCAGCGCTATCAGAAGCGTGTTCTAAGCACTGGCAACCTGAGGCCACTTGAAGTGCTTACACCAGAATGTAAACCAACCGCACCACCAAGCATGGTGTTTTGTTTCACACAAGATGTCCCACTGAAGAAGCAGAGCGCTGACCTGTGCTGCAGTTGCTCATGCAGCAGCCTGGCTGTGAGCAGCACTGGTCCAGGTGGAGCAAACTCTTCTGGGTGGTAACAACGAGGCACCCCTGGCCAGCCAACACAGTGTTCTTACCAGACAGCTGTGAAAAGGTGTCAGAACTCACCTTCTGGACTCCATGGCTTTCCAGTACACCAGAAATAGGAGAACATCTGAATGCTGCATAGGTAGCTCTAAAAACATCTCCACTTTCATCAACTCCCTATAAAGACACCATTTAAACAATCAAATAAAAAAACAAAAAAGTAAGGCGATCTATCCCAGTGACACCATTGCCTTCACAGTCATCTAGGTCAAACCAGTCTGTTTCATGGTTGGCCAGGAGCACCCTGGGCTTTGCTCACACCAGGCCTCACCTGCTGTGGACCCTCATCTCACCCCTGGCGGCAGTGCTCTGTAGGAGGCTGCTCCCGCATCAGAGGACTGCCATTTCCTCAAAGACCCTGAAGACCCTGCTGAGCGTGCGTTTCAACACTCCATACGATACCAGTGCTTCATTTCTTGTCAGTGGGCCCAGCACTGTCTTCTACACACATCTTGTTAACATTATGGCTCACAACCATGATGCTCAAACGAAGAAAAGGGCAGAGCGGCCACATCACATGTGACCACACACTTGGCTCCGGTGATGCCCAGTGGCGGACACCACTTGCAAGGCACACAGGCTAAGACTCACTTGCAAGGAAGGTTCAATCCCGTCTCCTGCACTCACTCCCACTAGCTGAAAACACACAGCAGCACTTGGAACTCAGGACAGAAAAGCACACACACAATGCCCTGGTATAAAACTTTTATATATTTTTCAAAATGGTTATTTCAGATAAAAAGCAGGGTTGCAGGAAAGAGCATGAAACAGAGCAAGCACGTATTTTCACATACATTCTCTAACTTGACTCTCAAAACCACCTTGTGAACACGACTAGGCAGGTTAGCCCCACTTACAAAGATAATCAAGTAAATGAAGCAGGGGAACAAAAAACCAGTAATCTCAGCGTATGCTCATAATTCAGATTTTTAAACATCCTACATAAAGTTAAACATTAAAATGAGTATATCTGAGGCAATTATTACTGACCTTGACGTAAGGTGGGGCTAAGGATGACAGGTGCCACCTCACTTCCATGTCACCGTGATTCTCAAGTTCCAGGTAACTTCCTAAAAGGAACACATTTAACAGCTCAAACTCTTTAAGGGGTAAATAAACAAGCAGATTTGTGGGATGTGTGGAAAATACTGTGTTGACCTCATCACAGGGAAAAATTACACTTAGATCCCTTGGAGTCCAATAAGAATAACATTATTTTCTAACAAAGTCCTGTTTGACATATGCCCTATCTTGTATTTAATAGAAATGCAATGTAAAAAGCTACTGAAGAACTACAGCAGGGTCTTCACCATGCATGAACCCCTGGTGCTGCGCAGGTAAGAGGCTGCATGGGGTCAGAGTGCGGGCAGAGCCTGGCCCATGTCACTGTGGCCCTCGGCTGAGATGCCGCACGGGGTGACCTGCATGCATCAGGCCTGGTGGTGGCCAAGGGAGGAAAGTCAGAGGGCAGATGTGGGGTTTACTCTGAAGACAGACTGCAAAGGACGTGCTGACGGATGGGACAGGTGAACAGAAGGGAAGAGACATCAACTGTAGGGATTTGGCTCAAGCAAGTGCGCAGGCAGTGGTGCCACTAATGACATGGGAAAGGCTGGAGAAGCAGGTTTAGTGGACATGTGGGGTGCACATCTGGGGCTCAGGCTAAGCAGAGAGAAGGAACGGGATGCAGGTGTTAGGAGCCGGAAGAGGAGGAGGGAGCAACACAGGCTCAAGAGGGGCCCTGAGGCAAGGTGAGCCGCAAGAGCTGCTCCAAGGGGGAAGGAGTAGCTGCCAGTGCTAAGGTCAAACTGACACAGACACACAAAAGATGCCCTGGATTTGGCAAAAATCAAGCTTTCTAGTGACCTTGATGGGATCAAGTTCAGGGCCTGGTGGTGGCAGCAGCTAAGCTGCTGAGGAAGCGAGGGTGGGAGCACAATCCTGGCAGGAAGGGGCCAGGGAGGAGGGCACCCTGTCCATGGGTGACAGCAGGCATGCTGCGTCCTGACGGACGCTTCGGCAAAGAGGAAGAAGTGCTGACAAGGTGGAAGGAGGGCCCGAGGGAGCCCTGCCTCAGACGGCAGGAGCAGGTGGGTCCAGGTTCCCAGCGCAAGGGTCACCTGGGATGGTCTCTATTTTCAACCACATGTGAGGCAAAGGTAAGAGCCGGAAAGAGAAGGAGCAGGGAGGAGGGGGTGGTGGGGGCTGCGAGCGAGAGGTCTTAGCTGCTGGGGGCAGGGGCAAGCGGGGAGGAGGGCTGCAAGAGCCGCTGGGGAAGCCTGTGCTCGAGGCGTCTAGGGGCCCAAGTCACGCAGCACTCAGGGGCAGAGACAGGGCCAGGAAGACAGTCAGGTTTAACCAGGGCTGGGATTCTGCCAGACAGTAACGCAGAGGGCAAGGGGCACAAGGCAGTCACGAGTGTTTGTGAGGAGTTACAGGGACAGAGCACAGAAGTCGAGTAGGGATAGGGGAGAAGTGCGCTGTGGGTGGGGTGATGGGCAGGGGAAAGGCCTGGAGGTCTAAATGTGGTCAGGCAACTGCTGACCCCTGGAGTAAGTGAGCTGGGAAGAGCCGGAGGGGGTGATGGGCAGAAGTGACAGGCTTGAAACTGACTGAAAACATGGTACAGCTCCTGGTGCCGACGAGATCCAGGAGGGACCCTGAGGGCAGGAGACTGAGCTGCAGTGGAAGACAGACCACGAGAGTTGAGGAGCTGGGGGACCAGGCGACAGGTGGCCCCAGACACTATCTAAGTTGTCCATGTGCAATCCTAGACCCCGAGGCCGCGGGGAGAGCGCCCACAGGGGCAGAAAGCACTACTCCGGCCCAAGGAAGCTCAGAGGTGCTTCACACACCGCGTCACCATCCCCAGGCCCTGGGTGGTGGGTGTTAATCACAGCTGGGGACGCTGGGCAGGTTTGGAGCCTGTAGTCACAAAGTAACTGACAGAGCCAGGCTCCACCCACCTTCCTCTCCTCTTCAGCCACTAACTTAGTAGCAATTCTGGTCGAAGACCTAGTGAGAGTTGGGGATGGATGGTTCTGATAAAAAAATCTAAGCCTCCTAGAACAGAGAGTTATTAAAGGCCTAAATTCAACATGGTACAATTTTTAAGCGTCTGCAAATCCAGCTCATAACTGAAACGATTTCCAGCGACTACTTGATTGTCTCTTGAAGTAGTGGGAAATCTGCACCTATCACAAACTACAGTTAACTAAGAGTGTTAGATCCAACGTACTAGCAGAAGTCTGAACTACGTAACCTTGTGATACAATACCTGAAGTCTCACCAGGTTCTGTTGTAGGAAAAGTAACAGTCTTATTTCTTATCTCAACTCTTGTGGAAGGTGGTTTTGTCACTGGTTTTACCAGATGATTAACTGAAGGCTCTGTTTCTGGGGAAAGGATTCCAAATGGGCTGGAGGTCAAACAAGTGAAAAGTTCTTCTTGGGTCAAGTCTTCTCGAATTTGAACCTTTACAACTTTCTGAAATGAGCCAAACAAAGGGATAAGATGCAAGTGAAACTGTTGTTTTTTTTAAAAAAAAAATCCTATTTTTAAATTATGGTAAAGAAAAGTAATGCCAAACAAATGAAACACTGGTGAATTTAGAAATTAAAGTCCATTTAGATCCCAAAGTAGCTCTTCGACTTTATCCTTTCTCCCAACTCCCCTATTTTTTCCAAAGCAAAATCTTCAAGTTAATGATGGCTTCCAGGCGCCACTCTCCACTGCTGCCCACCCAGGACACTTGTTCAGCTCACTAGTAGAAAAACTCTGCACTAAATACTCTATTTAAATAAGTCTATTTGGGCTGAAAGGACACCTCAATTCGATTTCTGAAAGGTAAGTGCTATCAGTGAGGATTACAAAACTTAAACTGCAAAAAAAGAGAAATGTTGATCAAAAAAATGTTTAAAAAATTACCTTCTGTCCATTGTCACAGTGTACATAGATCAAGCCACTCCACGGGAACATTGAATGCTTTGTGGATAAGGAGGAATTAGGACTCACAAGAATTTGTAGCTTGCTCCTTAAAAGAAGAATTGAACACTGAGAACCAAGAATACCCTGTACTGGAACAGCAGTAACCACAAGAGTTACAAACACTGTCCTGTCAGTCACCAACTATTTCCTCACTGCTCAGAAAGAGCAGAGAACAGAGGTAAGCTCCCAGGCGCATCTGATTTGGCCTAAACCCCAACCCAGCGGCTGACAAAAAGCTGAGTGATATGAACCCAAGAACCTAAGGGCAAAGCTCATGTGAAAATGGACCACACCACAGAAATGCCATCTAAACAGCAATTCAAGTTAAACATTTCTGGAGCAAAAGACCAGTAACACAACGGCTCTGAGCCACTGATGATAAAGAACAAGCCATCACGGTCACACAGCATAACTGGAAGGGAAGAGAGGGTGGGAAAGGGGGTTGGTCAGGTTTTCTGTGCTCACTGTTCTCTTCAAGAGCTATGGGATGTCAAAGACTTAAATGTGGACGATGTAACTGGATTTGTGACTTAAGAGAAACCACCAGTTATAAAGAGAGGTCATTACCCACATCCAAAATGGCCGAGCAAGATGACCTCCCACTGCTAAAAGCTCAACATGCAGGGTGATGGACAAGTCTCTGTGAACAACCTGTCCTGCCATCTCCCAGCTTTTCACCCATTAACGGACGAACATTTAATTGACTGCTTTCGTCCTAGGAACCTTTCTCTGGAGTGTCCCCAACCATACCTTAACCCAGTCTTGGTCAAATAAACTCTCCTGAAACACATACGCCATCATTTTGTAAAAGCAAATAAACTTCATGTTGCTCTTGTGCAAAGTTGCTATTCCCAAATGTGAAGCAACTTTCAGATGTGTGTATTCTGTGCCAACCCAGACACAGTCCCTGAGAAGCTGCAGAGCTGAGGCTATATCCCAATAATTAAGCTGCACAGAGAGGGCAGCTGCTCATCACCATCTGGCCACCAAACACTTCTTTTTACCTTAAAATATCCTTTGTAGAAAACGGCATGCTAGATTATGGCTCAGACATATCAGAAGCTAGGAATCTGTGTCTGTAAAATGTCCTTAGAGAAAACCAGCAGAATAAGCTGCTATACCCAAGGTGACAAAGGCAGGACCACCGGGGCTTTGGAGACCACTACCCTCATCACGTGCACAGCCACATCCTTGTGCTGTAATTCTGTAGGCAGAGCTACATCAGCAACTCTCCCCCGCCTCACATGTCTCTCCACCCTGTTAGGCCGATACCGTAACTGGCTGTGGACACGGTCTCCACCCGCTAAAAAGCATGAGTCTTGAATTCACTGTGGTCCCACAGAACCACACATGGTGCTCTTTACAGAGTCAGCACACGGCAAAATTCTACTGAATAAATTTAAATGGGCTATTATTTGATCCTTAAAAAGTCACCATGCTAAAGCATCTAAATAACACCCAGGGGAAAGGGAGGTCATACTTACTCTGGTGCGATAAACCCATGTTGTGGTGTCACTGTAAGACAATGTGCTGGCCAGTACAGCTCAAATTTCAGTAACCTAACAGAATTGTTTAAAATCTGGAAACGTCCAGTTTTTGCCATATCACCTATGACAGCAGATAAATAAAATGTTACTTACATTTAGCATTTGTGAAAAAGATAAAGGGTAATAAATAGTAAAAGTAAATCCTAAATAAAAACACTACCATACTAACTCATTTTGTTTTCCCAACTGCCCAATTACAGAAATTTCAAATTCCTGGTAAAGCAAGACCTTCATTTACTCTTGGAAACTACAAAGATACTGAACAAAGTTTAGTGATGGACAAAGAAGAAAAAGGAAATCTGGTTAAGTGTTACTCCCTGTCTTGGGCAGACATAGGTACTAGATTTGTTCCTACTGTGGACCAAGGGTATCAACGTTAAGGGTAAAAGAGGCCAAGTGCCAACTGCATTCTCAGTGGGGGATGGGGGGGTGGGGGGCAGGAATCAAGACCCCCGGATGGGCAGCTCTGTCACATGGGAGCTTGGCCTGGGGTCCGAGGCCTCGTGTCAAGACGACACTCTGGTCGGATCTGTAGCAGGCAGTGGAGGCCTGGGCAAGATACCAGCCAAATCTGCATGGAGCCCAGGTCTGTCCTACGAGAGCCCTGAGCACAGAGCAAGTACAGCCCGGGCCCCAGAGGGACTTTCTGTCCTGTCGTTGGGGACATACTCACAAGAAGGGGCGACTAAAATCAAGTGTTCAGGCTGGACAGCCCACACTTCTTCCAAGGCCGATTTATCTTGAGGTAGGCGAACAGCTTGTGAAAGAAGTGGAGACCCCTGAGGACCTTTCACTGGTAAAACATCCAAAGAAATGTTACCACCATGTGTCCCACAACTGCCAGATTCACTAGAGAGAGAGAGAGAGAGAGAGAGAGAGAGAGAGAGAGAGAGAGAAACAGAAAAGAAATTAAAAATGATAAAGCAGACTGTATCACATTTTAATATTAATTATTCATAAATGTGAAAACAGATAAAAATAAAAGTGCATTATATATTTTTCAGTGAATAAGAATCCTTCACATTGGGGTTTTCTTAAAGAAGTGTATAAAAAGTAAAGTACAGTATAGGTTAAATATTACTAATCTTTAATTAGAATCTGCAATGATTTGTTTCCTGCCTTGACTTCTGCATGCCATCTGAGGTCTCTTAGAAGATTTACTAGAGGGACTTCCCTGGTGGTCCAGTGGCTAAGACTCCGTGTTCCCAATGCAGGGGGCCCGGGTTCGATCCCTGGTCAGGGAACTAGATCCCTCATGCCACAACTAAAGATCCTGCGTGCCGTAATTAAGACCCGGCGCAGCCAAATAAATAAATGTTTTTTTAAAAAGATTTACCAGAAAACTACCCAGGGCTTCCCTGGTGGCACAGTCGTTAAGGATCCACTTGCTAATGCAGGGGACACAGTTTCGAGTCCTGGGGTCCAGGAAGATCCCACATGCCTCGGAGCAACTAAGCCCATGCACCACAACTAGTGAGCCTGGGCTTTAGAGCCCGCGAGCCACAACTACTGAGCCCACGTGCCACAACTACTGAAGCCTGAGTGCCTAGAGCCTGTGCTCTGCAACGAGAAGCCACCGCAATGAGAAGCCTGTGCACCGCAACAAAGAGTAGCCCCTGCTTGCCGCAACTAGAGAAGAGCCTGCTCACAGCAACAAAGACCGAACACAGCCCCCCCAAAAAATAAATAAATAAAAAGAATTTCCTTCCTTTAAAAAAAAAAAAAAAAAACCCTACCCAATATTAAGAATTTAAGAAAAACAACAAAACTCTTCAAGTATCTATAACTGAATAATGATAACTGGCTTTGCAACACTAACACCAAAAAACTTTAAAACAAAATCTTCTTGGCAAAAAACTACAGTTAAGAAATGCTAATAAAGTTTAGGAAGTTTTTTTTTACTAAGTGTTGAAATTGGGTTTTCTAATAAGCCTTAGATTACTAAAAAATTGTAACTCAAGTAAATTTTGTAATCACGAGAACACATGACAACTGAAGTTCACTGGTGCGGTGACCAAGTTCACCTACCACACAGCGGGGTTACACCTGGACTCCAGTCAACACTTGGCGGACAGAGAGAAATCCCTCTCTTCACCCCTAATTCACTGCCCTCTGGCCCACCCCCCTTTCCAATCAGACCTACACCGCCCCAGAGAAACAAAGGGGGCACCAGCCAAACATCAGAAAACAATTTAAAAAAGAAAGTTGATTCCTGTTTTTTTTAGCTTCCTAAGAACAAGTTCTTCACAACTGAAGTAACTGTCAAGGTAATTTTTAATACATGTTAATACTATCTTTGACTATCTGAGAAAAAAAATTAACACAAACAGCATAGGGATTAAAGAAACCAAGTTGGTGTGAGTCAGAGGCACTAGGGTGATGGGGATGGCGGGAGTCAGCCCTCAGCTGGTGCCACTAAGACTTGCTGGTTTGAGTTGACAGCACTGGGCCCAGGGAGACAGACCATGTGAAGACAAGGTTGGCTGAAAGCAGGGGGACTGAGTAAAATGTAAACATATTGAAAATAATGGGGCCAGGCTTCTCAGTACCGGAGAAAAAAGGTACAACTATGGGAAGGAGGAAAGGAATCCATGCGTTATGTTAGACTAGAATTGGAGGTATCAGTGTAAACTCAAGTTTTTAACACATTTATAAACAGAAGTAGATATAAATTGCATGTGGATTTATATATAAACTCATATATTTCCTAGCTCTGTCCACTGAGCGGGCCTAGAAGCAAGGACACCTCAATAACAATGAGCACGTTGCTGCCTGTGTCCTCATTTCCAGGCTGGACAGGCAAGTGAAGGATGAGCCTCGACCATCCTGCTGTGCCTGTGAATAAGGAGGTGCCCAGAGGTGTTGTGGGCACAGGCAAAGGACCAAGGAGCAGGCCAGGGGATGAAATAATGACAACAAGGATTAATCTTGAATCCATGAGTCAGCCCTAATATATGTTAATAAGAAGGAAAAGGAAATTCCTTCCTCAAAGTAGAAAGATAACTAATAAATGCAGAAAGATGGGATCAGAAAATCAACACTTAGTAACCAAGGCAGACATAATATGATTCAGGAAGCAATCCTCACTAAGTGCTCAAAGTCTCATGAGAAACAAGATCATTCACTGCCTCCAAGTTGTGTATTATAATATCCCTTCAAGATATTTATTAACTTTACAGTTGAGAAACCTGGCAAACACCACTTAAACAAAGTGATAAAAATATTGCTAGTAACAGGACAAATCAGCATTGTTCACCACCAAGGAAGCTTCGCTGAGAAACAAACAGCATCATTCTGCATGTCCTGAAGCTGTGAACTGAAATCAAGAATATTTTACAAAGTAACTGGCCTGTATTCTATAAAAACATCAAGGTACCTGGTAAGAAAGAGTTAGCAGCTGGCCTGCAGCCTACTTTTCCCTTTTTACCAGAAACGACCAGAGAAAAAAAAGAAAGATGGCTTGGTCAAATCGCCTTGTAATCTTGCAAATGCCGGACTCCACAGCAAATGCACTTGGGTCCTTAAAACAGGGAGCACCTAGTCTGTCTCACATTGCTTGTGGTAAAGAAATCTGAAACTTACGAATTTATGTGGCATAGCTGTTTGAAAAGCATCACATAAGTTACATAGTTATCAAAGTATAAAATACCTTTCATGATCAAAATAGTCTCTTGTGTGACGCACCACACCCACAACTTACAGACCTTGTGTTAAATCTAAGCCAGAGGGGAGTGCTGATGTTACAAAATAGATCTAGAAAGTACCATGGGCAACCCCAGGTTTCTCTGTGTTTCACCCCAAATTAGTACTGAAGCTTCATTCTGGAAAATACCTTTGATTCTGTGGATCGTACTTGATAAGCAAACCCTGTGTGTTTTCTCTGTTGTGAAAGACTGAGGAGTTCTCTTTATTGAAAGAGAGTAAATGGACAAGCCAACAAAACGCACGTGTGATCTCAGATTAGATTCTGGACCAAAGAGGAAGTGGAAAGAGGCAGTTTCTTGTTTGCCGTTTGCCTTAACTACACAGGACATCACTGGGAGACTCCGTGGACCAGATGGTGGTCCTGTATCACCGCATCAGTGTCCTAACCTTGACGGGCTTGCCGTGCCTATGAGGGGGAGCGTCTACAGCCAATTCAGGGCTACTGGTCATCATGTCTGCAAGTCACTCCTAAATGGTTCAAAAAAACCTGTATATACATGAAAGACCATTAAGGTAGATGTGGTAAAACGTTATCAACTGCAAAATCTCAGTGCAGATAGCGTAGGGGAGTTCTCTATAATTTATTTATTTATTTATTTTTGGCTGCGTCGGGTCTTCATTGCTGCATGTGGGCTTTTCTCTAGTTGCAGCGAGTGGGGGCTACTCTTCATTGCCCTGCACAGGCTCCTCATTGCAGTGGCTTCTCTTGCTGTGGAGCATGGGCTCTAGGTGCGCAAGCTTCAGCAGTTGCGGCACATGGGCTCAGTAGTTGTGGCACATGAGCTTAGTTGTTCTGCAACATGTGGGAACTTCCCAGACCAGGGATCAAACCCTTGTCCCCTGCATTGGCAGGCAGATTCTTAACCACTGCGCCACCAGGGAAGTCCCTCTGTATTGTTTCTAAACTTTTCTGTAAATTTGGAATTATTTCAACTTAAAAATAAAGATGAAATAAACAGTTTGAGACAAAAATCCAACAAAGTACAAGGTAAAAGATCAGCTCTACTGTGAATCAAATAATCTTGAACTCAGATAAAGATGTTCTGTTAGTTTTACCTTTTAGATTCCAAGCTAGGTCTGGAAGAAGGTGGAAGAAACTCTCTGTTAGAAACAGAATCTCTAAATTCTCCAATTACTGAAAGTATAATTTTACGCATGTTTCCATAAAAGAGCTGGACATCATTGGGCCGCTGGGGAAGGTCATATACTGAAATAGAAAATAATGTTTGAAATACATGAATCTTCACATAATCACACCAAGTAACAGAGGCACTCATATATTTACATATTTTCTTGTATCTTCTTAGTTGGGGGTAGGTGACATTTGGATTTTTAATACTACAGATTAGCATCAATGACTGGCAGCTCAGGCTCTGGCCCTGGATTTGGATTACAGCCATGCCAATGCTCAGCCTGGGAACTCTGGCAGCTTCCTTCACCAGCCCAAGCCTCAGTCTCCCCACGGGAAGTACGAGTAACAACCTCTCTCAGGGCTGTGGGCACTGTTATGACCCCCAACATAAACCAACCTGGTCAGTTTCCACAGCTCTCCGAGGCATCATCACCTCCACCCCAAATGAGGGGCCAAAACACAGAGGCTGAGAGCACACACTTCATAAGCGGCAGTCTCATAAAAACTTAAGTAAATCCAGAAACAGGCAGTATTAGTATAACTACATGTATTTAGATTGATCAGACAGTGCTCAAGGTTTATCCAAAGATAAACCTACCTGAATTTATATATACAAGAAATTTTAGAGAATATGTTTGTATTCTACATATAAATTAGATATTAAGAATTAAGTATTTTTAAGATGGAAAATCAGAAAGAACACAGGAAGTGTAAATTAAAATTTATATTAAACAAGACATCTGACTATAAAATTTTAATTGTGAAATTATTTGCCACAGTAATTACACATTTTACAAAAGTAAGATCGCTATGAATGCTTGTTAATAGTAATATACTGTTTTTCAAAATAATCATGTAAAAAGTTCAACTGCAGCATTCTTTTTTTAAAAAATTTATTTATTATTTTATTTATTTCCTTTTGGCTGCATTGGGTCTTCATTGTTGTGTGCGGGCTTTCTCTAGCTGTGGCAAGCGGGCACTACTCTTCCTTGAGCGGGCTTCTCATTGTGGTGGCCTCTCCCGTTGCGGAGCATGGGCTCCAGGCATGCGGGCTTCAGCAGTTGTGGCACATGGACTCAGTAGTTGTGGCTCGCAGGCTCCAGAGCGCAGGCTCAATAGTTGTGGTGCACGGGCTTAGCTGCTCCACGGCACGTGGGATCTTCCCAGACCAGGGCCCGAACCCATGTCCCCTGCACTGGCAGGCGGACTCCTAGCCACTGCGCCACCAGGGAAGCCCCAACTGCAGCATTCTTATAGGAATCCATCACACCAACCAGCACAAGACCAAGTGGGGCTGCTTCTTCCCCTCACCTGGACAGCACGCACATCACCTCCAGGAGCCCAATACTCCCTGATGCGCAACCTGGCCCCAAGGACCCACCTGAAGCCCCCACTCAACCCCATCAAAGGGGGGGGTCTCAGCAGGTCACCTGAGCGCTTGGTCAGGTTTGTCAACACAACCCTTAACACACCCACTTCCTGAATGTTTGCACATGCAGCTCCCTCTGCCTGAATACCCTCCCCCACCCTGGTCCACACGTTCTCCTCTTTGTCAACCCTCTCCCCGCTTTCTCAGCAGAGTGCCCCTTTCTCTGTGGCCCCCAGGTCCCTAAGCACAGTCTGTCACAGCACTTTCATGCTGTACTTCGATCACCTGTCTCCCCCTTGGCCTGTGAGCCCCTAGAGGCAAGGGCAGCACCTTCTACCCCTGGTGACTCGTGCCCTGCGCTCCCCACCAAGTCCACTCAGCCATAGAGTCGTGAAGCTGCGAGGGCTGCACACTCATGCTGCCTAGTTCTCATTAGACTTCACTGCTGCTGCTACGTGTGTGGGTCCATCTCCACAGCACAGTTCAGGTTAACTCTTTCACATGGATCCCTCCTCTGAGGAAGGGACATGGAAGGTGAAGCTCGGAGGAGCTGAGGTGGCAGAGATGGGCTATGAACTGAGGTTCAACTCCAAATCCAACATTCTTTCCAACCATTTCAAATCTTTTCATTATTTTTAACTAATCCACCCTTGAAGCAGATGATCTAGACTCCCAATTTGCTGAAAAGATCATAAACTATTCTATATCACCTCTACATAGGCATAAATATCCTTTTCCTTTATCATTTCCCACTTCAGAAGAAGTGTGTATTTCATCATTAAAAAACTAGAAAATAAAAAAAAATAAAAAAAAAAAAAAAAACTAGAAAATAAAAATGGGGGGGGGAAAGACACTACCACCTGAAATTCTACCACCAGAATATAACCACTCTTAATATTTTGGTGTGTATACTCCTGCAATTTTACCTAGGTAACTATAAATAAGACATTAAATTATTTTTACCAAATGAGCTAGTGGGGAGTGCAGGGCATGAGTCACAGGGGTAGAAGGTGCAGCCCTTGCCTCTAGGGGCTCACAGGTCAAGGGGGAGACAGGTGATCTTATATGCAAAATTTTAAAATAATTCTTTTCTTAATAAATTGAGGAACTTTCCATGTCATTTAATATGGAATCATATTGCCTGAATGCCTTCAAAATATTCTATTGTGTAATTAACCGATCCCCTACTCTTGGGCGTTTAGGTTACTTCTAACTTCTTCCTATTATAAACAATACTGGTGGTGAAAATCTGTACACATATTTTTACTCAATTTGCATGTTTCCATTCTTATATTTTGTATGAGTCATAGATACCATTAAATACCTGAATTGCTCAGCTCAAATAGGGCTAAATATCTAGATTAGAGTCACACTACCACTACCACATCCTCCATAAATTGCACAGCAGGCACAAGAGTAGAGAAATCTCAAAATGAGTGTAAGTTTGCAATCATGAAATCTTAAACAGTAATAACTTGAGTTTAATCATGACCGTTCTCCTCCTCTATTCACAAGTCCACCCAAAGAGTAGGTGCAATAACATATTAATAACATCTAACATTTACAAGGCAAAGCTCTCTCATCAGATCTTCACAAGAACTCTGTGTAGAGAACACAGACATTATTCCTCTCATTTTATAGCTAAGGAAACTGAATTTCAGTGATGTAATCTGTCCAAAGTCATACAGCAAAGCTGTGACTCAAATTCAGCCTGATACCACATCTAAGCTAACACTCTTCCTCCTCACATACTGGACCCAGAAGATTTAAAATACGTTGAAATTCTTACCTTCAGTTATGAGCAGCTCGTCCTGAAATGCTTCTGCGAAGTCGATGTTCTGCAGCATGCTCTGGGTGGGAAGGACCTGCTCTCTCACCCCTGGTGTGTGCAGCATGGCTCTGCCAGTAGAGATTTTATTCAGAAGTCATTTTACATATAAAATAACCTTAATTAGATTTTAATCATGCATCTGGAAAATCCCACTAACATCATGATACATTAGTTCACAGATATTATGTCCTAAATCCCAATGTAAGTAATTTAAAAAAAAAAAAAAACCTTGTTTTGGAAATTCCCTTGAAAGTTATACATGGTAGTACAATCATCAGTTTCAGTTAAACACATCAAATCAACAACTTCCTAACAGAAGAGTAGAAAGAAGATAAAATTAGATTCTTTTGGGGTCATACATTTTCATTATTTGTGATAATTTGGTCAGTTAGAAATTTGTCTCAGAAAAAAATATGCCAACAAAATGATACAAACAAAACATCAGAAGGAAATATTTAAATTACCATGTAATTCCGTTACTTTGACCTCTTCTAGAGAATTTTGAGGTGAGAGAACTAAAAAGTAAATTTCTCTATAAAACACATGTTCACAAACAAAAGAAGTCTCATTACTATAAATTAATGGCAAAGAGGAGTTATAAAGGAGTATGCTGATTTCTATATCCCAGTAGAGAGAAAGGAAAAAAAACCAAAAAACCTTGTGATCTAATTTCTCTAAATGCCAGTTTCTATTTCTAAAATACTCACTGAGAGAAAAAACCACATTCAAAGTTGAGCTCTTCACTTCAGGTCTGTGCTATCATCATGTAGCAACTCATCACTAAACTCTTCTTAAACATTCTAACAGTCTTCCAAAGATTAAAAATAAAAGTTTCCTGAACTGTGTATCAGAATAAAACACAGCAGAGCACAAAGGACTGGAAGAAGGAAAGACTGGCCCATGCACACGCCCGCCCTCCCGGGAGGCAATGACTTCCTGCGAACGAAGAACTGGCAGAAACTTCACTTACCTCATACTCAGCTTCAGGCTAGGAAATGAGATTTTGTGACACAAGAACTCTGAATTCAACACACACAATGCCTAAATCACACCTAGACCTAAATATAAATTTGAGAACATTCCAGCATATTAAACTACATTTAGATCAGATGTACCAAATTTTTTACAAGTACAAGCTTAAGTAGCTAGAGTTAGACACCCTACACATGTCTAAAATATGGCTTGATCCTTTGAAATGACTCTCAACACTCCCAGAAATGTTCCAAGTCAGGTGCTTTTACACAATATACTCTTTCAGTAGTTCTTAAATCTTTTCTGAAACTGATCTGCCATCATTACAAAGACGGTCCTACGATGAAGTCTGAGGTCCTCTCTGAGCAAAGGAGCAGGGGCCACTATGTACATTCAGAAAAGGATACTGCAAGGAAACCTGCAGACGAGTTTCCTACAGGTATTTCTACTTGTATTTCTCCTACAGGTAGCTTATTGGTCACATAAATTTTACCAAGATTTTTCATCTGCAGGTTCACTAATAAGTAGTGAAACATCTTCTATAAATTCCAAATCCCAAACCACTGTCACAGACTCTTTATTTCCACTGAATGGTCCCCACCGTCATGTAAGGTAAGTGACCCACCTTCGGTACTGCTGTCTTGAAATTTCATCTCCACCAAAAAAGTATATAGTTGACAGTTCTGTGGTGTTTTTACAATTGTTTTCTCTGTCTGATGGATTATATATTATAGTAACATCCTGATGCCAAGAAAAAAACAGGAGTGAATATTAAATATTTCTGAGTAAGTCATTTCACTCTGAATAAACTGTCACAGGAGTACAAAAAATCACTATAGACAAAGATGCACATGAAGAGCATTTCCAAGATCAGATAAGTCCTTCCACTCCTACATTCCTTTCAAATATGATTTTAGCTCTCTGCCATAAAATACATAATTATTACTTTAACCTAAAAATAAGCTCATATTTTTAGTGCAGAGACTTTCATACTTACTTCTTGTGTTCTTTCCTTGAGCACAAATTTGTCTGGAAAAATCCTTAATACTCGAGGATTCAGCAAAACTTTTTTCTGAGAATCCTTAAAACCTACAGCTTTAATAAAAGCTGCTCGAGAGCCAGTGTTACGAACAGAAAAAACAATTCTACTTTCTTTGCCAGGCACTAAGTCATTCACTGTTACCATGTAACTGTCAGATAACTTTTTAACATCTTCCAAAATCAAGTTACTTGTGCCTCCATATCCAGACAAAGGTATCTAAAAATACAGAACACATACATCCAAAATTATTTTTATGTAAGCAGAAAATAGAAGATTAAATTATGGTCAAAGAAGACAATAAAAACAGATTTACTATAATTAAAATTATTAACCTTTGTGTACTTTGGCTAGTAGCTTCCCCACAGTCAATCTCTAAGCCTTATAGTAAGGAATATGTTTTAAGGGAAAAACAAATCAAAGAGCTGCAAAACTATTTACCTTCCAATATGCCAAGCTTAGATGATAAAGGAACAATAAAAAGATTAATATTGATATGTTTACTTAAGCAGTGTTCGGCATGAAAGACACTGGTATTTATAATTTATTCTGAAATGCATAAAATAAGATAAACTGATAGATGGTTAAATATGTGATAAAAGAAATACAGCACAATGTTAATTGTTGAATCTAAGTGGTAGGGCACGCGAGTGTTCACCAGGTAATTCTTTCAAATACCCAATAATTCCAAATTTTCAATATGAAAAGTTTTGGGGGCAGAAAAATCTATGAGCTTATAATCCTGTTATCTTCCAGTCTAGCAGAATCAGAGGACTGTGCCAATAGGACCAAAGAGAAGCCCAGAACTCAAACAAGCCTCAGAGCACAGCCAACCTGGTAGTGGGGGGCAGAGTGGAGGCTCCAGTGCTGACCAGGGCCACTTCTGAGCAACAAGGCTCCCATGGGGCTCAGCACTACCAGGAAACAAGGATTCACAGAACAGACTCTATGTGTAGGAATGTACGAAATGGGTACCCTGCTAGGAAACAAACATTTCATACCCTTTGACATGCATTCCCTTAAAAATGAGCTTTCATTCCTAATTATTGAAATAAGTTCCAAGAATCCTTTGCAAACTTAAAAACATCAGTAGCTTATTTCAAGTTGTTATGTACTAAGTAACATTTTGAAAAATTAAATTCAGGCTGATCAAAAGTCAGTATTGCTTGCCCTTTAGTACAAATTAAAAGCATTTTTAAAGGGCTCCAGATGTGAAGGTCCTGCAAATCCTACCTCATTCAGGGTGAGCTCTGCTAGTTTCAAGAGCCAAAAGTGTTTTTAATTTTTCTTTTCCCACAGAGATTTGCAAGTAAATCTTAGGCAAGAAAACAGAAAGTAACAGGGAAAGTCAGCTTTTGAAAACACTCAAAATTAGTATTCTTCCTATATTTTCAAAGTCTAAGGAGGGGGTTTCCCTGTTGGCGCAGTTGTTAAGAATCCACCTGCCAGTGCAGGGAACACGGGTTTGAGCCCTGGGCCGGGAAGATCCCACAAGCTGCGGAGCAACTAAGCCAGTGCGCCACAACTACTGAGCCTGCGCTCAAGAGCCCACAAGCCACAACTACTGAGCCCACATGCCACAACTACTGAAGCCTGCACGCCTAGAGCCTGTGCTCCGCAACAAGAGCAGCCCCCCCCTCGCCACAACTAGAGAAAGCCCCGCGCACAGCAACGACAACCCAACACGGCCAAAAATAAAAACAAACAAATAAATAAATTTTAAAAAACGTCTAAGGAGTCACAAATAATTACTGACTAAAAGGTTAAGAAAAAGAATGATTAAATAAAATGAAATCTGACTAATGCCCACTGACCCAAAGTTTCAACCAAAGAAACTGCTGCTCTAGAGCAGGCTTCTCAGGGACTTCCCTGGTGGTCCAGTGGTTAGGACTCTGCACTTACACTGCTAGGGGCCCGGGTTCAATGCCTCGTTTGGGAACTAAGATCCCGCAAGTCTTGTAACGTAACATAAATAAAATAAAATAATAAAAATAAATAAAATAAAATAAATTCCATCTAGAGTAGGCTTCTCAGCCTCGGCACAATGGCCCCTGGGCTGGGCCATTTGATATGGGGAGCCCTGTGCACTGTGGGTGTCTGGCCGCACCCCTGGCCTCTACTCACCAGGTGCCAGTTGCACCTTTTCCCATTTCCAGTGTGACAACCACAAATGTCTCCAGAAATTACCAAGTATCCTCTGGATGGTGAAACGGTCTCTGGTTGAGAACCGCTGCTCTGCAGGCCTTGTTCTGAAAATGGCCATTTACACCTTTCAACACCTCTCCCCACCAAAGCTCATGGGGCCATGTGAAGAGCTCCACAGAGAGAGTGTCCAGCTCCAGCATCAAATAAAGGTAAATTTGCCATAAATATCCATCCTTTTTAAAAAAACTTTTAGGTGTTGTTAATCTTGTAATTTATCACATGTCCACTCTGACACTAGGAAACGACCAACATCATAGTCCCAGCCCCACTGCCAACTAATTGCTAGGTTTTTAGCTACTTTCAGGGAGCTCAGGCTTCATCCAACTACCCTGTCCTTCTTTCCTCTCCTCCAGGATTCATCACTTTTCTTAGTGCCCTGAATCTAGCTAAAGAAATGACTTGAAATCTTTTGAAATTATGCTGGGAAGAAACAAAATAGAAAAGCTCTTGTCTTTGTATCCCTGGTGTACGAAACAGAGTCTAACAAATGACGTCAATAGATACTTTGCTGAACTGAAAGAATATAATTTACTTGGAAAGTCAACATCGTAAACATTTCCATCTGGATTTACCAAAAAATGGATTTCTAAAAAGTTGAGTATATTTCAAAATTTTCAAACCGAAATGAAACTTACAAGCATTAGACAAGACCATTACTTACAGGATTACTATGGTGGCTGCTTTTAAAATAGGGTAATCCTACAAGGTATATAATTACTCCCTAACTTGTTCGTAAATCTAGGTAATCACATATTTTGACCTATAAAAAGCAGAGTGTATGTAATTTACCAATATTTAACCAATAGTTACAACATGTCATAAACTCCATGGGAGGGAAAAAAAAGCTATAAAATTCTTACCGTGAACTTAAAGCCTGGTTGTGATCGAATTCCAAGTTGTTTAATTTCTAGTTTGGCCAACATACAAGATAATCGAGTAGGTGCAAATAACACAGAGATATAAATGTCTTCTTTTGGACGAATCCTGATCTCACAGTTACTGGTCAATCGCTCTTCTGAACCAAAAGTGTGCTGAAACTACAATTTAAAAAATCTCTGCATAAAACAGAGCAGCAGCACAAATAAAACATACCATTAACATGAACTCCTCGAAGACTAAGAACACGAGATGGCCTACACGTGTTAAGTGTCCTGGATCTAGACAGAACGTAAAACAGAACAAAGCCATGCACTCCACAGACCTGAAAGCAGTCCTGGTCTTGTCCTCTAATGAGCAGTCGTAAATGTTGGGCTGAAGATGTAGAATTATTTCTTAAAGCTAGTTTCTGAAGCCTAGAAACAATGACACATCTTAAATGTGGTTTTCCTCCATGGATATTGCTACAATCATAAAAACAAAGCCAATTAAAACTGACTGCAGTGTTTGGAGATGGACGGACTGCACAGGTCCCTTGAGCAGCCTGAAGTGCCTCCACAGTCCCAGAACTCTACATTTCTGAGAACGTATGCTCAAGACTCACCTTATCAGAGAAGATTTTGGGTTTAATCTCTCTCCTATTATAGCTCCTTAGCTGCCCTTATTATTCATACTCTATGTATAGGAATTATCTGTCTTATAAAATAGTAATCAATGAAAATTCAGATTACCAAATTCGTTAAGTCATTAAAGTCAATACCATCCTCAGCTCCAAAACCTATCTTTCATGGAAACAAGGGTCCTAAGCACATTGCTCAGAATTTTTACTTTAAGAGACTCATTTGCACAAAGTAGTCTTTTAAACAGCATACTGAACTAACCTTACTTTAAAAAAACTTACAGTGCAAGTAGAATGGATGTATGAATAGCAACTGGCTAGCAGGATGAAAATCCTTCAGTCTTTGGAAATATATGAATCCTCTCTTCATTGGAGAATACAGAATACATGAATAAATCTCCATTTTACTCAAATTTTGAAGACTGGCAGTTAAATTATTTAAGCTGTGGTCTATGCCTTGTGCACCTTGTATTAAAAGGGAAAGGCTGCCGAGTTTAACCTCAGAATAAAATCAAAGACCTTTGGTTATCAGCACACCTGAGAAAAGCATTCCACAGGAACAATAGTTGGGAAAGACTTTCTGAAAAATATTTTTTTTTCATAAAAACAAAGTCAATTAAAACCAAGTGCAGGGCTTTCCTGGTGGCACAGTGGTTAAGAATCCTCCTGCCAATGCAGGGGACATGGGGGACATGCGCTCTAGAGCCCGCGAGCCACGCACGCCTAGACCCCGTGCTCCGCAACAAGAGAAGCCACCGCCGTGAGAGGCCCGCGTACCGCAGCAAGGAGTGGCCCCCGCTCGCCGCAACTAGAGAAAGCCCGTGTGCAGCAGCGAAGACCCAATACAGCCAAAAATAAAATAAATAAAATAAAAATAAATTTTTTAAAAATCGTTTAGAAAAAAAGAAACAAAAAACCAAGTGTAGTGTTTAGAGATGGACTGACTACACAGGCATAGGAGCTACTGATGAGGGCACAGTTCCTCAAACTCACGGCCATGCAGGAAATTTCAGGAGTCTAGCTGAGAGGGGTCTTCACTGAGAGCTGCGTAAAGAACACATGCCCCTTCATCAACTAGACTCTAACTCCTTAAATAGATGCAATGTCTCTGATTATTTCTTCTTCCCACCAGTCCCCAGGGCTTTATAGAGAAGGAATGAAGACACACTTAATTGCCTAAGTTTGGTCATCAAGCACAGAATTCACCAGAGAGCTTAAGAAAACTGAAACCTATTTCAAAAATAGGTAAAAATTTTACTAAAAAATTTGTATTCATTATAGGATGAATAATGAATACAATAGTTTTATTTCAATTCTAAAAACATTAACATGGTCATCATCAACACAGGGAAGAGAAGCATTAGGTGATAACGGCTACAGTGTATACTCACTGTGTCCTGCCCAGGGGGACACCTCCCCACGCCAGAAACTGCTTGTTGGATAAAATCGAAGGAATATCTGAGCAGCAAGATGCAGGCATCAGAGGCTTGTTTCCTGAAGAAACTACTTCACCTTTTAACATCACTTCATACTGAGGGCCAAACGACTGCACAAATATTTTCAAGATCCTAACAAAGAAAACCATCTAAGTTCAATATTCAGAATTCAATTCTTTTGACAACTATTGTCCTATGCGCTTCTTTTGTCCAAGAGACTGAGCTGGTCTGTGCTGAGGCTACACTGCATTCTCACCCTCACAGCTTACATTCCAGAGGAGAAACAGAGAAGGAGAAGGGTACATGCCACAGGCCCACGCCACGAGCACAGCGGGAGAGAAGTGCATGGGCCACAGGAGACAGGGAGGGATCTGGGAAGGGATGAGGAAAGCCTCCTGGGTGGGAGTGCTACCCCGGTGGGCAAGGGCGGGCGAGTCCTCCTGGCACAAGTGTTTGCATCCGAGCAGCCAGCACCTCTGCACCCGGGGCCCAGCAGGCAGAGGACAGTGAGGCACTCGGGAACCAGGCGGGGGCTCAAGAACCAGGCAGGGGGTTGGCAACCAGGCAGGGGATGGGCCACGTGTGTCTGAGGACAGTGGTCTAAGCTACATTTATCAAGCAAGTTCAAAAGCTGGTGACAAGGGTGCTCTGACCACTGTAAAGTGATATTCACTTATGATTTGGGTGCCAAAAAGTCACTGGCCGGGAAAAGTATCTTTAACAACTGACAAGGTCAACTGATGATTTCCTTGGTGAGAGAGAAGTTGTTAGTGAGAAACATCAAGATTGATGTGTTATTATTTACTTTTGTCAGAATATACTTGAAAATAGTGATTTCTTACTTTCTAGTCAGCTAGCTGGTTTAAAAGGAGATTTTCAGTAAGCAGAAAGATCTGAGGCTAAAGGAAAGAGATGAAGCGGAGCTGTATAGGTGAGGTGAAGCGTGTACTGTGTCCCTCAGGCTGTGGACCGGAGCACACCTAAATAAGCACAAATTCGCCATGATCAACAGTCCTACATTACCTTTCCTCACAGGCTTTGGGATCCTTTGGAGAAAATGAAACTATAACTTCGTGCTCTTCTCCAGGTTTAAGGAATAGTTTCTCTGGATCCACTGAAAAGTGACTTCCTTGATCTGGGATCTAAGTATTTACATAATTATAAGTCAACGTTGACATGCAAACACGGCTTTCACACACTCATGCGCCTTGTCTCCCTCACTGACCACAACTGGGTTTTTTGTTTGTTTGTTTTTTGTGGTATGTGGGCCTCTCACTGTTGTGGCCTCTCCCGTTGTGGAGCACAGGCTCCAGACGCACAGGCTCAGCATCCATGGCTCACAGGCCCAGCCACTCCGCAGCACGTGGGATCTTCCCGGACTGGGGCACGAACCCGTGTCCCCTGCCATCGGTAGGCAGATTTTCAACCACTGTGCCACCAGGGAAGCCCCACAACTGGGTATTTTACCCACTCCCTGCCCAGCAATGCCCTGCCATCTTACTTTCTTGGAAAGGATACGTCTTTCTTCTCTTCCATAACAAACTATCCCCAGCCCCATCCCTAATTCCGGGCCACCAACACCCCCTCACTCAGCCACACAACTCAGAAATGATGTCTACACATGTGGCTCCCTCTCCTCCACCCAGCCACAGGATGACTTGGTCTTCAGGAACTAATCTAGAGCTTGGTTCTTGCACCTATTACATTAGACATCCCAGTTGAACTTCCTAATCTTCTGTTTTATGCTCGTGTAACACCAGCTCTGAAAGCCCGGGCTCAGATTCTTCTGTCTGACCATCCCTGCCAATGCCCCCAGCCCTCGAACAAGGTAGGCAGCACAGCAACCTTCAGAACCCAAGGAGACACTCACAGTCTCAGCCCGAGGAAATAAGTTACAGCCTCCGACACAAATTCTTACCTTGATGTCCAAGTGGACATCAATATTCCCAGCATTTTTCAAAGGTAAGTACTGCCTTGTTGAGGAAGCCACACTGGCAAACAAGTGCATAGTCTAGAGGATGGGATAAACAGGCATTTAAAAAAAATGTCACACTTGGAATGAAATCAACCTGAACATAAAGTAACAGCAAAGTGAGGAGTTTAGGGTACCTGTAGGTCTTTCGGAGCGTGTATCCTGGCTATTCCTGTTCTTGCTCGAAGACTGATACTTTTAATGACTGGTGTAGGGTTTGGACTATCAACTTCTATATCAACTCTTGCCAAGAATTCTTCTGCTGAGTCTAGAATCTCTATAAAAGGTTATTCTTTTAGTTCAGACACCAGAGTTATTTAATTCTAAATGCCAAACATGGTCCAACACTATGCCATCGGGGGCACAAAAAAATCTTAAAATGACTGTTTAAAGAACTCAGAGAGGAACAGAAATGAGTGGAGGAGAAAAAGGAAGAAAACATCTAATTGGGAGATGAGATAACATCAATTAACAGAAAAGACCCCAAAACGTTTTCAGTGGTGCTTGCTTGGGTTATCCATAATTGGATGGGTTTGAACCAAAATAGCATGCTCTCTGCCCAGCTTTAAAACAACAAAAAACATCTGACAAACTACAATAAATATTTGACAATTTACTGACAGGAGAAATAAGCCTCAACTTTGTAGTTTATTTAGCTACGGAGTAAAGAAAATCCCATAAAACGTAAACATGATACCTGAAGAAGTCATCTGTTTCTTTGGACTATGGAAAAGAACCCAAATTATCAGAAATTCTGGATCCTGTAAAATAAAAAAATTTTTTCTTACACAGTGAAAGGAAAGTAGTTTGGAAACTTAACTTCCTCCTTAATTCTAAACCAGTCCTTCAATCCCCCAGCTTACCTGTCCGTCATCGCTGGCAGGCATCATATGGTTGATCACCGAGGGGGCGGCCAGCTGAGCAATCGCATGGGCATAAGGAACAGCTTTCAGAGCTGCGTGGATGGGTTCCTTGGAAAAGGTGAAGCAGCGCCAGGCTATGGCGTTCTGTCAGAAACAGGAGAAGCTGCTTCAATAGAGCCAATGGTGTCATGTTGGTGTGATGTTAAATTTGTTCACAGATCCTTAACAAAAATATCTACTTTCCTAAGAGAAGTTAACCAAGGATGCTACTAGCTGCATCTACAACTCTAAGTCAGTGTGCTCTGTAAAGGCTTCCTCCCCGAACACAGTACTTACAGCACTAATAATAAGTCTAATTGGGATGTTGGCGTGCGTCTTGTTTACCAGCTTTAAAGGCAGAGCTTTCCAGCTTCCATAAGTCAAGTCACCAAAATCAAGAACATCTTTCTTTTCTGTTTCTACCTAAATTATGGGGAAAAAGGGATTTATAAAAACAATATATTAATAAATATCACAGCTTACGTTCACATCACTGCCTTTTCCAGCCACAAATAGTCAACATTAAAGGTAAACTTACCTAGGACTCCTGGGGCTATTTTACAATTCCTATTTTCTACACAAGTAAATTCTTTTTCTGAGGTATTCCACGTACCCAAATATACTACAGAACAAAGCAATAGCTTGGCTGCATTACTGTGAGAAGACAAACTGACAACTTTAAAAACACACAGCCTCCCTTCCACCAGCTCTACTGTTACACTTTCGACTTCTCAATTCCCTCCAAAACATATGCGGGCATTTTTGGATTTAGTCCAAACTCTGACAACACTGAAAATGTTTACAACGATATCTAGGGACTTCGCTGGTGGCGCAGCGGTTAAGAATCCACCTGCCAATGCAGGCGACACGGGTTCGAGCCCTGGTCTGGGAAGATCCCACATGCCGCGGAGCAACTAAGCCCATGTGCCACAACTACTGAGCCTGCGAGCCCGAGAGCCACAACTACTGAGCCTGTTGTGCCACAACTACTGAATCCTGCACGCCTAGAGCCCGTGCTCCACAACAAGAGAGCCCATCACAATGAGAAGCTCACACACCACAACGAAGAATATCCCCCACTCACCGCAACTAGAGAAAGCCCACGCATAGCAACAAAGACCCAATGCAGCCAAAAAATAAATTAATTAATTAAAATTTTTTTTAAAAAAACAAACCCCAGTTACTCCGATGTGCAGCCAGGGCTGAGAGCCAGTGTCCTAAAGAGGCCTGCAATCCCACAAGCATTTTGTTGACCCAACCTGGCTAGACCCAATTTCTTTCACTTCCAGAAAATGAGCAACTGTACAAGAGAAAATTTTTCAGCGAGCAGAGTCTTCAGGTACAGAAAAGAAAGGATAATCTGAATGTGGTGTTCTCCTCCACACACATCAAAGTATACAACAGAAACCAGCTGGAAAATAGGGTTTAAAGTTATACTTTGCTTACAAACATCTTAGCGAGCATATCTGCGCTTCTATAAAACAAAAGAAATAATCTTAAGGTTTTTTTTTTTTTTTTGGTCTCACTGTGCGGCTTGCAGGATCTTAGTTCCCTGACCAGGGACTGAACCCGCACCCTCAGCAGTATAAGTGCAGAGTCCTAACCACCGGACCACCAGGGAATTCTCAGAAATAATGTTTAATTTTGGAATAAGAAAATATTAAGAGTCACATGTTTAGCTCAATTATAACTTTCTGGCACATTCATCCACAAATTCATTTTACCCAAATTTTACTTCTAAGGTTGAACAGCCTCATTAAAATGTCAGGTATGACAAAGACCTGCTTACAGTCACCTCGATCACGGGGGTCTCGGCAATGGCGGTGAGGACAACCCTGCTCGCCAGTGCTTCTGCCTGTGCCACTGTCTCTGCATCAGCTGAAAACGGCCAAGAAGCAATGCTGAATATACATCGGAAAATCCCAGGATCAGACGGTATGAAGAGCACTTTTATCTCTTCTGTGGCATGAGGTCTTATGATGACTTTATTCTTGAAAACTAAACAAGGATAAGCTGAAAGATCCACCTTTAAAAAAGAGCCACATGGTCCATTAAGAAATAACCTCACAATGAAAATCAGGAAGAAGAATCAACTGGTTTAAGATCCCTTTTCATAGTCACTCAAACTACCAAATCTAGATATGTTAGCTCTTAAAAAATACCCAGGCCTCATAACCTGGAAAATACAGTTAGTCAAAATTATAAGGACTTTTTTTTTTTTTGGCCTTGCCACACAACTTGTGGGATATTAGTTCCCAACCAGGGACTGAACCTGGACCATGGCAGTGAAAGCACCAAGTCTTAACCACTGGACCACGAGGGAACTCTCATAGGACTTTAGAAGATACGTTATTTTTACCTTCACTTTTTTTTGAAAAGGGTGCTGAAAATGGCAGTACCTCCAGCCTTGGACATCACCCTGGGACCTGCCTCCCACCCTGGACATTACCTGGGACCTGGTTTCTGCAGCTGTGTAACGTAGGGGGTTAGACTGATCTCCAAGGTTCACTGTCAGGCTTCCAAGTCTAAGATTCTGACTCACTCCAATCCCTTCCTCCACTGTGAACAGGGATCTTCTTTTCTACTCCCACTTCCAGAGACATCATTACTTCCTACATGCTCCTAAAAAGGCCTCCAATCTCACCACCTTTCACCCTCAACCCTTTCCTCCAACCACCTGCCTTTCCTCTACCCTCAGGATCAGAGGGGAAAAGCTCGGGAAAGGGAGAGGGAGAGAAGACAGTCTTATTTTATCAGGTAAATCAAGGTTACCATTAGGACGTAAGAGGGGAGAGTAAACCCACCCACCAATGTTTGTCTGCAAGAAGCTGCTGATGTTGTTTCCCACTCTCCCTACTCATCGAGGCCCACAGGGCCTAGAGTCTAGAACCTCAGCAGCTGTAACTGATCATGCGAGAGACCCCTGCTCTAATGTTAAAACTGTGTTTCCAGGTATTTCAAAAGATCATGTAAGAACATGATCAGATAAATTAACTTACTAAATGAAGGCATAGGTCGCAAGAGTAACTTGTTTCTTTTTTTTTTCTTTTGGAATAAATGACAATAACTTATACTCAATCACATTTAACAAAACCAACAAATAGAGACCAGGAACTTGGAGCTCCAGTCAGTGGTTTAAGCTGACAACACAAAAAGCACATTTACATGATTTTATAAACAAGTAATAATGAAACATAATGGTTAATAAATAAATAGTAACACCTGAAGAAATGTGAGAAACACATTCAGATTTCACTTTCACCGGAAGTACTGCAACAAAAGGGGAAACAAGAAAAAGATATGATTCCAACGATTCTGTGCAAAGTATATGGTGGTGGACATGCTCCCTGGTATAAAAGGAAGTACTAATACTAGGCAAAGGAGAGCTCCAGCATTAATCGTACTGCAATCGCTAAGTCAGAGGAGAAAGACACAGAAAGCTCACCTTTTCACCGTTGACACTAACACTGAGGACCCCGATGCTGACCTGCAGCCAGCGGTCAGCGGGATTCAGGACACTAAGGTAGGTTTGTGACGCGATGCCGATACAGCAAGCATGAGGAAACTTTAACTCCTCAGGCACTCTTACTTTCCCTGGGTAGAGTTAAAGCAGAGTCAAAATGCATACCCAACACCTCCATCAAAAGCACAACTGGTTAAATGGAAATTTTTACAGAAGACTACCTGTTGACACCGAGAGCTATGGTTTTATAAAGTGCCCCAGATCTAAATAGGAGTCCCCAACACTGCATACGCCTCAGCAGAGACTGGTCACTAATTTTCTCCTGAGGCAACCAGCCCATAAGGAAAAACAATCAAAATTGATCAAACTAAAAAATTTACAGCTAATCAACTCTTAGATGTTATTGCTATCAGTAATCTCTTCCCTTTTTCTCCTATAAATATAAGCCACTGCCTAACCTAATGAGAAATGACAGAGGCTCTAACTGATTTTTAACATGATGACCAAGCTTTTCACCATTCTTACGAGGTCACTGTGGAATTTCCTTCAGAAGAAAAAGAAGGCAAAACTGATCGTGCTGCAGTTGCTATGAGCACCGCGTCAGGAAAGCACAGCACCGAGCTCTGCTCCCAAGAGTGACAGCACGAGCACAGGCAGCTCAGCCACTACGGGCAGGAGTGGAATGGTGCTGCCTCTCACTCCCACACGAGTCACTCCTGAAGACTTAAAAGCTGGCAGGAGACTCCCTCCTTCAGGGGGGTGATTCTATACTAGACGTTTCCTAGTTGAACCAACAACAGAATTCCAAGTTTGGAGCACAAGAGAGAAACAGAAAGACAAAGGCAGTGGGAGTTTTACCTGTGTTAAGTTTTTATGCTTTTCTAAGCCACTCAGGGACCCTTGCACAGAAATATGTTATGATCTGTGTTCCAAATTCAGGATAAAGAAAAAAGTTTACAAGAAATTCAGGCTAATCAGTATCTCCTTGAAACAAACTAGTTTTATGGTCCCAATTGAGAAAAGTCAGTTTTTAAATAGCAGCAACCAACAACAAGCAGTAGCAGAGAAAAGGCATCTTACCAAATCCTGACATCACTCCTGAATCCCACGGATCAATTCCACAGTTTGGACCAAGAGACTGCACAGTAAAAGGTTTGGCTGTACTTAGAAGACTCTGATTGAAGGCGTTAGAATACGGGTTACAAAGGGAAGAGGCAGCCATCAGCCCCGAGCTGATGTTCTGTCCAAGACAAAGGCCCATGGCCACAGAATTCTGGATGTGCTCTCCTGTGGCGACAGCAGGATGACAGGTTCCCGGGAGCCCGCAGACTGTGGCACCGCTGGCCTGGCACCGAGGCAGCGCTCCCGAGCTCGGCTGGGCACAGGGAGCCATGGGGAGGGGACAGCGTGCTGACAGCACAGGGCCCGAGGTGGGCACGTGCTGCCTTGAGGGAGCAGGGCCGCAGCCCTCGGTGTTGGGCAAGGTCTGGGGAGGGCCCTGGCCAATGAACGCACTGTTGGCAGCAGACGTGTCTACAGGAGTCACGCGTCCACTGTCGGGCACAGGCCCCTGGCGGGACATGGGGAGGCGCGGCGTGGCCAGCAGGGCCCACTGGCCGAGGCCCAACTCCCCTGGCAGAGCCAGGCTGACCTGGTCCAGTTCACTGGGATTTGAGGTCACACCTGCCACAGTGGTTTCTGACAGATCTTCACTTTTGGAGGAAAGCTCTCTTCTCGATCTAAAGTTCGGTTTTACATCTTCAAGTTGGCTACTCAGAGAAGTAGTTTCAGTTTCTTTTTCTGTGTCCAAGTTCTTCTGGATAATATACGGTAACACTCCTTTTCCTCTACTTTGAAATGGACTTTTTTCTCTCAACTTATCCGAAGCCCGCTCCTGAGACGGAACTGGACTGGCCTGAATAATTGTGGTGCTCAACGCACTGGTGACATCACTCTGTGTGACAAAAAATGTTTAGAAATTATCCACAGATAAAGTGAGTATTACAAACGCAAACCATGCTGATATACTCTCATAGAATAGAGATCTACATGACGTTACCTCTTTGTAAAAAGGATGGCTTATACAAAGTACTTCGGTGGCTGTGAAATGCAGGATTAAAAGTTAGAAAATCTGCATTCATTGTTCTTCCTAATTTACAGGACCAGAAACGAGTGGTTTTGTTTAGTAATTTAGTGGGTAGGTTTAAGCACAACTTAGCGGAGGAGGCCTGCACTGCACACCTGCAAGTCATACGCAGCTCATTACAAACTGAACACTGTCATGTTCACAAAACACACCTAGGTAGTAAAATTCTAGCTTCTCCCACACAAATCTCAGACCTCTCTGCTTCCCTCCCACCCCCATGGCCATGACCCTGTGCTGCCCCTAGCCTGACAACTCCAGCCACCTGGTGTCAAATCCTCCTGGTTCTAACCTCACCCCTCAGTGCCTCCTCTACTGCAAGGAGCTTTCAAAACATCAACACAGAGCAGGTCTGTGTCCTACTTAAGAGCCTTCAAACTCCCAAATGTTACATCTACAATGTCGTGGTCGGCCCTCCCCTCCTCTCTCCACGTACACGATTCACCGAAGCCATTCCAAACTTCTTGGGGGCCCTCAAATGCAGCATGTTTTGCAATTCCCTGCCTCCCCCATGCCTGATTCCAGACAGTCCTCCCACCAAGCTTCACTGGACTCGTCACCTGGTCAGATTATCAGTCGCCTCCTGAATCTCTCGCAGTGCATTTCACTACACAGCATGTCTTGCATGGCCTCCACCAGACTGAGAGCTTTTTGATGGCAGATGCTAAAATATTTGTACTTGTAGTGCCTACCCAGCATGAGTAAAACACATACACACTTATTTTAAAGTTAAAAGAGCAACAGAAATTAGGCCTGAACTCGAGTCTGAGTCCTACATGAGTAAGACTTCAGCTCCAGAAGTCTGAGTAAAGAAATAACAAAAGTACTCCCACCTGGTGGTCCTTAAGGCCACGATCTGAGGCCGTGGCGGGACAGGTGCTCTCTTGTTCAGACATATAAGTCAGCCTGCTGATGCTGGCCTGTGGACAGGTCAGCTGGGATGACTCCCTCTCACAGGGGTGCTTCTGCAGATGAGCTGCTGAACTGAAAGACTCCAGGGCACACCTGGAAGAGAGAACACCTGTGCCTGGACTTGTCCATCCCTTCACTTTACATCGTCTACACTGGCAGAAAGCCCTTCCTGCTTGCCTACAACCCTGTCAACCTGCAGTTTCATTAATAAATTCCATATACAGTCACATAACAATGTTAACTGTTCATTCAACAAAAATTGACTGAATACCTGATATAAAGCAATGAGCAGAGCACTTGCCAATTCCTGCCCTCAAAGAGCAAAGATGAAAACAAAGAGATGGGAAGAGCCACACCACAGGCAGGAATAGGAGCGGTGCAACTCTCGACTGAGCTATCAAGCATGCATAGCAAAATCCCCTTGACTCAGGTGTTATACATCTAGAGATTAATCCTAAGAAAAAAATTAGTGCTAATTATAAAGATTCGCTAAAAGAATACATCATATATCACTATCAATAATAAAGTAGGCAATCTTAAACATCATGTAGGAGAAAGGAGGCTATTGAAATTATGGCACAGACACACAATAAAACACTATGCAGCTGTTTTAAATCATGCTGTTGACTACTAACCATTGACTCAGAAAGATGTTCAGAATATATTAAGTAAAAAAAAAAAAGTTATAAAGCAATAAATAATAAGCTCCCGCATCTATGTAATACATGTGCCATATTCTGTCAGTCAGTCCCCAGCACAGGGCCAGGCCAGCCTGACAGAGCAGAGGGCCAAGCTGCCCCTCAAGGCAGAGTGCAAAGTCACACTGGGTGGGAAACACCGTCACAGCTGCCTCTGGAAACAGCTGCTGCACCCCCTGAATACTCTGCCATTTAGTTTCAAGTCAGCCCTTAATCTGACTGAATTTTACCCATCATTTTTGTGCACAAAGTTCAGAATACTCAGGTGGCCAATAGACACAGAGAGAAAATCCTATTTTGAATTCTGGATTTTTAAAAGGACCAAATCAAGACAGCCCTGACACAATACTAGTTAGTGAATCTCTAAGCAATGGAGACAAAATATTAACCAAATTGCTTCAGGCCCTCTTTAGTCACTGAATAACATGCACCTGCATGGGTTCTGTATGCACATGCGCACATACACATGCACACACATACTCACACAGACACCATAGGGCAGCAGGAAAAGAGTTCTGGGTACTGGGGTACATGCTGAGTCTAGCTCCTTTGGCCGAAATGAACAAATGCATTTAGGTTGTATTACTTCAAGCAATGAGAAGTGAACTGTAAGAACACACAGAAACAAAAGAAGATAAATTTCAGTCCAGATGTCAGACTCCAAAGGAAGCCAAAAACTGCCAAGGTGCCAGCCACATAGAACCTCAAGGCAGTTCTGGAATTAGAAGCTCTAAATCAGCACTACGGACCTGCTGGAAGCTGGCTGGACACTGGAAGACCAACCAGCAGGAAAAATGGTGAGCAGCAAACTCAGCAGATAAAGGGCTCTCACCAGAAGGATGTGGCCACTCAACAAATCAACATTCTGACCAACATTTCACTATGAATATTAACAAACTTAATGAATATGGGACTTCTCTGGTGGCGCAGTCGTTAAAACTCCACACTCCCAATGCAGGGGGCTCAGGTTCGATCCCTGGTCAGGGAACTACATCCCACATGCTGCAACTAAGAGTTCGCATGCCACAACTAAGGAGCCCGCCTGCTGCAACTAAGACCCAGCAGAATCAAATAAATAAATAAATATTTTAAAAAATTAAATAAAAAACTTAATGAACTGGAAAAACCTGAAAAAAAGAATAAAAATATGAAACTCATTTTACCACAATAAAAAAGTACAAGAAGAATTTCAATAAAAAGAAATGAATACAAAATGAATGTCCACATTGGAAGCCATGAAAGCATAGCTGATGCTACAGAAAGTCACCAAGGATAAACACTTGAACAGCTCGGCTACCCCGCAACACAGGGAGAACACATAAAGACACAAAGATGAGGGACTTCCCTGGTGGTCCAGGGGTAAAGAACCTGCTTTCCAATTCAGGGGATGCAGGTTCGATCCCTGGTTGAGGAAACAAGATTTCACATGCCTCAGGGCAACTAAGCCTGCGCGCCACAACTATTGAGCCTATGTGCCTCAACCAGACAGCCCGTGTGCTGCATGCTACAGAGCCCGTGCGAGCCCGCATGAGACAACTAGAGAGAGAAAACCTGCCCGCCACAACTAGAGAGAAGCCCGTACACCACAACGAAGAGCCTGCATGGCACAACGAAAGATCCCGCGTGCTGCAACGAAGACCCAACTCAGCCAGAAAATAAAAAATAAAAATAAAAAAATTTAAACAAACAGACCAAAAAAAAAAAAAGCACAAAGATGAGGAAAAAGAAAACAGGCATGGATGCCCAGAGAGGGAGTACCAGCTGCTGGGTGCAGGAGGAGGAGGGGGTCACAGGCAACAGGAAACAAAGTCTCCTCAGTGGAAGAGAGAACTGTGCACAGGAAAATCAGCCACAAGACGCCAGCATGTTCATTTAAGCTGATGAGAAAAAAAAGATTAGTGAAAGCAGGAAGATAAAATGGAGATGGATGCTTGGCCTCAGTAGGAACGCCTATCATGCAGCAGGAGAAGGGACAGGAGAACGAACCTCAGAACCTGCTGGTGTCCAGCTTCTTTCCCCCTAAGCCTGCAGTCTGGCCATGGCTGAGAGGTGGGGGTGTGGGTGCAGGTGGCTGACCCGTGGGGAGAAGGAAGCCCACCAACAGTCACTTTAGAAAGGTCAACGTGATGCTCTCATTCAAAATATCTGACCAAGTTCATGAGAAAGTTCAGTATCCCCCTAAGATATGTTTCCTATACTTTCACTGTTGTGGCCTCTCCCGTTGCGAAGCACAGGCTCCGGACGCGCAGGCTCAGCGGCCATGGCTCACGGGCCTAGCCGCTCCGCGGCATGTGGGATCTTCCCGGACCAGGGCACGAACCCGTGTCCCCTGCATCGGCAGGCGGATTCTCAACCACTGCGCCACCAGGGAAGCCCATGTTTCCTATACTTAATGAATAAGTGTATTTTCTGAGGAGCAAAAGAAAAAACAGGTGGGTCCGAAACTGAGACCATCCAGCCCAGCATTGTCTCTGATCATGCAGTAAAGGGCAGGTGAAGGAAAAAAAATCATAACAATATGTCTTTATAGATCACTTACAGTTGTTATTAAATGCCTTCATATACAATTTTTTTAAATGTTAAGATCATAGAAAACAAGATGAAATTGGAAAGTACATGGAGGTTAAGAAACAAAAAAGAAAATACTGTAAGGAATCTAGAAATCAGAAATGTGAAATGCAAACAAAATGAAAAAGTAAGAGGCAGGTCACTGTGGTGATGGAAAAGTCCTATGTCTCTGATTGTGGAGGTGGTTACACACATTCACATCTGTGATAAAATGACACGATTCTACGCACCTGCCCTGCTCAGGACAAGTTACTGCACAAGTGGTGATTCTGTGCAGCATCTGGGGGAGCTGGGGAGGGACATGGGGTCTCTCTATACTATCTTTGCAACTTCCCATGGATCTACAATTATTCTAAAATAAGTTCTTAAAGAAAGGATTACAAAGAAAATAAATGCAGATCCCACATATGCAGACTAAAGTTCCTGGGGTCAGGACCAATATCTTAATAAGTAATTAAAAAAAAACCCTCTCCTAAATAAAAGAATGCTTGACTCCACATAATGAAAGGGTGCTGTGTGACAGGGTAAGGTGGCCATGAGGTCAACATAGAGACATAGCCTAACAAGGTTACTAGACTTGAAAAATCTTATTAGACTTGAAAGCATCTTTGGCATAAAGCTTACAAAAAGATCAAGTCAATTCTGAGGCAAAAACTGTTGCCATACAGAAAGTTTATTTCATTAAATCTATGGATTTTTTCTTTTATGGCTTTATAAAAGATATTTTATATGTTTCTCTATGGAAAGATTTTAATAAGCAGAAAATTTTACCTAAGCAGTGAAATTATCACAAATGTTCAATATTTTGAAACAAATTGAAATTATATTTGATATCCAAGTTACCTATTATGTGTTTCCCAAGCTGCTCCTGGATTTTGCATATTCATCAGAAATGGTGTGGGTAAGCTAGAGCTAAGTATCCGTGAGAGCAAAAAATACAAGAAAGGAAAAAGACCTTCCAAAGACTAGCAACTATATAACTCATGTCACAAACAAAGGGCTACCCACTCTCCCTAATATGTCAAGGGCTCCGAGAAATGGAGACAAAAAAGACTAACAGTCCATGAGAAAAATGGGCAACAAACATGAATAGATACATGATACAAAAGGAAATATAAAGGAAAAGATGCTCATCATCACTCATGATTTAAAGTTATACTGAAATAGTTTTTTTTCACCTATCAAGACTGTCAACAAAAAGTTTGATAAACATTCTGTTGGTGAGGTTGTGGGAAACAAGCTCTTTCCTAAATTGTTGGTGGAAAATTAAACTAACACAACCTCTACAGAGGGGTTGTACTAATTTAAATAGGAACGTGAATGCATATACTCTTTGACCCAACAATCCCATTTCCAAGAATTTATCCTGTAATACATCTTCATGTGTGCAAAGTAATACAGATGGGGCTGGGATAAGTAACCTTGTGTAGCAAAACATAAGAAGTGTGTAAAGGACCCTCTATTGACTATAAAGAGGGGTGAAAATAAGAATATACACTCATATCTGTGTATGTGCACAAACAAAGACCAGAAGGAAACCTAAGAAACCAGCAACAGCAGCTCCTGGTGAGAGTGCTGGAGAATGAGGCAGACAAAAAGCTTAATGGAGGGAAACACACACATGTGTACATTTATACACAAATACACAGACACATCTGATGAAGCATTACATTCACACTGTTCAAAGTTCTATGGACACACACATATATCAGTATATGTGTAAATTTTTGAAACAATGTTGACTTAAGGCATTTTTGAAAAATTAAAAAGGTCTTATAACTTGAAGCTTAAGTTACCCTACAGGTTGTGCTAAAACATGTAAAATATTAGGATTCTTATCCTAACCTTTGAAAAAGCACTTATCAATCTCATTAGTATTAAGAACACAAATTAATACTGTAAGATAAAAAAAAATCCAAAATTAAAAGTTATTTAAAACGCTGATAAGGGGCTTCCCTGGTGGCGCAGTGGTTGACAATCTGCCTGCCAATGCAGGGACACGGGTTTGTGCCCTGGTCCAAGAAGATCCCACATGCCGCGGAGCGGCTGGGCCCGTGAGCCATGGCTACTGAGACTGTGCGTCCGGAGCCTGTGCTCCACAACGGGAGAGGCCACAACAGTGAGAGGCCTGCGTACCGCAAAACAAAAAACAAAAAACAAAAAAAAAACGCTGATAAGAAAACAGTAGAATGCACACCTTCAACAAACACGGATGGTAAGAGTGCAAGTCTTTAAGACTCTTTTAGAAAATAGTTTGCTAATCCACAGAGCCTGAAAATATTCTTATCCCTGACTTGGTAATTTCACTTCTGAGGAAGTCAGTTAAAACACAGGAAAAATTTTATAAGCAAAGTTGTTCATCTCAGTATCATTAAAATGGCAAACAAACAAACAAAAAAGGTAAAATATAGTTAAGTATCACCAGTATCGACCAGAAGCACCAAATAAACTGTGACAGACAGATTCATTATGCAGTCTATAACATTAATTTTCTTTTAAACGCAGGAATTATTTTAATAAGTGAAAAAAGCAGGGTAGGTATGAAAATTTGCAAAGAAAAATATCTTGAAAGAAATTCACAAAATATTTATAACGGTTACCTCTGAGAGATGAAGCTATAGATGACTAATTTTCTTTACACTTTGTTCCAATTTTCCTACACTGAGCATGTATTTTATTACTTTAAAAAAAAAAAAAAAAAAAAAAAAAGGTTAAGCACCTACCCTGATAAACTATTTCCAGAAATCTCACTAGGAGAAGAATGACTCAGTGGAGAAGTGGAAGGTCGGAAGCTATCCTGGTCGTCCTCCGAGTCATGTCCACCACACTCAGGAGAGGGATTTTTCAAATCTACCAGAAAGGTGTATTTTCCAATGAGAACAGAAAAAAAAAAAAACACTGTGTAATTTTTTGAATGTGACCAATTACTCTGACACTTACCAACACTTTTAGGTGAGATTATGGAATGGTTTTCAAAAGTCACATGCTTTTCACTGTTACTTGTCTCACTAATATACTCATTTTGCCTCTGATATTCTCTATTATTCTGTGTGTCTTCATGCTCTTCTGACAGCCAGAGGGATGCTACCCTGGGGCTCCTGACTAATGAACTATCAAGGGCTGGAATGGATATGGAGGCAGCTTTTTCACCGTCACCGGAATCTGGTGATTTATGGTCAATGGAATGTGTCTTCACATCAACCCCTGCACCCTCTCCCTCTCCCGTATTTGTAAGAACTGAATTTGAAGAGTTTATCGTTCTCAGTGATGCCTGGTCCATGCTCTCTCCATTTTCACCATAAAAACCAGCTGCTGTGTCTTCTTTAGGCTCCCTTACACTTATGCTAGTAGTACCCAGGTCCGCTGCATGGAAGTCAAGTGTAGTCCGTTCTTTGGACAAAGATAAATCCCAAATATCAGACACACCAGCTCTTGAAAAGTTGTCCATTCTACTTTCATATCCACTAATTTCTGTTTTTTTAAGGTATTTCTCCATATCAAATGCACTGGATCCATTACTTTTTTCCGGCTCATTAGGTAAGAAATGAGACACAGCCGAATAGTGCTTTTGTTTACCATCACCCTGAGAAGTCTTCTCTCGGGTTTTATTTGAAAGTGCCTTGATCATGGCAACGAGCTGGGAGGGGTCAGCGTTCACTGATGCATCTGCGATGGCTGAAGCAATGGTGCTTATCCTCAGCACAGAATCACCACCGCTAGGCATTTCGCCTGTGCGTCTCTGGGGTTTGCTGTTGATGAGGAAAGTGTCCTAGAAATGACAAAGTTCACATCAGTTCCACAGACAAGCACATATTAGTTTAAGCTTTATTTGTAAGTGCTACATAAGATCTGACAGCAGCAAGAAATTAATGGTATACCAGTTAAACCTCCTAATGAAAAAAGACAGCTGCTATCAACTTGATTTGTAGAGTACTCGGTCACTTACAAAATCAGATCATCAGTTGTTCCAAAAAAACCCTTCAGGAGTTAAAGAAATGTTAAAACTGAATCAGAAAATAATTTAAAACCAAAAAATTAAAATACTGAAATTGAGAAGCCATTGAGCCACAGTGACTGCAACTATGATTCTTGGTAATTTCATTCAACTGTTAGAATTATTTATAAGCAAGACATAAATAGAAACCAGGGGTAAAATAATGAAATGGAACCAACAGCAAAGCAATATTTTAAAAATGCAAATTAAGACTTCTGCCTCTAGTAATAGCAGACTAAGTGATGCAAACCAACTCTTGCTGAGAGCAATTAGACAGCATATCTGAAAACATCTCTTAGAAGGCGCTGGAGAGCCAAAAAAGGAACAAAAAAGCTATGGGGCCAAAATCCAAGAGAAGAGAGAATCCCAGAGAGGTGAGCCCAGTCCCAGGGATGCTCCGCCCCAGGGGAGTTGCTTCAGGAAGAGGTTACTGCTAAGGCATCAGGAAGCTTAAGAAGCCAAGAAAATTTTTTAAAACATGATAATTTTTTTAAAAGAAGCTAAGAAAAGATGCTCTATGGGAGTAAGGGTACAAAAATCAGGTTCAGAGTTTGCCAGTGATGAGGGGAAGGTGGTGACCACGGTAAACATCCATGCTTTAGGACGAGACCACAGAGGGCTACTCCCTAGGAGTAAAGATGGCCCTCAGGAGGACCGGAGGCCCAGCTCCAATCAGTTCAATCCCAATAACTGAATTAAAGCAACCTGAGACTGCTACTGTTCCTCGCTCAGAAGCAGCCAAAAACCCTGTCTGGAAGATTTCCCATGGCCTCAAATATTTCAGCAACTTTTCCTGTAAAAGGCCACTCCTCTATCAATGAATGACACACAATGTTCCAAGGTAATGTGGCCCACATCACAGAAAAACACAACTGTGGGGCATGCAGACAATGGATTATCAGAGTCTAAAACACATCTAAATCTAAAATCTAAAACATACTTAAGGAATTAAAAACAATATTGACAACAGAAGACTAGAAATTATCAAGAAAGAACTAAATGTAAATTCTATAATTAAAAAATACAATAAAAAATTAAGAATCCAATGGACAGGGGGCTTCCCTGGTGGCACAGTGGTTAAGAATCCGCCTGCCAATGCAGGGGACACGGGTTCGAGCCCTGGTACAGGAAGATCCCACATGCCGCGGAGCAACTAAGTCCATGCACCACAACTACTGAGCCTGCGCTCTAGAGCCCATGAGCCACAACTACTGAAGCCTGCGTGCCTAGAGCCCGTGCTCCGTAACAAGAGAAGCCACCACAATGAGAAGCCCATGCACGGCAACAAAGAGTAGCCCCTGCTTGCCGCAACTAGAGAAAGCCTGCGTGCAGCAATGAAGACCCAACACAGCCAAAAATAAATTTTAAAAAAAGAATCCAATGGACAGGTTTAACGACAAATTGGACACAACTGAAAAAAGAATCAGACTTGGGAGAGAAGTCTGAAAAAAATATCCAGAATGAAAGAGAAACAAAAAACACAACAGAACACAAAACATAAAAGATGCTGAGAAAGTCTAACATACTTGTTAACGAACATACACCAAATAAAATATGCTTCAGGGCTTCCCTGGTGGCACCGTGGTTGAGAATCCACCTGCCGATGCAGGGGACACGGGTTCGTGCCCCGGTCTGGGAAGATCCCACATGCCGTGGAGCGGCTGGGCCCGTGAGCCATGGCCACTGAGCCTGCACGTCCGGAGCCTGTGCTCCACAACAGGAGAGGCCACAACAGTGAGAGGACCACGTACCACACACACACACACACACACACACACACACACACACACACACACACACACACACACACACACACACACACACAAAGCTTCAAAAATAAAGGTGAAATAAAGATATTTTCAGAATGACAAAAGCGGAGGATTCATTACCAGTAGCCTCTTACAAAACGAAATTGTAAGGGTATTCTTCAAGCAAAAGAAAACTAATCTTAAAAGGAAGGTCAGAGATACATATTGGTTGTATGTAATAATAGTAATCACCATCAACATCATCATAATGTCTTATGGTGTTTAAATAGAGAATTGAAATATAAAACAAAGGGTGCTTATAAGACTAGAGTGAAGTAAACTGAATGTTTTATGGTCCTTGTAATGTTAAGGAAGAGGTAAAGAAAACCAAAACAACCCTATTTTTATTAAACATTAGTAAATGAAGGAGACAGGTTATAATTTCTTGGGTAGCCAAAATAATAGGAAAACATATAATTACCAAATTAATAGAGGAAGAAAATTGGAATAATATAAAATACTTCAGCAATCCAAAAGAATACAAAAAAGAAAAATAGCAAAGTCTAGGTCAAATAAAGAGAGCAGATTTAAATCCCCATATATTGGTAGCTCCAGTAAATATAAGTGGAAAGAAGGATTATGAGAAATTGAAAAATAAAATTCAATGCTATGTTTTAATAAGAGAAACAGCTAAAATATTCAATACAAGGCTATAGAAAGGTTAACAGTAAAATAACAGAAACAGATATAACATGCAAACACTAACTAATTATGTTAATATCAGACGAGACTTAAGGTATAAAGCACCACTACAGACAAACGCAGTCTTGCACAATGATAAAAGGTTTGATTCACCAGGAGAGAACAATTCTAATACGCTTGTACCTTGAAAAATAACGGCCTCAAAAATTTTAAAGCAAATACTGGAAGACTATAATAAACAACAGACAAATCCACAATCAGTACGAGATTTTAACACCTAAGTAACTGAAAGAACAAGCACAACAATTTAAAAATACAGTTTAATCATCATGATTTAATAAATTTCACCTAAATGACATACAATTACATGACAGGCATTCCTCTCATGTGCAGAGAAAACATTTTCAAAAACTGAACAAATGCTGAGCCATATTTCATGTCTCAACAAATTTCAAATGACTAAAACCAAAAATTCTGACTACAGTACAACTGCCTAGAATCAATATTTTAAAATGTGGAAAATCCCCAAATGTTTGGAAACTAAGCAATACACTTCCAAAAACTGATGGGCCAGAGAAATTAGAAAATACAATGAACAGAATAACGAAAATATGACATCAAAACATATGAGCTGAAAAAAGAAAGTAGGGGATGCCACGAAATCCCTGCTTTCAAGGACATTTAGGAGTTCCCTGGTGGTCTACTGGTTAGGATTTGGAGCTTTCACTGCCGTGACCTGGGTTCAATCCTTGGTCAGGGAACATCCCGCAAACCATGTGGCGTGGCCAAAAAAAATGGAAATTTATTCCATTAGATGCTATTATGTAAGAAAAGCAAAAAAGCAGAAAAATTAAGCTAAGCATTCATTTCAAAATATTAGAATAACAGCAAATTAAATCCATAGAGAGTAGAAGGAAGGAAATAAAGATTTAAAAACTATGAAACAGAAAAAATATTGAACAAAACCTATGAAATAGAAAACAGAATAAAATTGATAAATTAATAAAGTTTGAGAAATACCTGGTTTAAGACTGACCAAGATAAAGAGAGAGAGAGAGAGAGAGGCCAAATAGCCAATATCAGAAATAACAGGGACTTCCCCGGTGGCACAGTGGTTAAGAATCCATCTGCCAAAGCAGGGGACACTGGTTAGAGTCCTGGTCTGGGAAGATCCCACAAGCTGCGGAGCAACTAAGCCCATGCGCCACAACTACTGAGGCTGCACTCTAGAGCCCACGCTCTAGAGCCCACGAGCCACAACCACTGAGCCCATGTGTCACAACTACTGAAGCCCACATGCTTAGAGCCCGTGATCTGCAACAAGAGGAGCCACCACAAGAAGAAGCCCACGCACTGCAACCAAGAGTAGTCCCTGCTCAACGCAACCAGAGAAAGCCAGCATGCAGCAACGAAGACCCAACACAGCCAAAAATAATTAATTAAAAAGAAATTAGTATGTCTTACAAAAACCTTCCAGAAAATAAGAAAAATGAGACAAGCAAAACCTTGGTACCAAAACCAAACAAGGACATTATAAGAAAGAGCATCAACCCACTTGTGAACACATATGCAAAATTCTAAATAAATTATTATCAAACTGAATCCAGGGCTTCCCTGGTGGCGCAGTGGTTGAGAATCCGCCTGCCGATGCAGGGGATACGGGTTCATGCCCCGGTACGGGAAGATCCCACATGCCGCGGAGCGGCTGGGCCCGTGAGCCATGGCCGCTGAGCCTGCGCGTCCGGAGCCTGTGCCCCGCAACGGGAGAGGTCACAACAGTGAGAGGCCCGCGTAACACACACACACACAAAAAAAAAAAAAAAAAAAAAAAACTGAATCCAACCATCCATAAAAATAATGTAGCATGACCCAAGTGGAGAAGAGCAGCTTTAATATTCAAAATCATGTAATGTAACTCACCACATCACCAAAAGAAGAGAAAACTCATGTTCACCTAGACAGATGCAAAACAGCACTGCACAAAATTCAACCTCCTTACAAATTAAAACTAGCAAACAAATATTAGAAGGGAATTTAAAAAATCTGATGATAAATAAAAACCTAGAGCATCCATCAAATTTAAAGACAAAATACTATTGAAAAGTTTTCCCTCTGAGTCAGGGAAACCCAACATAACCACTCCTATTCACTGTTCTAAGATGTAGTCAAGAAAGGCCAGACAAAGAAATGAAGGTATAAAAATTAGAAAGGAACAAAACTGTTGTTATTCTCAGATAATATAAGTGCATATACAGAAAAATCCAGAGAATCCATAAATAAAAATGAATTTAGCACACTTGCTGGATATAAGGTGAGTATATTAAAAAACATGTATTTTTGTTTAGCCACAACAAAGGGAAAATTAAGTTCAGAAAGATAATATTAAAATACCACTTCAAACAATTCAGAAAGAAATCTAACAAATGATGTGTTAAAATCCCTGCACAAAAAAGCCCCATAAAATACAGAGAGAAATTAGAACCTAAATGGAGGGATGTGTAATCTTCGTAGATTAGAAGATTCAATATTATAAAGATGTCAATTTCACCGTTCTATAGATTAAACACAATCCCAACTTAAAGCTCAGCAGGGTTGCTAGTTGGTTGTGAAAGGTGACAATCTGAGTTTAAAATATATATGGGAATGTAAAGGAACAAGAAGAGCCAAGATACTTTTAAAGAAAAATAAGAGGGGAAGACTTATTCTACTAGATATCAAGACCTACTATAAAACTACACTATTTTAACAGTGTCATATTGACATAAGACAGATCCCAAATATCCATCAACAGTAGGGTGAATATATCAACGACAGAATATTCATAATAGATTACAATACAGCAATGAAAATTAGCTATTATACTTATCACAGTTGCATCTTGCAAACGTAAGTGGAAAAAAAACAAAGAAAAATATATGTTACTGGGACTTCCCTGGTGGCACACTGATTAAGAATCTGCCTGCCAATGCAGGGGACACAGGTTCGATCCGTGGTCTGGGAAGATCCCACATGCCATGGAGCAACTAAGCCTGTGCGCCACAACTACTGAGCCTGCACTCTAGAGCCCACAAGCCACAACTACTGAAGCCCACGCGCCTAAAACCTGTGCTCCACAACAAGAGAAGCCACTGCAATGCAATGAGAAGCCCACGCACCGCAACAAAGAGTAGCCCTTGCTCACCGCAACGAAGAGTAGTCCCCGCTTGCTGCAACTACAGAAAAGCCCGCACGCGGCAACAAAGACCCAACACAGCCAAAAATAAACAAATAAAATAAATAAATTTATATTAAAAAATATATATATACATATGCGACTACATGATTTCTTGTATATAAAGTTCACAAATGGGTGAAACTGATAGTGTCATAGGTCAGACAGAAGCAAGTAGTGTTCAGGTGGAACAAAAAAATGGCTCCTGGTCTGTGGGCAACACTCTCTTTCCCGACCTGGGGTGTACATGGGTGTATAAGCTGTGATAACTCACTGACTATAAGTTTGTTTTATAAACTCTTTGTACATTTATTGTAACTGATAATATTTAAAGGATACTTGTAATAAACTTGAGTAAGATAAATGTTATGCATTTTTTTTTTTTTTTTTTTGCGGTACGCGGGCCTCTCACTGTTGTGGCCTCTCCTGTTGCAGAGCACAGGCTCTGTACACGCAGGCTCAGTGGCCATGGCTCACGGGAGCAGCCGCTCCGCGGCATGTGGGATCTTCCCGGACTGGGGCACGAACCCATGTCCCCTGCATTGGCAGGCGGACTCTCAACCACTGCGCCACCAGGGAAGCCCTGTTATGCATTTTTTACACGTGACTTTATCTTGATCTTGTGAGAATTATGACAGCGAGGTCTTAGCTTTCCTTCATGAAAGGCTTAAAATACCTCTGTTTTCCCTTTATTAGCAGTTAATGTCACATCATTTTCATCCACTTGTGAAATACTCTCCAGCTCTTCGGCCTGAAGTGTAACTGATCCTTCACTTAGCTGTGCCTTTAAATCTCCTGTAGAAAATATGTAATATTCAACTTATATCTATACACTATCTCACAGAAACAATCCATGGGATAAGGACCACTAAATATCCCAACCCCCCCCACCCCTCACTGGAATATAGGCTCTTTAAGGACTAAAGCACATTTTATACAATTTCATGATACAATGCACGAGGCATTATACTAGCAAAAAGTAGCCGCTTGATAATTGTTATGTTAACCAAGAAAGTCTGATTTTAAATATTCATCACAGATATTTATCATATTTATACTATCACAGTCCAAATCTGAAAACTTGTCTTTCAAAGTCCACCTAAATAATAAATATAATAGCTATAATTAAATAACTCAGTAGTTTAATAGCCAAAGCTAACCCAACCACTTGAACAGATTACATTTCATTTACTTTTGTTTTTACAAAAGGTTTTAGGTGAATTTTGGCTGACTTGTTTCTATTTTAGATTAAAAAGGCAATGTGAAGTTATATAAAAATCAAATCTGTAACTAGTACTCAAAAAATTCAAAGCGGTATATACATTACTTTCTTCTGCATAAAGAACATGATCACACAACCACTAACTTACAGGTTAAAAAAAAAAAACTTCATTTAATCCATTACCTGAAAATAGACCATAGTTAAGATGAGCCATTTCTCTTTCCAAATTACTTCTTGATACATCTGATTTTCTTATTAGAGCAACAGGTTCTCTCTTCTCTGGTGATCTAATAAAATAACCAAATGATGGCTACAAAATAAACATGCCAATTATTTCCTTAATTTTCAACTGCTTTGAGAAATTCTAGACTATTTTATCCTAATAGTGGTAACCTAGCTAAAATGATTTCAACAAAATGATTCTGATTTTTCCATTTAAACGTAAGTTGGGACTTCCCTGGTGGTCCAGTGGTTAAGAATCCACCTTCCAATGCAGGGGACACGGGTCGATCCCTGGTCAAGGAACTAAGATCTCACATGCCATGGGGCAACTAAGACCCCGCACCACAACTACTGAGCCCACATGCTACAACTAGAGAGAAGCCCGTGCGCCGCAATCAAGACCTGACACAGCCAAAAAAACAAACAAACAAAAAACAACAACAAAAAACACCCATAAATTACTAGGAATGAACTTTACAAGTCCAGACAGGACCTTTTATTTCCTTACTGCTAGCTTTTAATCATCAGAATGAATACTGTCAAATAATTTGCCCTTACTAAGAAATCCAAACTAAAACAACCCAGAAATGACACTTTGTTCCTCCAGTAATTGTTACTGAGCACCTGCTATGTGTCAGGCACTGGTAATAATCATCAGTGACATGTCAGTGAGAAAAAAGTTATAAAACTTCCTGCCTTCCTGGAACTTACAGTACTTACAAGGGTATTTTATTTTACACAATAAATATGTCCTTGAAAATCTGTATTAAGATGAGATACATTCCTACTGCCCTAGATGAGGGTTCAGAAGGTCACATTCAAGGATCTTGCTCAAGGGCAGGGAATTCCCACCTGGCTTCCTTCCAGAGCTCTCACGATAGACCTGAAAAGCAAATTCGCTAATGCACTCAATTTTCGATCAATCTTCACTCAAGGATTTCCTCCCTTGATCCAGCAACTTGAACCAAGTAACATTTCATAACTAATACAAAATGACAGATCCATCTTTCCACTGTGTGGTGTTTTGTCCAGCTGTTCAGAAAGGAATTCAGTTACGCTTCAACTTCTCTTATAATGTCAAAACCAATCCATCCAGGCAGAAAAATCTGCCTAAGTATTTACTCTCATTCTTTAATTCACTGCATAGACAGGACCCACAGTTCAGTTTCAAATTTCCCTGTAAGTCAACTTCTAACACCCTGTTTAAAATTATACTCTTAGTGAAATCGTATTTTAAATACACACTCCCTCCGACAGCACTGTCCCTACATGGAATTCACCAGCAGGTCCTTCGACTCTACTTCCAGAGGAAATCCTGAACCCTAGAACTTTTCTGTTTCCGTACTGCCATCCTAGTCCCCGGCCTTCACGGCATCTCCTCCACGTGCTAAGCCTCTGCCTGCTTCTCCTCCTCTGAGGCTCATGAACCTCCTCCACCCGGCTCCTGTCACACCTGGAGATGGGCCGGGCACCCTGCCTCCAAGCACATCTCCCCAGTTCCCTTGAAATGAACTCGAGCCCTGCAAGGGCCCCGCATGACCTGGCCCTTGTCTACTTGTGCCATCAGACCACCGACCCGAAGCCCACTCACACGAGCTGTGGGCCTGCTCTCTGCTCCTCCGATATGCTCTCCAGCTCCTGCCTCCAAGACTTTTCTGGGAACACGCTGCCTCCTCCCCACCATTTTGGCACCACCCCGGTGCCCCTCCTCAGACACCACTCTGACCTCCACAGGCGACACAGCTTCTCCTCACTCCTTCATACAATCTACTGCTATCACTTGCATTTAAACTTTTTACATGTACATCTTAGAAAACCAAAACACTCCTATATTTCAAAACATGTTTTTAGACCAGAGGTTTAAAAAATGATCTTTGAATTCTTCCCACAACCAATGATATAACATCAGCAACCAATGAAACAGAAACAGGGATGGAGTACTTGATGCACTTGAGGCCATACTAAACGCTGTACGCGCACCATCACAGCATACCTCAAAAAACCCTATAAGACAGTATTCCATTCTAGAAATTGGAAAATCAAGGCACAGAGGAGTTAAGTACATTGTTCCATGCCACAGAACCAGTTAAAAGACAGAGCTAGGACTGCAGTCAGGGTACAGCCATTATAAATCCGAAGCTTTTTACCACTATTCCACCACGGAGTCCCTATCCTGTCTCTGCTTTAAAGATACTCTGATCTAGCTACACCATCATAACCTTCAAAACATAAGGGCAAATGAATTTAAACACTTCTAGCACACATGGTACTTACTCTTTTCACATTGTAACCACCACCAAGGCAACCGAGAGCTTCAGACCTTTGAGCAAAGAACTCTCCTAAAGACAGACGTAAATAAGTGGCATCATCTTTGTCCAAATCTGATGTGCTAAGTGATCTCCTCAACAGACCATAATTGACTGAAGTTCCCCACGATGTATCCTCTAGGGCAACTGAAGTGCTCTGGGCATCTATATTTTCTTCCTAGGAAGAAAGTCATCATTTCATTTTATTTCTCCAGCAAGCCTTCTGTTTTTCTAATACATAAAAATACAAATTTCACTAAGGAAATTTAAATATTTAAAAATATTTTTTAAAATGTGGACAAATCCAAG